>NC_050574.1:202841534-203149659 GCF_011100635.1 Trichosurus vulpecula | reverse complement strand
CCAGAGCTCCTAGATCAAGGGGAAAATACTGGAAGCAGCCAGAAAGAAACAATTTGACTATTGTGGAAAAACAATCAGAATAACACAAGATCTAGCAGTTTGTACATTAAGGGATTGAAGGGCTTGGGATATGATATTCCAGAATTCAAAGGAGCTAGGATTAAAACCAAGAATCACCTACCCAGCAAAACTGAGTATCATGCTCCGAGGCAAAATATGGATTTTCAATAAAATAGAGGACTTTCAAGCTTTCTCAGTAAAAAGACCAGAGCTGGATAGAAAATTTTACTTTCAAATGCAAGAATCAAGAGAAGCATGAAAAGGTAAACAAGAAAAAGAAATCACAAGGGACTTACTAAAGTTGAACTGTTTTGTCTACATTCGTACATGGAAATATGATGTGTATGATTCATGAGAACTTAGTATTAGAGTAGCTGAAGGGTATATGCATATATGTGTATGTGTGTGTATATATATATAGACAGAGGACACAGGGTGAGTTGAACATGAAGGGATGATATCTAAAAAAGTAAAATCAAATTAAGGGATGAAAGAGGAATATATTGCGAGAGGGAGAAAGGGAGAGATAGAATGGGGTAAATTATCTCGCATAAAAGTGGCAAGAAAAAGCAGTTCTGTAGGAAGGGGAGAGCAGGCAGGTGAGGGGGAATGAGTGAATCTTGCTCTCATGGGATTTGACCTGAGGAGGGAATACCATACACATTCAATTGGGTATCTTACTCCACAGGAAAGAAGGAGGAAGAAGATAAAAAAGGGGGGATGATAGAAGGGAGGGCAGATGGGGGAGAAGGTAATCAAAAACAAACACTTTCGAAAAGGGACAGGGTCAAGGGAGAAAATTCAATAAAGGGTGATAGTTTAGGAAGGAGCAAAATATAGTTAGTCTTTCACAACATGAGTATTGTGGAATGGTGTTACATAATGATACACATGTGGCCTATGTTGAATTGCTTGCCTTCTTAGGGAGGGTGGGTGGGAAGGGAAGAGGGGAGAGAATTTGGAACTCAAAGTTTTAAAAACAGATGTTCAAAAACAAAAAAAAAAGTTTTTGCATGCAACTAGGAAATTATATACACAGGCAATGGGGTGTAGAAATTTGTTTTGCCCTAGAAGAAAAGAAGGGAAAAGGGGATGGGAGAGGAGTGGGATGACAGAAGGGAGGTCTTACTGGGGAACAGGGCAACCAGAATATACGCCATCTTGGAGTGGGGGGAGGGTAGAAATGGGGAGAAAATTTGTAATTCAAACTCTTGTGAAAATCAATGCTGAAAACTAAATATATTAAATAAATTTAAAAAAAAAGAAAGACTTTAGAACTCTGATGAATGTCATGATGAACCATGAGCCCAGAAAGAAAGTCATCTACCCACCTATTGTGGCAGAGGTTATAGGCAGAAAAAAACATACATTAATAGTTTGGCCAATGAGACAACTTGCTTTTCTGGACTATGCATATTTATTATGGGGGTTATCTTTTTTCTTTTTTTTTTCATTTAGGAGGCAGTGGGAGGTAGATATAAAACACATTTTAGAAAGAAATGTAAGTAATGTAAACATGAAATATGCCAATAAAATTTATTTTGATAAAAGTAGCTGGACTAGATGGTACCTAAAGTTTTATCTAGTTATGAAATTGAACCCATGATTTCTGAAGAACACCTGATAACTTTCTTTAATGCTGTAGCATCTTAGTACCAGTTGGATGCTTCATTAACTCCTCAGATCAACCCACTTCCTCATCCATTCATTCTTAAGCAAGTTTCTTCTCCTGTATTTTAGTGTTCCAATGAACGCATGTTCTCTTTAATTTAGTGGGTATTTCAATCCGTGTCTACCTGTACTGTGCGATCACTTGTTCAATGTTCTCCTTAAATTTTTCCACAGGCAGAACACTCAAAGGACTTAAGGCCTTCCTTGTTTTCACATGAAATCATGAGGATCCCAAATGAACATTCAGATAGTCCAACAGTTATCTTTCATTTTTGCTATTTGATTAATCAGCCCATTCTTTTTGGTTATAAATTTCCTCGATGTCCCCTCTCCTGGATCTTCATTATGCATTGTCTGTCTAACATCAAGCAGTTGTTGTTGGGCCCAAGGGACTAGATAATTGCATCTACTCTTTCCTTTACCAGGGTCCCGATTGCTTTGGAGCCAGATACACACACCAGATTAGATTCAGCCCTGGGAGAACCTAGACTCTAATACGAGTGACAGACTCCATTTTTTTTCAGATCCTCACTTCATTAAACTTCAACCATAGTGACTAAGAGAAAAGTTGTTTAAAGTATAAGCTTTTTAATCATATCTAGTTCTTCCAAAGAGGGAGAATAAAAAAAAACTCATTGTATAGTATGAACTACATGTGGAACAGGTATTTTATTCCTAGATGCCAAAAAGGAATATTAAGCATAAAAGACTCATCACATATTGACAGAACAACTTAAAACAGTATTCAGTACTTAATTTATAACGACTATTAATCTTCTGAGATGCTGATAAATTTTATTAGAACATAAAGCAGTTTGCAGTTTTTACATTTCACCTTAGACCTATACTGTCTACTTCAAAGATCATGTCACGTCATTTTTCCAACCTGACCAAGGACTTGGGTTTCTCCTCTTGTTGGTTATTGACTTATTTCATGTAGAAGGTTCCCTTGGCACCTGTTGACTCCTCACATTAGCCTAAGGACTCTGAACTTCTTGAAATCACAAGGATGCCTTGTGATTTTTGACATGTCTATCTCAAGTTTTAATGCTCAAACACTACTTAAGAAAAGGTCATCAGGGCTCTAATACCAATTCACCTAGTTGAGTCCATGTTCAAAAAAAGAGAAGCTGCTGGGTGGGAGAAAAAAGTCCAACTCATTCCCCAAACCCACTTCCCAGGGAGTATGGGGACACAGGGCACTACTTGACACATAGGAAAGTTAAAGAAACTATCTCTTCTTTTATCTTATGCAGGCAGCACTACTCCACTGCTATCACAAGTCAATTGGAGCAACAAGTAAACACTTAGAGTTTACCATGTCATCCTCTAATGTTCTTCCAGTCTTTTCAGCACTGGAAGTACCCAGGAGTTTGTCACCTTTGTCTTGACAATAAACTGAGTGCAACAACAACGTTGCAAGCAGCTGCTGTGGAAGGGAAAGACTAACAAGAGCGCACAGGAGGGCTGCTAGCACAGGTTCTTTGAACTGCTTTTCTAAGGAAAGTAACTGTAAGGGGTTTACAATTTCACTTTAATTAAAGATACTTATATCATTCACTTAGTTCAGGGGAAAAAGTCAACACCCTGAACTTCAGAGCAAATACAAACAGAAATGACAAACAGAGAAAATATAAACAGAGCAAATAACACAGATCAAAAGACTGGCTTCTAACTGTCTGACCAAAGCTATACATACATAGTTACCAGAGAGAGAAGGACCAACATTTGGGTTTTCAAAGGGGAGTGCTCCTTAATAGCTACTCAGAGTCTCCACCCTAACACTCTTCCAATGAGTGAGCCCCAAAGACAAAACGCCAACCTCAGAGCTCTTATACCCTGTTCACGGCCCTGAGGGCTCAAAGCCTACCTAGCACAAAGGTGTGGGGCCTGAGACCTCATGCCTAGTTAGTGAAAGGGTGTGGGCCTGCCTCTAATCAGGCCTCCCTTTGTGGGCCTCACCTGAGGCCTATTTAATGGGCCAGAAAGGTCTTTCATTTACCGAGTAGTCTTACACTGAGTCACACTTGTGACCCAGAAGCAGGCAGAGAATATCTTTATATGTATATCCCAAGTTACATTTCCAATTTATTGTAGCCTGCTCACATACACTATGTTCCTCTCCATTGACCTTTATGTGGAGACAGTATTGTTCTATTACTTGTAGCCATACATCACTGGAAGAGCTGACATTAAAAATATCAGCCTTTATTTCAAGGAGAAACAGAATCATTAAAAAAAACCTTTAAATTTCCTAAGGATAATCCAGTCCAATCTCTTCTTCATTTATGGGCCCAGGTCCATTTGTAGTTTTTCCAAAATACTGGTGGACAAATCCTGTATCAAATGAGGTAAGATCTGAGCTGCTTTGTAAACCTTAAACCTATTACAGTCAATCCTCAACATTTGTGCATTTAACTTTCACAACTTCAAGCGTTTCTATGATTTTATTAGTAACCTCATTTTCACCTTCACATTATAATCACTCACATTCACAGCTAAACACAGTAGAGAAAAAAAAAAATGTGGTATGGCTGGTATCCTACTAGGGGATTCACTGTTCTTATTCACCCTACCTCTGTAAAGAGCTCCTGTGCATCCATTGAATATTTCATTGTTTGCTTTAAAAACTCAAGTGTAGTGCTGCAATTATCCCCCCAAAGCATAGTACAAGTCTGTCAGGTTCTAGGCCAAAGCACAAAATGTCAGAGATGCAGTTTAGTGAGAAAATAAAGGTGTTAGATAAACTTCATGCTGGAATGTCTGCAGACACTGTAGGTTGTGAGTTGAATCTACAATTCCATTGTCATCTACCAGCCATTATAGAATGTGGGAGGTGATGTGTCTTCCAACAGCAGCAACTAAAGTTTCAGCAACCTCTCCCTTGGTTTTGAGAGGTCGGCCAGGGTAAAGAGGTTTACAACAGTATGGTATACTGTACGATGCCCCCACACTGCCATCTGATACAATTGAAAGTAAGATTCAGGTTTAAAAAATGTTATACCATTGTTATACAATTGAAAGTAAGATTCAGGTATAAAAAATGTTATAAATAATTTTATTTATTGTATAATATTTATGATACTGTAGATTTCATGTGTTATGAAAAGTGAATATTGTCTGAAACAATTTTTTTTAATTAAGATGTTAGCACAAAAAGTTATAGCATTCTAGGAAATTACTAGCAAGAAAAATGCATGTTACCAATTTTATTTTGGTATTACATTTTATGGGTCATTTCATGGTCACTGTATTAGAAAAGGTACCTATTAGCAGAATTAATTTTTTTATAAAGAATTGTATGCAAAAAATTGTATTTTCAGCAATCTCTAGCAAAAGGTTACAGTTTTTGGTGACCATGGGAATGTAACCCCATATTTCCCATAGGTTCAATATCAATATTCACATTTTTTACATTTACACACCATTTTCTTGAAACATTACCCCCATAATAGTTGAGGATTAACTATTTTATTGTACTATTGCATGTTTTCCAAATGATTGCTTATCATAGTCTAGAGAATAGGCATTCTTCATCCATTCACTTTGGCTCACAGTCTCATAGATCTAGAGCTGGGAGGGATCTTAAAGGTCGTCTTGACCAAACCCCTGATTTTACTGTGGAGGGAAGGTCAGTGAATGATTTTCTATTTTCAGATGATTGTGTACTCAATGCAACCTCTGAGGCTGAGATGCAAAAAAGTATGGATGCATTCTCTGCTGCTTATGCTAATTTTGGCCTAACAATTAATACCAAGAAAACACAGGTGCTCCATCAGCCTGCACCACACCATCCATATGTGGAGTCATCGATTACAGAAAATTAAAAAGTTTTAAGTGCTGCAGATAAGTTTACTTACCCTGGCAGTATACTTTCTAGGGATGTACACATTGATAATGAGTTTGATGTACACATGGTCAGAGCTAGGTCAGTGTTTGGGAGGCTCCAAAGGAAAGTGTGGGAGAGAAGTGTTAGATTGCCTACCAAACTGAAGGTCTACAGAGCTGGTGCTGACTTCACTGTTGTATGCCTATGAAACCTGCACAGTATACCAGCATCATACCAGGAAGCTGAATTGCTTCCATTTGAATTGTCTTAGGAAGATTCTGAAGATCACCTGGCAAGATAAGATCTGAGGTAGTTTTCTTGAGCTTAACTGCCAAGCACTCAAACTCTATTGCAGAGAGTATGACTCTGATGACCACATTGTTTGAATGCCAAAAGATTATTTTACAGGGAACTCTTATAAGGCAAGTGTTCACATGGAGATCAAAAGATGTAATACAAGGACACTCTCAAGGTCTCAGAAAATTTGGAATTGATTGTGAGACATGGAAGACTCTGAAACAATACTACCCAATATGGTGTGCCCACATCAAAGAAGGTGTTGTACCATATGAGCAGAGCAGAATTACATTAGCTCAAAAGAAACGTGAGATGCAAAAATCTCCATTCCCAATGTTCTTATAAACTATTTGTGCCCAATCTGCAATAGTGACTTCCAAGCTTGTGTTGGTGTTGCAACAATTTGGCTAGCAGCTGCTGTGGGGATGTAAAACCAACAACAACCAGCTCACAGAACGCTGCAAGCCCAGGTACTTTTGATCTGCTTTACTAAGGAAAGCAACGTTAAGGGGTTAACAATCTTACTTGAATCCAACATACAAATATCATTCACTCAGTTCAGGGGGAAAAGCCAGCACCCTGAGCTTCAAAGCAAATACAAACAAATTACAAACATCAACAGACAGACCTTGTCTGATTCAAATCTCGATGCACAGTTACCAGAGTTTAACAAAGTCCCAACATGCGGGTTTACAAGCTGGAGGGCTCTGCAGCTGCCCAGAGTCTCCATATCAGCTTACCACCAAGAGTGAGAGCCCTAAGCAAATAGCTCTGTCTTCTCTTTTTTTGCACTCTTACTTACTATTGGCTTTGGAGTTAGCACCTCCCCCTAGGACCTTCAGGGCTTCACGCCCACATTGACTTAGCACCTAATAGCTAGGCTTTTTGGGCCTACTTGGGAACAAAGATGTAATGAGACCTCCCTTCATTGGCCCCACCTGGAGCCCCACCTTAGTTACCAATTCACACCCACATAGGCTTAGCACCTAATAGATAGGGGTTTGGGCCTGGGGCTTAGTACCTAGTAAGACTCAATCAAAGACACTTAATTAATCATTTTAAAACAGTAAGAAAGTCACAACTTAATTGATATTACAGTTGGTCTGATCAGTCACAGTCAGACGCACTGTACCTTGACCCCAACGTAGTGATGTCATTTTGGTCCTTTTTGAGAATGAAAGATAATAACCAACTGATTTTACAGATAAGAAACTAAGACTCAAGGAAGTTAAATGACTCCTCATAAGTAATGGGCATCAAAGATGGGATTAAAACCCAAGTTCTCTGGCTTCAGAGTCAGTATATTTCCCACCTTAAGTTTAAATTAATAGAATGTTGGAGCTGCAAGAGATCTTAGAGGTCATCTGACCCACTTCTCACATTTTCTTACAAGATGATTATTTCTTTCTACCCCAGAAAGGCTAAAGGACTATGTAACTTTATTGTATTAGACATTCCCTAGAATGACATTTCTGACCCTCAGTTCATTGCTCTTTCCAGTATGTCACAGAGCCTTTTCTTTTTGCTTCCCAAATTATTTATATCAATGAACAACATAATTGTGGCAAGCTATCAGTTATTTTTTTTTGATAAATACAGCTCCCCCCACCATATAAAAAATGAGAAATTAATCAAATGATGTAAAAGTAAAATAATTAAAATAGCAAAAAGAAAATAAATTTTCATTAAGTAATGGTGAGGGAAATGTTGAAAAATCACACTATAAGCTGAAATGCTCTGGCATCTGCAAAAATCCAGGGAAGTTTAGAAGTAACAGAAGTTGGGTGTAACTGTCCCAATATCCTGAACTCAAGAATTCTTATGAATAGTATCTAGCAGCTATGCAAAAGAACCTTGGAGATAACCCCATTTCACATGCTACTCTTTATTCACATGTGAGTTAAACTAAGTAGCTCCTGAATTAACTTCCAACACAGATTCCATAACGATTTTGTGAGTTTGTACAGAACTGGGAGTCTATTGATGTGAACCAATGGTGTCAAACTCCAATAGAAACAAGGCCACTAAACCACAGGTAAAGTTCTCTCCTGGCAATATAATGACTTACAAAACCATATATTAACATTACCTGTATTCTATTGTATTTTATTTGTTTTATTAAGTATTTCTTAATTACATCTTAATCTAGTTTGGACAGCTTTCAGGAGTATTGCAATTCAGTAGCCTGCAGAAGGTTTGACACCTCTGAACTCCTGGTGAGGAAATTCCTTTTACCAAGAAAGAGCCACCTCTTCTCCACAATGGATAGTCTAAGAGACTAGTCTGGGAACTGAGTGACTTGACCAGGGTGGCATGGTCAATATGTGTCAGAGGTAGATTGAACCTGGATCTTCATGATTCCAAGGCCAGTTTTCAATCCACAATGCCATGCTACCTTTCTCTGTAGTAAATATTTTGGGAAAATATTAATTAGTAGTAAACGTGATAGAGTAATATGTAAGTTTAGTTGATCCAATTATGTCCACACATATATAGACTTAATGTTATGGATGACTTTTAGGAGTTCACAAGGTTTTCTCATGGACTGCCAATAATGTGAACCCTCAAATAAAAAGGAACACAAGCCCAAGAAGAAATCTATTCCTCTGATTAACATAGTCAACCTAGCAATGTATTCATAAAATAAGATTACATTTCATTTCAGCAAATAAGGACATTTCATCATAGAAAAACTAATTTTGTTTGGTAATATAAGGCACATTTTAAAGAAAATTTTCACTTTTCTTTGGTCACTATGGAACTTTAAACATATTACTCCATTTCATTATTTAGTCGGTCAACAAGCATTTATTTAGCACTTCTTATGTGTCAGGTATGTGAAATATTCTACAATAAAAGTATATTTCAAAAGTACTTAAAAGACCTTAATTCAAACATTTTGTGATCTTTTACTTCTTTTAAAAAATGGTAGATTTTATTGATACATTTTTGTTTTTAAATAACTTAGATTTCTACTTGTTTCCCTCTCCTATCCCCCGTCAAAAATTATCCCTTATAATAGTTCTGATCTATGGTCTCTGCAATATTCAGAGTGCACCCAGCACAAGAACTGACAAGTTTATTCTTACTGTTTCCACTTCTGGTACAACAATGCCGTCATTAACTTTACCATACCTAGATTTCATCCTCTTGGTCAGTCATTTCTGGTCCCATGATCCAGGATATCAGGGGGGTCTACCTGCTCTTCACCTTCATTACCATACAGCAGCTTTTAATATAATCAACTGCCTTCAATATGGCTGCCATCCTCCTTCTAGAGTGGGATTCTTTATTTGTCATGTTATTATACAGAAAGATTTTGCCCCTCACTCTTTCCATGGTGTGCTGAGTGGCCAAACCTTGAACACTTCATGACTGTGGACAAACTTTCTGACATGCAAATCATTACAGAAAGTAGCAAGAAGTAAAAATATTTCATCCTGATGGTCAAAGGGTCCTTTTCACCTGTCAGCATTGCATAGAAATGGATTTAACTGGTCCAAGTTAATTTTTTGCTTTAGGGCTGATCCTGCCGCCAAGCCATTATTTTGACCAAGCAAATGATGAAATAAACATGCTGTGATGTGTCTTAAAACTTTGAGCCAACCCTTATGTGTACTGTGCCTTTTAAGCAGGTTTCGTTGTTTCTATACTTCATATAATTTGTTAAAACAGACAATACTGAAACATAACTAGGAAGGCAACAGAACAGTAGGAAATTTTACTTTTCAGTTAGTTTAAGTCAGGCTGAGTATATACCAAATACATGAATGAAATTTGAAATGTAAAACATTTAGTTAATTATCTGGATGTTTCAATGTATAGAAAAATGAATTTAATTGAAATTTTAAGCCTCCCTGTTCTCTTCTTACATCATGTCAATAACCTAGAGCACTGGAACTTCTGTGACCATAAAACAAGACTTCTTTCTCATAAGTATATATTTAATCATTTTAAATGCCAAGTCATCCTACTGAGACCATTGCTGAAATTTTTGTTCAGTTCTAGTTTGTCCTACTGCTAGAATATCCTCCACATCTTAAGATACCACAGAGTCTCTAAGACCTATGCAGAGCCATCAGGAAAGAGATATAGTCTTGTCCCTTATTATTTAGAATACAAAGATAGCAGCTCAGCTCTTTTAAATTTCTTCTTATACCACTAAGACAATGTCATCTTTCTGATTAATAATGGTAACAATATAACGATAAATATTACTATATAATGAATTGTATAACACAACATGATATGGATGTTTTATTATTGGGGGCAGAGCCAAGATGGTGGCTGGAAAGCAGCAACTTGTTTAAGCTCTCCCCCAGGTCCCTCCAAACACCTGTAAAAAAGGGCTCTGAACAAATTCTAGTGCTGCAGAACCCACAAAATAGCAGAGGGAAGCAGGGCTCCAGCCCAGGGAAGCCTGGATGATGGCTAGGAAGGGTCTATCACATGGAGCTGGAATCTGAGCGGAGAACATCCCAGCATGGACCGTGCCAAGACCAACTAGACTGGGAGCCCAGCAGAACAGGTGGTAGGGCCCTGAATCATTGAGCTGTGGCAGTTACCAGATTTCTCAACCCACAAAAGCCAAACACAACAGAGAAGGTTAGTGGAAATACGGCTAGAGTGAAAAGAGTGCGCTGTAGGCCCTAGCCCCAGTGGTGTTAAAGTGGTGCAGCTCTGGGGCTGCTTCCAGAGCTTCAGCTGTGGTTGCTTCCAGCCCCAGGCCCACCCTGTGGGAGGAATTAAGCTGTGGATCAGAGCGGGAGTGCAGAGCCTGCTTGGATTTGGGTAGCTGTACTGGATGGAGGTTCTTGGGGGAGGAAGAGCGCTGGTGTGGCAGAGTTTGCTGTGTAGAGGTAGCTCTGAAAATGGCAGCACAGCCCCTTAAGCTTGGGACAAAGTACTTTCTACTGTATAAGCAGTCGTACCCCCATGAAAAGATCAAGGGTTAAGTAGTTGGATGGGAACATGAACAGACAGTGAAAACGGATTCAGATTCAGACTCAGACTTTCGAATCTTTCTTTGGTGACAAAGAAGACCAAATCATACATCAAGAAGAAGTCAACAAAATCAAAGAGCCTACATCAAAAGCCTCCAAGAAAAATGTGAATTGGTCTCAGGCCATGGAAGAGCTCAAAAGGGATTTGGAAAAGCAAGTTAGAGAAGTAGAGGAAAAATTTGGAAGAGAAATGAGAGTGATGCAAGAAAATCACAAAAAACAAGTCAATGACTTGCTAAAGGAGACCCAAAAAATACTGAAGAAGATAACACCTTAAAAACAGGCTAATTCAAATGGCAAAAGAGCTCCAAAAAGCCAAGGAGGAGAATGCCTGGAAAGGCAGAATTAGCCAAATGGAAAAGGAGGTCCAAAAGACCACTGAAGAAAATACTACCTTAAAAACTAGATTGGAGCAAGTGGAAGGAAGTGACTTTATGAGAAATCAAGATATTGTAAAACAGAACGAAAGGAATGAAAAAATGGAAGACAATGTGAAATATCTCATTGGAAAAACCACTGACCTGGAGAATAGATCCAGGAGAGATAATTTTAAAATTATTGGACTACCTGAAAGCCATGATCAAAAAAAGAACCTAGACATCATCTTTCAAGAAATTATCAGGCAAAATTGCCCTAATATTCTAGAGCCTGAGGGTAAAATAGAAATTGAAAGAATCCACCGATCACTTCCTAAAAAAGATCCCAAAAAGAAAAATCCTAGGAATATTGTCGCCAAATTCCAGAGCTTCCAGATCAAGGAGAAAATACTTTTGTCATTTAGCTGACTACCTGTGAAATAAAAAGGAAGCTTCTCAATCTGCCATTTTGGTCCTTCCACAGCATGGCACCAACCTACTTTTCCAGTCTTCTATGATTACTTTTAAGGTACTTTATACTCACCATTCCTAGTGCCAATGCTGTACCTTCCCACCTTTGTTCTTAGCACATGTGTGCACATGCATGTGCACGCACACACACACACACACACATACACACACACACACACATACACCCTATACCTGGAATGTGTTTCCTCCCATCTGTATGGAAACTTCCCAACCCACATCCTTATTTCTATAGTAGAGTCTTAAATAAGTTTGTTGAATTAAATTGAATGGATTTGAGCAATGTTTTAGTGACACAACTACTGAATTTTTTAAAGCCTATTGACAGCCTTCCTAAACTACAAGATACACATGGGATCATGGTTTCCCTAAAGAAAAACCATGTGTAAAAAGATTCCATTATTTCTGGAGAAAGGCTCAGTGAATCTTTTTTCTCCAGGACTGTAATGATGCTGGAGTTTAAATTCTGCTGTTGTTCTTTCTGAACAGATTTTTCCTCAGGAGGATAATTACTGGCCAACAGACTCCATGCTGACACTGGTTCCCACCACACAGAGACTGGATCAATCCACCTGGCAGCAGCAAAACTACTTTTCTTACTGCCTTCAGCTGTGATTTCCCTATTTGGGCACACATTGCTGCACAAATGGATATGTGAATTGCTTTGACATAACCTGCCCTTCCAGGAAAGCAAGAGGGCAAAGCTGGACAGCACTTCCTCCAACTCTTCACACATAGCTGCATTGAAGAGGTTTCTATATGCACTGAAGAGATGACCTCGCAGTGGTGAATTCGGTGTCTTTAAAAAAAAGTACTTATCTAACATATACTATGGTTGCTGTGACAGATTCCTGGAGATCAGGAGATACTTTGTAATGCTTTAGTTTTATATTTGAAAATGTTAAAAACAGATTCCCATTCTAATAACCCCAAATTTTGGTATTATCAGAGAATAAGAGCAATTGATCTCTGTTGTTAATGTCTGGACAATTTTGAAGACAAGACATTGGACACACATAGAGTTAGGTTTGATATAAGCAGAGACTTTAAAACAATTAGAATAGTCCTAAAAAGGAATGAATTTACCTGAAAGGTATGTGTGTCTCCCATCATTGGATGTTTTCAAGCAAAGCCTGGATGACCACTTTGTCAGTCCATCATAGAAACTATTCTGATTTAGATAAAAGTAAGACTACATAGCTTCTGAGGTCCCTTCAAACGCTGAGGTTTTTTTTTATTCTTGTTTAATGAATACTCATTTGGCATCACCTAATATGGCATACAACACAAGTAACAGGAGAACTCAATTATATATTGCTGTATTGATAAGAACAACTTATGCATATATGATGAGAACAAAGGACAGGATTTCCAAAGTGTACTAGAAGTCATAGATGTATTCTGTATTTTTTGGGACTATATCTATTCAAAAGTACGTCAGTAAAAAATAATTGTTATTGTTTGGAGTAGAATATTTCAGTCAATCAATCAATAAGCTCTTATTAAGTGGATATTATATGCAAGACATGGTGATGGAAAAGGAGACTATAAAGACAAAAAAATAAATAGTACCTGCTTCTTCCCTCAAGCAGCTTACATTCTGTCAATGGAGACAGTATGTACAATGTATAGATTTAGAGCTGGTGAATACAGAATATTTACAAAATAAATAGAAAGAGGTGGGCATTATGAGTTGAAGGAGATTAAGAAAGTCTTCTACAGTAGGTGGTACTTGAGATAAATCTTAAAGAAATAATAGGTTATAGGAGAGAAAAGATGAGAAGAAACTGTATTCCAGGTATTGTGGGAGGGAAGGCAATGAAAAGGTATAAAATTTTAAAATAGAATGTCTGGTGTGATGATCAGGCAGAGGCCAGTTTTCCATATTAAGAAAGATCTATTTTAAGAAGTGAACTCAGATTTTATTTTAATTCTCTGTGCCAAATTGTTTTTTTCATTCCCCCTGCACTTAATAATATATTTTTTCCAATTACATACAAAGATAGTTTTCAACATTCACTTTTACATGATTTTGAGTTTCGAACTTTTTTCCCCTTCTTCCTCTCCCTCCTCCCCAAGATGACATACAATCTGATATAGCCTATACATGTACGATCATATTGAATGTTATTTCCACATTAGTCATGTTGTGAAAAAGGAATGAGAACAAAAGGGAAAAACCATGAGAAAGAAACAAAGAAAGAGAAAATAGTATGCTACAATCTGCATTCATACTCCATAGTTCTTTCTGTGGATGTGGATAGCATTGTTCATTATGACTCCTTTGGAGTTGTCTTAGATCCTTGCATTGCTGAGAAGGGCTGAGTCTATCAAACTTGGTCATCATATAATGGTGCTGTTACTGGAGCCACTTACATCTTTAGCAAACTGTGGATGGCCAAATGGGGAAGAGCGCTCAGAGATTTGGTGTCAGACTATGCACTTGGACTTGACTGCCCAAAGCCAAGGGTTAGCAGTTTTCCACATTGACAAAGTATCAATTATCAGCCAAGCACTCAAGCTTTAATTTCCTCATCTTTCTGTGCCTCTCTTGAGTCTTATATGAGCGCTGGTCTTTTCATCAGGAAGATCTGGAAGTCTCCATTTCATTGAATGTTCATCTCCTCCCCTGAAATATTACGCTCAATTTTTGCTGGATAGTTTATCCTTGGTTATAACCCAAGCTCCTTTGCTGCATAGAATATTGTATTCTATGCTTTCTGATCTTTTAATATAGAAGCCACAAGGTCCTGCATAATCCTGACTGTGGTTTCTTGATATTGAAATTGTTTCCTCCTGGCTACTTCCAGTATTTTCTCTTTGACATAGCAATTTTGGAATTTGGCTACAATATTCCTTGGCATTTTCAATTTGGGATCTCTTTCAGGAGGTGATCAGTGGATTCTTTAGATGACTATCTTACCTTCTAGTTCTAGGACCTCAGAGCAATTTTCCTTGATGATTTCCTGAAATATGCTTTCCAGGCTCTTTTTTTCAATCATGGTTTTCAGGTAGACCAATAATTTTTAAATTGTCTCTCCTTGATCTATTTTGCAGGTCAGTTGTTTAGCCAATGAGGCATTTTATGTTTTCTTCTATTTTATTCATTCCTTTGTTTCAGTTTGACTGATTCTTGATATCTCATAGAGTCATTAGCTTCTACTTGGCCAATATTAATTTTTAACAAATTGTTTTCTCCTATTAGATTTTGTACCTCCTTTTTCATTTGGCCCATTTTACTTTTTAAGAAGTTCTCTTCAGTGAGTTTTTGTGCCTCCTTTTTCCATTTGGCCAATTCTACTTTTTGAGAAGTTGTTTTCTTCAGTGTGCTTTTTTTCCCATTTGGCCAACTGTATTTTTTAAAGACTTGTTTTCTTTAGTCAATTTTTATGCTTCCTTTTCCAAGCTATTCACTTTCTTTTGCATACGTCTCATTTCTTTTCCATTTTTTTTCTTCTACCTCTCTTATTTGACTTTTAAAATCCTTCTTGAGTTCTTCCAAGAAGGCTTTTTGGACTTGAGACCAGTTCATATTCCCTTTTGAGGTTTTAGACATGGGTATATTGAGAATGTTGTCCTCTTCTGAATTTGTGCCTTGATCTTCCCTGTCTCCATAATGAGAATGTATGGTCATTGTCTGTTTCTTTTTGCTCATGGTGTTTGCCAATTTTCTGGCCTTTAAAGTTGAGTTCTCCTACTGGAGCACATGGGGCACTGACCCAAGCTTCTTGTTATGGAAGCCTAGGGTCTGGTCACTGGCTTTGCATGCTGGGGCCTCAGCTGCTGGAAGCTGGAGGCTGTAGGGGTCTGGCAGCTTACCTGGTGCTGAGCTGGGGTCAGCAACACAGAAACTCTCAGGGTAGGGGTGGGGATTCCGGCCCCTGTGGGATGCCTGCTCACCCAGGCATCAAATGTTTGGCTGCTGGAGGACGTCTGCCAGCCTGGAGCTGTACCTCCTGGAGTTGTGCTTCCTGGAATCATGCTGAGGCCCTGGGAGATTTGTCTCCTAGAGAACACCAGTGCACAATGTGGTTTTCCAAGCTGGTATCACCTACAGGTTCTCCTGCCTGTGCTGATGCACTTGGCGGGGGGGGGGTCTTGGTGCTGGCACTTGCTTGTTCCACGACCCTGGGGCTCAGGAGCTCCCCTGGTTTGCTAAGGTGGAGCTTGCTGGTGACTTGCTGGAAAACCTCCCATCCTGTACTGGTCCCCCTCCTCCAGAGCAAGAGGGGCCTTTCCCATTAATCCCCCAAACTTCCTGAGCTACAAGACTGCTGCACACTGTCTTTCTGTTGGCTCAGCTATTCCAGGGTTTTTCCTGGGCTGATATTTTCTGGGCTTTCAGAGGTCAATAACAGTGGGTGAGAGCAATTTACTTCTTACTCCACAATCTTGGCTCCTGGAAGCCCAAATTGTTTTTCCTAACTTTTTTTTCACAATATATTTTCCTCGGTAAATGCCACATTAACATCAAGGACTCTGGTAATAATAAATATACATTACCTTCTGTTTTTTTTTTAAATTACTGATATCTATTGTTTTTTAATATGTAGCCCTTGGCTCAAAGAACCATTCGCTAAAGACTTTCCTCATTAGTGGAGAATGATTACTCATTGTTCTGTGCCTGTGTGAAGAATGAAGTTGATGAGAATTTTATAGAAAAGAGAATCTGTTCTTCATGCTTCCAGCTTCAAGAGAAATAATACTAGATTCCAGACATTCTTCAAGTCCTTGATGTATGATAAAGACTCAGGAAGAAGTCAACATGTAGAGGAGCTGGCCCTTCAATCATATCACTATGCCCAGCTTATTACATTAGAGTCTTTAGGGAAAATCTCAGAACTCTGTCTTGGTTAAGCTGAGTTAACTCACTGCCAATGGGAGACCTCATTCAATCTATATTTTCTGGCATATATTCTCCTTTCTTGATTTTTGTTTTCTATTGACTTGGATAATGGGCTTATTCACTGTTTGCTATGTGTGCACATTCAGTTAATGCAACCAACAATATGAAGAAATAGACATTATCCCTGATCCTAATGACATTTCACACATGTCCAAAAGAAAAAGAAATATGTGCCAAAGATAAAGTGACTTCAGTAATCTGTGGTTTAAGATTCAAATTTATCAAATTTAAATCAAATTTAAATAGTATCAAATTTAAATAGAAACACATTCCTGTGGACCATATATTGACTTAGAAAACCACAAATTGACATTATCTGTGTAGTATTTTTATTTATTTTGTTAGACATTTGCTAATTAACTTTTAATTTGATTCAGGCCACACTCTAACATCAAAAGACTATCAAACTCTAGAATACCTGAAACCCAAAAGAAAGTTAAAAAAATGAACTGATGTCTATCATGAATTCATAGCATCTGGCCACTTCTGTTCCCCCCTCCCTCTTTCAGAGCTGTAGAGATCTGGACTCCAGTGAGCAGAATATGCTGGACCCTCAGTGATCAGCACCATAACAATGTTCTGTGCTACACCAGGTTTCTGCATGAAAGTTAAAGGAAATAGACCTAGTAGTGCTGGGTCAAAGGGTTTGGCAGTTTAATAACTGATTGGGCACAATTTCAGATTGCTCTCCAAAATTTTTGGATCAGTTTGCAATTCCACCAACAATGAATTAGTGTCTCAAGTTTTCCAGATCCCTCCAACATGTGTTGCTTTCCCCTTTGATCATTTAGGTATGAAATGATATCTCAAGCTTGTTTTAATTTGTATTTCTCTAATTAATAATGATTTAGAGCATTTTTTCATATGACCAAAAATTGTTTTGATTTCTTCATTAGAAAACTGCCTGTTTTTGTCTAACTTAAACACCGTGAGCAAAAAGAAACAGGCAGTGACCATACATTCTTATTATGGGGACAGGAAAGATCAAGGCCTAACTTTGCCTAACTTTTACTATTTAAGTCCTGGGATATTTTCTGGTTTTTTAGGAGCTGATTTAGGAGCTTTAACCATTTGTCAGTTAGAGGATGACTCCTATTCTAATAGATTTTCCCTCCCAAAATGTGCAAAGTTGTTTTTCTATACATATTTGTCATCATATTAATTGTTCTATAGGTTCTGTTTGTTTTGTTTTGTATCAATTAATGTTTACCACGGTTTTCTGAAATAGTCTCTTTTGTCATTGTATTTCATTTGATTCATAGACCATGATTTGTTCAACAATCTCTAATTAATGGACATCTACTTGGTTTCTAGATCTTTTCTTTTTTTTCTCTTTCCTTTCCTTTCCTATTCTTCTTCTTTCCTCTTCTTTTCCTTTTTCTTTTTTTCTGTTTTTCTTTTCTAATTCTCCTTTCAGGATTAAGAAGTTTGTTTTGCTCGCAACTATAGCTTCTCTGGTATTTTACTTGGTCTATGTCAAGGCTAATAACTCTCCACATCTTGGCCTATTTCCCTGCTGGGTTTGGTATATTTCTATTCCTAATATTTTGTTTATATGTTTGTACTCACGTGTGCACAAATGTTCAACTTTTTATCTGATTCAGATGAGTGGCTTTACCTGATGACCCTTCTTCCTTCTTCCCTAGTTGCATATTTTTTCTTGTCATGCACACAAGCTACAAGAAATATTAAGTTCCATACTCTTCTTCCTTTCTACACTGTTATTTTTCTCATATCCTCTCTTCAATTTATCCTGTTAAAGCTCTTCAAACAGAACCAATCCAACTCTAGGTCTCTGTTTTTCTTACTTAATCCCCTCAACACCATTTGAAATTATTAAAGGTCTGAAGAACATGTTCCTTTTCCCTCTACTAGAATTTTATCATTTCATCATCTTAAAGTCCTTTCCAAATGATCAAGTAAATTTACCATTCAATGTTTCTCTTTATTCTTTTACTTCTATTTCAAAGTTCCTACCTATTTCTGATCTTTTTCATTAGAAATATTTGAGAATTCTCTATGCTAATGGAGTGCCACTTCCCTTTTAAAGAGGGAAATCCAACCTAGGAGGGTATGTTATTCTTGGTTGTAAACTGACTTTTTTTTTTTGCATTTTGGGGTATTGTATTTCAAGATCTTTTTTCACTTATGATAGAAGCTGCCAGAATTTTTGAGATACTCACTATAGATTTTTGGTACTTGGACTGTTTGTTTTGGATGTTTGTAGCACTGTTTCTTTGACATAGAAAGTCTGGACTTTTGCTATTTAAGTCCTGGCATATTTTCCTTTTCTTTTTTTTAGGAACTAATCAGATGATTCTTTCTATTCTATTCTTTACTTTACCTTCTAATTCAAACAGGTCCAGGCAGCTTTTATTAGCGACTTTTTAAAATATAGATTCTAGGCATTTTAAAATTATGTTTTTCAGGATACTTACGATTCTCAAATTTTTTTTAAAAACATTTTCCTTTTTTCCTTTTTTCAGTCTTTTGATTTTGTTCTAATATTTCTTGCTGTCCTATAGAGTCATTTATTTCTGTTTGGTCCATTCTAGTTCTCTGGGAGTCCATTTAATTGTTAAGATTTTAAGATTTTATGTTATGAAGGCCATAACAATAGATGTCGGTAGAGAACATTTCCTGACTGAAAGTTTCCTATATCAATGAAATCATAAGACCAGTATAAAAAAGGATGTGATTACAAGACTATAATTAAATTCCCATTTCAAAAAAGTAAGGAGGGTATAAAGTAATATGAAGGGACCACCAAGGAAATATTCAAAGCAAGAAAATAAAAATTAGAACAATGGAGAACTCACTGTTACCATATAAGCATAAAAGTGAATGAGACTGAATACTCACAGACTTCCAGATCACTTCACCAGCAAAATGGTGGATTAGTTACTTTCTCCAGAGCACTTCAACCACATCCAAAGGAATTATAAAACAATTGTAGAATAATCACAGCTCAATCTACTAGGAAAGTGATTGACCCTGACAAGGTAAAATCCTTCATGAATCAACACTTGAGAATTATAACACTTAGAGTACTCATTGAGCATCCCTCATTCTCCATAATCAATGTCAATGTCAGAAAGACAAGCAAATTCACAAGCTTCCACATGACTAGAAACTAAGGCAAGGACTACAGGGACTCTTCATGAAGACATGTCCCTTTCCTTTCCAAGAAATAGTACATGTTATTTGCGCACAGCCAAATTAAGGAAAGGAGAATCTCAGAGGACCAGATCAGGTGTAGAACCAGTATAGGAGAGAATGCTGGCCCTAAAGAAAGGGTACTGAAACTCAGTGAGGGTTAATCCTGAACCCTCTAGAGGATGTCAAAGCAAAGACTCAGGGAAAGAATCCTATAACTCCCAATGGAAGGAGGTAAGGAAGGCTTGCAGTCCAGGTTCAGGTGTCCAACTCCTGGCAAAGAGTGTTAGGCCAGAATTCTTCACTGAAGAGCAATAAAGAAAGCTTGAAACACTAAATATATCAAACAGAGGCCTTAATAAAAATCCAGTAAACAGTGGGTAAATCAATAGAGAATATTCTAAAACCAGAATGAAGGAATAAAATGTCAAAGAGAACACAAAATTCTCTTGACAAATACTATAATTTGAAGGAAAGTTAATCAATAATTTCTGAAATTTAGAATTATATGGATAACCCATATAAGACGGAACAACAACAAACAAACAAAAAACCTCCATGATTGTTGAGAAAAGAAATTAAATTCATACAAGAAGAAATTAGGGAAGATCATCACTCAACAATCAGAATTATAACACAAAATTGTTTTTAAAGTTAGCGTATTAGAAAATAAACAATTCATGTGAAAACCTCTTTTAAAAAGTTAATGAAATAGATCCAGGAGAGATAATTTAAAAATTATTGGACTACCTGAAAGCCATGATCAAAAAAGGAGCCTACATATCATCTTTCAAGAAATTATCAAGGAGAACTGCCCTGATATTCTAGAGCCACAGGGCAAAGTAGAAATTGAAAGAATCCACCGATTGCCTACTCAAATAGATCCCAAAAAGAAATCTCCTAGGAATATTGTCGCCAAATTCCAGAGCTCCGAGATCAAGGAGAAAATATTGCAAGGAGCCAGAAAGAAACAATTTGAGGATTGTGGAAACACAATCAGAATAATCCAAGTTCTAGCAGATTCTACATTAAGAGATCGAAGAGCTTGGAATACGATATTCCAGAGGTCAATGGAGCTAGAATTAAAACTAAGAATCACCTACCCAGCAAAACTGAGTATCATGTGCCAAGGCAAAATATGGATTTTCAATAAAATAGAGGACTTTCAAGCTTTCTCAGTGAAAAGACCAGAGCTGAATAGGAAATTGGACTTTTGAACACAAGAATCAAGAGAAGCATGAAAAGGTAATCAAGAAAAAGAACAAGAAAAAGAAATTGCAAGAGACTTAATAAAGTTGAACTGTTTTGTTTACATTCCTACGTGGAAAGATGATGTGTATGATTCATGAGACCTCAGTATTAGGGTAGCTGAAGGGAATATGCATATATATATATATACATATATATATACATATATATATATATGTGTGTGTGTGTGTGTGTGTGTGTGTGTGTGTATGTGTGTGTATGTATGTATATACGTATGTGTATATATATATATAGAGAGAGCAGGCACAGGGTGAGTTGAATATGAAGGGATGATATCTAAAAGAAATAAAATCAAATTAAAGGATGAGAGAGGAATATATTGAGAGAGGGAGAAAGGGAGAGATGGAATGGGGTAAATTATCTCACATGAAAGTGGCAAGAAAAAGCAGTTCTGTAGGAAGGGGAGAGGGGGCAGGTGAAAGAGAATGAGTGAATCTTGCTCTCATCAGATTAGACCTGAGGAGGGAGTACCATACACACTCAAGTGGGTATCTTACCCCACAGGAAAGGAGGAGGAAGAAGATAAAAAGGGGGAATGATAGAAGGGAGGGCAGTTGGGGGAGGAGGTAATCAAAAACAAACACTTTCGAAAAGGGACAGGGTCAAGGGAGAAAATTCAATAAAGGGGGATAGGTTAGGAAGGAGCAAAATATAGTTAATCTTTCACAACATGGGTATTGTGGAAGGGTTATACATAATGATATGCATGTGGCCTATGTTGATTTGCTTGATTTCTTAGGGAGGGTGTGTGAAGGAAAGAGGGGAGAGAATTTGGAACTCAAAGTTTTAAAAACAGATGTTCAAAAACAAAAAAAATTAGTTTTTGCATGCAACTAGAAAATAAGATACACAGGCAATGGGGCATAGAAATTTATCTTGCCCTACCAGAAAGGAAGGGAAAAGGGGATGGGAGGGGAGTGGGGTGACAGAAGGGAGGGCTGACTGGGGAACAGGGCAACCAGAATATATGCCATCTTGGAGTGGTGGGAGGGTAGAAATGGGGAAAAAATTTGCAATCCAAACTCCTGTGAAAATCAATGCTGAAAACTAAATATATAAAATAAATAAATTTTTTTAAAAAGGAAATGAGTTTAATAGATTTGGAATACAAAAACATTGAAAGGAAAGAAAACTTGACAAAAAGGAGGCAAGATGAAACAATGTTAAAGAACAGATATGGCTTGTATAAACCAGCAACTTAATTTGAATATAGAATGTTTAGGGATAGAATTCCCAGAAGAATATGACATATTTTTTTAAAAACTAGATACTACAGGGCCAAGCCAAGATGGTGGCTGCAAAGCAGGGCCTTGTGTGAGCTCCCCACCAAGTCCCTCCAAAAACCTATAAAAATGGCTCCGGACGAATTCTAGAACTGCAGAACCCACAAAATGGCAGAGAAAAGCAGGACTCCAGACCCGGACAGCCTGGATGGTCACTACGTGAGGTCTATTGTACATGAAGCTGGGAGCAGAGGGGAGCAGAGCCCAGCGTGGGCAGCAGCAGGACCATCCACACAAGGAGCCGGGTGGTACAGGCACTAGCACCCTGAATCAGTGAGCTGTGGCAGTTACCAGACTTCTCAACCCACAAACACCAAAGACAACAGAGAAGGCTAGTGGGAAAAGCTGTGGGGGACAGAGTGAAAGTTCATGGTTTGCCCACCACCCCAGGGGTGGGGGGTGGTGCAGCTACAGAACTACAGCTGCAGTTGCTTCAGGCCCCAGGCCCACATGGTGGGAGGAATTAAGTGGCAGATCAGAGCAGGAGTGCAGAGCCTGCTTAAGATCTGAGTGAGGTCCAGGTTGGTTGTTCTTGGGGAAGGAGGAATGCTAGTGTGGCAAAGGTGGCTGTACAGAAATAGCTCTGAAAACAACAGTGCATCCCCTCAAGCTTGGAACAAAGTACTCTTTACTCTACAAGCAGTCATACCCCAGAGAAAAACTCAAGGGTCAAGTAAGATGGCTAGGAACATGGCCATGCAGCAAAAATGCACTCAGATTCAGTCTCAGACGTTGGAATCTTTCTTTGGTGACAAAGAAGACCAAAACATACAGCCTGAAGAAGTCAACAAAGTCAAAGAGCATACATCAAAAGCCTCCACAAAAAAACACGAATTGATCTCAGGCCATGGAAGAGCTCAAAAAGGATTAGGAAAAGCAAGTTAGAGAAGTAGAGGAAAAATTGGGAAGAGAAATGAGAAGGATGTGAGAAAACCATGAACAGCAAGTCAATGACTTGCTAAAGGAGACCCAAAAAATACTGGAAAAAAATACTGAAGAAAACAACACCTTAAAAAATAGACTAACTCAAATGGCAAAAGAGCTCCAACAAGCCAATGAGGAGAAGAATACCTTGAAAGGCAGAATTAGCCAAATGGAAAAGGAGGTCCAAAAGACTACTGAAGAAAATACTACCTTAAAAATTAGATTGGAGCAAATGGAAGCTAGTGACTTTATGAGAAATCAAGATATTGTAAAACAGAACCAAAGGAATTAAAAAGTGGAAGACAATGTGAAATATCTCATTGGAAAAACCACTGACCTGGAGAATAGATCCAGGAGAGATAATTTAAAAATTATTGGACGACCTGAAAGCCATGATCAGAAAAAGAGCCTAGATATCATTTTTCAAGAAATTATCAAGGAGAACTGCCCTGATATTCTAGAGCCACAGGGCAAAATACAAATTGAAAGAATCCACCAATTGCGTCCAGAAAATGATCCCAAAAAGAAAACTCCTAGGAATATTGTCACCAAATTCCAGAGCTCCCAGATCAAGGAGAAAATACTGCAAGCAGCCAGAAAGAAACAATTTGAGTATTGTGGAAAAACAATCAGAATAACAGAAGATCTAGCAGCTTCTACATTAAGGGATCAAAGGGCTTGGAATACGATATTCCAGAGGTCAATGGAGCTAGAATTAAAACCAAGAATTACCTACCCAGCAAAACTGAGTATCATGTTCCAAGGCAAAATATGGGCTTTCAATAAAATAGAGGACTTTCAAGCTTTCTCAGTGAAAATAACAGAGCTGAATAGAAAATTTGACTTTCAAACACAGGAATCAAGAGAAGCATTAAAAGGTAAACAAGAAACAGAAATCACAGGGGACTTACTAAAGTTGAACTATTTTCTTTATATTCCTACATGGAAAGATGATGTGTATGATTCATGAGACCTCAGTACTGGGTTGGCTGAAGGGAATATACATATATACATATATATATATATATATATATATATATATATATATATATGTGTGTGTGTGTGTGTGTGTGTGTGTGTGTGTGTGTGTGTGTATGTTTATATATATAGAGAGAGAGACAGAGAGACAGAGAGAGACAGAGAGAGGGAGGGCAAGAGGTGTATTGAATATGAAGGGATGATATCTAAAACATAAAATCAAATTAAGGGATCAGAGAGGAATATATTGAGAGGGGGAGAAAGGGAGAGATAGAATGGAGTAAATTACCTCACATAAAAGTAGAAAAAAGCAGTTCTGTAGGAAGTGAAGAGGCAGCAGGTGAGGGGGAATGAGTGAATCTTGCTCTCATGGGATTTGACCTGAGGAGGGAATACCATACACACTCAAGTGGGTATCTTACCCCACAGGAAAGGAGGAAGAAGATAAAAAAGGGGGGATGATAGAAGGGAGGATAGTTGGGGGAGGAGGTAATCAAAAACAAACACTTTAAAAAAGGGACAGGGTCAAGGGAGAAAATTCAATAAAGGGGGATAGGTTAGGAAGGAGCAAAATATAGTTAATCTTTTACAACATGAGTATTGTGGAAGGGTGTTACATAATGATATGCCTGTGGCCTATGTTGAATTGCTTGCCTTCTTAGTGAGGGTAGGTGGGGAGGGAAGAGGGGAGAGAATTTAGAATTCAAAGTTTTAAAAACAGATGTTCAAAAACAAAAAAAAAGTTTTTGCATTCAACTAGGAAATAAAATACACAGGCAATGGGGCATAGAAATTTATCTTGCCCTACCAGAAAGGAAGGGAAAAGGGGATGGGAGGGGAGTGAGGTGAAAGAAGGGAGGGCTGACTGGGGAATGGGGCAACCAGAATATACACCATCTTGGAGTGGGGGGAGGGTAGAAATGGGGAGAAAATTTGTAATTCAAACTCTTGTGAAAATTAATGCTGAAAACTAAATATATTAAATAAATTAAATAAATAAATTTTAAAATAATAATAAAAAAATTAAAAGCTAGATATTACAATGTGGGGGGGGCAATACACAAATATTATGCAGAACTACCAATCCTTGACAAAAAAAGCATTGAGATACAGAATTTTCAGATTATTGGCAGAAAAAAAATCCCTTCACACTCCAAGACATATTGTAGTTTAATTTTAGAATATTTGCAAGTGGCTTGGAGAAAGGCCTTCACATATGAAGTGGAAGAAATTCACATAACATAAGAGTATCACATAGACACAGGAAATCATTGAAGATATGAATAGTAGATTCCACAAGATAAAGTATCGCAAAATATAATCCATTATGGTATGCTGTGCAACCATGAGTCTAATCATCAATGAAAAGACATGTATAATCAAACAAAGATGCATTTGAAACATTCTGGAAAAAAAGAAAATAGCAGAATATTAGATTTTCAAATACTCTAAGCGTCAGAAACAGAAAAATTAAATAAGTACAGTTATTAAAAATTAAGCAATAAAACGCATTATCTTGTGTTTCAAGATATCATTTACAAAAGGAAAGATTTATCTAGGATTTAAAAAAAGAAGAAAGAAGGATCATTGAGGGATTTTAAAATGGCACAAGAAATTAAAGATATAAGTAATTTAAAAATCAGGAGAAACACAGTTGCAACAGGTAAACCGGAGCGCAATGGACTGAATATCTTGATACCCTTATAGGTCAATGTCTTTTATGGAACAGATTTGTAAAGTGGGAGATTGCAAAAATGGGGAGAGGGTAATTAGTGAATAGAGGTAAAAAACCTCCTTATACACCTACTGAGTCCATGTTTGAATAGCTAAGTTATGAATTGTGGTTACTGTAGTCTTGGCAAGAAGGAGGGGGCAAATGTGGCAAAAGAGAGTAAGAGAGGTAGAAAAGGGGTATTATTTAGACCAGGGGATTGGAAGAAAGAGGCCTCACTTGAGTGGGGGGGTATGAAAGTGCTACGTAAGTATACTCATGTGGGGCAGGCAATGAATGGGTGCCTAATGGAAGCAAGAAATGAATGAACAAATAAACAAACCTGATGAAGAGGGATTAAGTGAAATAATGTTACCAATCAACAAACATTTATTACATAAATGCTTATTTCCTTCCCACCTGCTGCGTGCCAAGTGTTTCAGCTAAATTTTTTTAGACATTGAAATAAATTTAAATATAAGTAGTTACCATCAAGGTGAGTTATTTATATTTTGACACTGACTGTCAAGTTTCTCATTAATAATTTTTCTCATCATTAAATTTTATTTCTAATTTATGGAATAAAACAAACATTTCCATAACACAGTACACGAAAAAAGATGATTCCACATGAAACTGCAAATTGATTATGCACAACTTGCTATTCCTTATGCAACAAAATTATCATGTAAATTTCTTTTTTTTCTTCCCTCCTCCCCACCCTAGAGATGGCTACCACAAGACAGAAATAGGTATATATGTAAAAGTATTCTACATATACTTCTGTTTATCAGTTCTTTCTTTGAATGCAGATGGCATCTTTCTTCCTATGTCCTTTATAGTTAATATGTGTATTTATAATAGTCAAAATAACTTATTCATGAAAAGTCTTTCTTAAAACCATATTACTGTTACTGTGTATAACGTTCTCTTGGTTCTGCTACTTCGTTCTTCCTTATTTCATGCAAGTCTTTCCATATTTTTTCTTAAATCATTGCGCTCATCATTTCCTATAGCACAGCAGTACTCCATCACAATCATAGGCCTCAACTTGTTCAGCCATTCCCCAATTCATGGTCCACCCTGCAATTTCCAGTTCTTTTCCACCACAAAGAGAGCCAGTATACATTTGTAACAATGATGCTGCTAGCAGATGCTGTGGAGGTGTAAGATCAACAACACCTGCACACAAGAGGACTGCTAGCACAGGTTCTTTGATCTGCTTTTCTAAGGAAAGCAACTTTAAGGGGTTTACAATCTCACTTTAATTAAATATACACACATCGTTCACTAAGTACAGGGGAAAAATTCAGCACCCTGAACTTCAGAGAAAAAACAAATAGAAATTGCAAGCAGAAATTATATAAACAGAGCAAATAACACAAATCAGCAGACAGGGCTTCTAACCATCTGTCCATAGCAATACATACATAGTTAGCAGAGAAAGAAGCACTAACATCTAGGTTTTCAAAGGCGGGGAGGGGGGGCTCCTTAATGGCTACCCAGATTCTTGTCTGGCCAAGTCACAGGAACACTCTTCCGATGAGTGAACCCTCCAAATCAAAATGCTAGCCTCAGAGTATACATACACTTCTTCAGGGACAGAGGGCATCACAACCATGTGACTCAAACTCATGTGACTTAGGCTTTCTTGTGACTTAAGCAGCTCATCAAAGACTCTTGATTCAATCAAAGACTCTTGATTGAAACAAAGGCAATACTCAATCAAAGGCACTTGATTACCTTAGTGCTGAGAAGACTAGAGCTCCAAAAGAAAAAATAGCAAAACAAAAAGTCCCACTTTGCTTGCCATTACAATGTTTTAGAACATATAGGTTCTTTTCATTTTTCTCTAATTATCTTCAGAAATAGACCAAGTAGTGGTATTGCTGGGTCAAAAGGTATAGGTACTTAAATAACTCGTCGGTCATAGTTCTAGATTGCTCTCCAAAATGTATGGATCAGTTCACAATTACACCAACAATGAATTAGTGTCCCATTTTTTCCATATCCCTTCCAATATTCATCCCTTTCCCCTTCTATAATTTTTGCCAATCCTGTAGCTGTAAAATGATATCTCAATATTGCTTTATTTGTACTTCTCCAATCAATAATGACTTAGAAGATTTTTTCATATGACTATAAATTGTTTTGATTTCTTCATTGGAAAACTGACTGTTCATACTGATAATCATTTAATATCAATTTAATAACCTCAATAAGGGCCAGAGCCTTAACTAATCAAGGAAGAGCCTGGACCTAACAGCTTCTTTGTTCTCTGAGTAAACTCAGAGAATACCTCTTTTTATATCAACAAGGCCAGATAGGGCTGACTTAAGAGCATTCTTTCCTCTGTTCATGGCCATTAAGGATGAGATCCTTAACTCGAGACACTATCTTGAATAATGGGAATTTTTCTTATCTTAATATTTTATGGACGTATATACCATATTATGGCATGTTAATGGTAAATTAAACACAGAGATCCTGGGTTGTAATTTCAATTGGCACTTTGTCAACTCTTTTATCTTATTGTACTTACCACCTATTCAATTAAGAAATTTCCTTTTCTCATACTATGTTTAAACATATATGGGGATCATAAATTTGAGTGACACAGACATGCTGAGTAGGGTCTGTTCTAAAATGTATTTAAGTCATCTCTTTCTTTTGCCTAGATATTCAGAACTTATGCTCTGACTCCTTGTACATAAATGTAAGCTAGCTTCACTAGCTTTAAGGTAATAAACAATATGAATTTACATATCACCTAGCCTGTTTGCCTCCTTTAACCAAACTTTCAGTCAACAATACCTTTGACCATTTATTAACTGAGGAATGACTCATATTCTTATAGATTTATATATTTGATATATGAGACTTTTATCTGATAAACTGTCTATAAAATTTTTCCCCAATTTTCTTCTTCCTTTCTAATCTTGATTATATTTGTTTTATCTGTACAAAACCTTTTTAATTTAATGTAATTGAAATTATCCATTTTATACCTAACTTTGCTTTCTATTTCTTGATTATTCATAAATTGTTTGCCTATCCATAGGTCTGATAAGTAATATGTTACACATTTTTCTAATTTTCTTGTAAAATCTCTCTTTATATCTAGGTCATGTATCCATTTTGACCTTATCTTGGTAAATGGTATAAGATGTTGTTCTATGCACAGTTTATGCTATACTGTTTTCCAGGATTCCCAACAATTTTTAGCAAATAATGAATTATTATTCCCAAATCTTGCTTTTATATTTGTCAAATTTAAGATTATTGTGTTTATTTGCTTCTGTAAATTGTATGACTACTCTGTTCCGTTGGTCTACCTTTCTATTCCTTAGCCAGTACCAGATAATTTTAACAATAATTGCTTTATAATATAGTTTAAGATCTGGTAGGGTTAACCCTCTTTCCTTTACATTTTTACATTATTTCTTTTGATATTCTTGACTTCTTGCTTTTCCGAATGAGTTTTGTTATTTTTTCCAATTCAATAAAAAATGTAATTTAATTAGGATGGCATTGAATGTATAAATTACTTTGGGCCTAGCTGTCAGTCAGAAGCCCTGAGCCATGCTGAAAAGTCCTCACCTCCATTTATCCCACTCAATTCACAGAAAGGCTGAGACCCATATTCCATGAGAGGTCTTCACTGTCCCACTCAGGTGAGATTGGGAGATGTCCCAGTAGAAGTTTTGTGCTAGCCTGTGGTCTCTGTCTTCCAAACTGGAGGGCTTACAACGTCCAACTCCATCCCTCAGGGATGACTGAAAAGGCTTGCCATGCTGCTTATCCTTGCTTGAAATGCTCAATACAAATGGAAACAACGACAATAATAAAAATCTTACCAAGTCTTTTTTAGTATCTACAACGTACATACAAGGTATTGAGCTACACTTTTCATGCTACCTCATGGAAAGCCCTCAGGTGTGTAGGAATTATCATTTTTATAGTATCACTAAAGGACAAACTACATTACATGGGTTTATAAAAAAATTTTAATATGTACCATTTTAATCTAAACACAATTCTCACAGTGTAGTAATTTGTACACAGTAAGTGCCTAATAAATTATTGAATGAACAAATCTTATTTTGGTTATTTCCATGAAATAATATGATTAGCTGCCTTGTCAATTTGTCAGCCACTTTTATAGGAAAAGGACATTGAGCCACTAAAATGATGAAATGAAAATCAACTGATACCATGATTAAGACCATCGTGAGAATAAAAATTGCCTGCTAGGAGAAATGTATTGAATTTATTTTAATGGAGGAATTGTATTATTTCTTGATCTTTAATTAGAAGGTATTGTTTATAGAAAATACTATTAGAATGATGCTTTTACCCATAAAATTATTCCTGATACTTGTACAATAATGTATACGTGCTTAGTAAAAGAGCAAAAGACTGTGCTGAAAATTAGGTCTAAATTTTTATTAATGAAAGTGAATTTTAATTGGATCACTGAGTTGGTAGTACTTCTACCTATTGAAATAACCTACCTATACACAAACACACACCAAAAAAAAGATACTCACACATGCATACAAACTGGGCCATGTGTATTGTCGATGGGAATCTGAAAAGTAAAACTTGTCTTCTAAAGCAAAACACCATGGAAAGTGCATCTAACCTACATATAAGGAATAATATTGCTGGTTCTAGGAGTTACCTTAAACATCTTTTCCCATTTCCCTGTATTAGAAGTAGAAATATGAGATAAACAACCAAGAATCCTAAACACAAGTTTCTGATTGGAGATTAAAGTGAAAATTTTCACTTATCCTTTCTAGCCCACATGTCTGATAATAACTTTTATAGATCCCTCCTTACAGATCCCACTTATAATATTATGCCTCATATCATAGTCATTTTCATGCAAGAGGGCAGGGGGTTACATCATATTTCATGTTTATACTCCAAGTATCTCACAGGTCTGGATCTGAGGACCTTATTTTCAGAAGCCAGGGAAGTGATCAGACTTTCTTGACCATTCCTTGCCATTTAGCAGTAAGCGTTCTCTAAATGGTTAATTAAAATTTAAGTTTCCCAGTACACTAGAGAAAGAGGGGGAAACAGTGAACAAAATTTACATATCCTGGAGAAATTTATTGGTTTATAGGTATATCTGATCAGGTTTCAGTTGAAAATGAAAGCTTATAATGCAGATGCTCTCCAGCTATTTTTAGAGAAGAGAATATGCTCTTGTCTAGACCAATAATGAAGTTTCATATCTACTGATGGCAACAACTGGCAACCACACTCGTGCCAGTATACAGAAATCAGCTCAGAAGATCGCAGCAATACAAATGGTGCTTTTTCACCCTCCCCCCCCATATTGAGAGAAAAAGCTACATCTTTGACATGTTTTAACAAAGCCTTATCAGTTTCCCCCTTCCTTAGGGATCCTAAGGCAATGATCGGCCAAGACAAGAATATCAAGATCTAGGATATAATACTTAACCATTATCTTTAGTTAAGGCCTTTAGCTAGGGTCTGTGGCATTATTTTATTTATACTTTCCCAGGATCAAGGAGACAAAAAGTGACTCTGATCTTTCCAGGTGTCAGTTATGTACAGACATACATCATTTTATTACACTTTGTAGATATTGCATTTTTTACAAATTGAAGGTTTGTGGCAACCCTGTGTCAAGTAAATCTATTGGTGCCGTTTTTCCAACAGCATGCGTTCACATGATATCTCTGTTTCACATTTTGGTAATTCTTGGAATGTTTCAAACTTTATTTATCATCATTATTATATCTGCTATGGTGATCTGTTAGCAATGATTATTGGTGTTGCTATTAAAACTATTTTGGGGCACCACAAACCATGCCCATATAAGACAGAAAATGTAATTGATAAATGTGTTTGTTCTGACTGCTCCCCATGTAGACCATGCCTTATCCTTCTTCCTTTCCTTCAGCCTCCTATTCCCTGAGACAACAATATTGAAATTAGGCCAGTTAATAACCCTACGATAGCTCCTAAGTGTTCAAGTGAAAGGAAGAATCAATGGATGAGACAAACTTCGATGTTGTCTTATTTTAAGAAATTGACACAGCCAACACAGCCTTCAGCAGCCACCACCCTGACCAATCAGCAGCCATTAATATCAAGGTAAAAAGATTATAACTTGCTGATGGCTCAGATGATTACTAGCACTTTTTAGCAATAAATTATTTTTAAGGCATATATATTGGATTTTTAGACATAATACTATTGCATACTTAGAAGACTGTAGTATAGTGTAAACATAACTTTTATATTCACTGGGAAACCAAAAAATTCATGTGATTTGCTTTGTTGCAAAATTCACTTTCTTGCAGTGGTCTGGAATTGAAACCACCAAATCTCAGAGGTGTACCTGAATTAAGGTTATATGACATTCTTATACAAGGGCAGCTAGATGGTGCAGTGGATAGAGTTCTGGGACTGAAGTCGAGAAGAATCATCTTCCTGAGTTCAAATCCAGCCTCAGACACTTTTAAGCTGTGTGACCCTGGGCAGATCACTTAACCCTGCTTGCCTCAGTTTCCTCATCTGTAAAGTGATCTGGATAAGGAAAGGGCAAACCACTCCAGTATCTTTGTCAAACAACAACAACAAAACAAATGAATTTATAGAGTTGGATACAATTTAATGTCTGAACAAAACTTTCTTGGAGGTAGAGTGAGGCCCTCTCAGCAGCTTAAGAATATAGAGGAAAAACAATAGGAGATAATAGTGTTTAAATATACAAAAAGAAATAACAAACAGTGCTCAATAATCATATATACATTAATATGAATAATAGACAAATATATAGACTAGCCAATATGACTATCTCTAGAATAAGCTCTCTGGAGGTGACAAGTTCTTCTGAAATTGTATACAAAACAATTGACATAAATTTAAGCAATTCTAATTTTAGTTTAGCAAGGTGTATTTTTGTCTTGTTACTTCCATAGCAGGTGGCAGTTATAAAAATTAGCTACAAATATTTTTTCTTAGCAGAAAAGCAGATGAGAGAAAGCAAAAAACAGGCATCATTTGGCAAATGACTTTCAACCTTCCTGTTGCATTCTGTAGCTTCACACATCAATGACGTTTGGACTGCTGGGAGGGGAGATGATTAATGGTGACATTTATTAACACAAAAAATATACAAATATAAAAAATATGTAGTAAGAGGGACATAGTGCAAGAACTGCTTAGAATTTGTGGGCTACAAGGAAAAGATATGTGTATATGTGGAATACAATGGTGAGAATGATGGGCTCCTGTATGAGTCAGTCTTATAGTTTTTCTTGTCACTTTCATCTCCAAACTAGGAACAGAAATGGCAAACTAAGGCAGAACTTTTGTTCATTTACTTGGAATCTACAAGCTAGGTGTCATAGCAATGGAGCACATTGATTCTTATTTGGAAAGAATCTTTACCCTTTCTTATAGTTTTTTTTTTCTCCAGTTTGCTGAAGCAAAAGAAATGGAAGCCCTCAAGTAACTGGCAGCCAGCAGAACCTGATTTAATTGTTATCACAAGCAAATTCCAGATCATGTCTCTGACCCAGGGCACATATCTTGGTACTAACACAACTCCACAAATACACAGATATATGTGGGAAGCTTTCTTGAGTATCCTGCTCTTCCAGGACACAGATAGGAATAATTCTATAGAGCTGATTTTCACAAAGGGAACAGAGAGAGAGAGAGAGAGAGAGAGAGAGAGAGAGAGAGAGAGAGAGAGAAGAGAGGGAGGGAGGGAGGGAGAGATTCAAGTGTCACACACAAGGGGAAGGGAATAATGGAATCCAATGGCCCCACAGGATGAAAGTCACTAAAGGTATCAGCCCTGTGATATGTTGTTTTCCCAGAAATACATTCCATTTAAACTATAATTACTCCAATTTTTCAGAACAATGGGCTGGTATTCTAATAATCACCAGTATCAATGGATTGTTGCCACTTCTCTTTATATGCACCAATAATTACTGCTCAATATGTAATTCTTGGCAACTGACTGCACTGTATTGGTTTATAGTCTATTTTTCCTACCTACTAGCCATTCCAATTCTAGCCATTTATGACATTGACATAGTAGCATGTCTACACCAAGATCCATGGACCTCTGGTGACCTCTGCATACTCATTAATCCATCTTGACATCACTGCAAATGACTTAGAACTGGGCCCATCCCATTTGCCTGTGCTTAATAACAGGATAGAAATATTTGATAGCTTAAGGGGAAGATAAAGTTGCCTAAGCATTAGTTTAAATATCAATGTACTGAACCATATTTTTTCCAATCCCAGGATATTTTACATAACCTTCTCATCTTTTCCCTGTAGATTACACAGTAGCATGCAAATCAAGATGACATTAGAAGTCTATAAAAATAAGATCTCGTTATACTGTCAAGCTCATTCAATATCCCACAGTGCTTTTTAGCAACAGTCCTGTGACCCACATTCACACATCAGAGTATGAATGAAAACTGCAGCTGAGAAGATTCACTTAACCCTCATCTCTTAGTCACCATGATGGAATGGAATTTATTTTTATTTTATTATAAATCACTAACGATTTAATAAAGTGGAAAATATAAAAGAGTGGAATTATTTATTTGGCTAAGTTATGAGAACTGAAAGAAATGAAGCTGTTTCCCTTAAAATTCCTTTCACATATGCTGTTTCTTTTATAATTGGTTCTAGTTCATGATTGATTTGGTTTTCACTAAATCCCTGACCATAAATTTCCTGGCTGTGATTTTGTTATGCTAGATTGGTTTCCTCCATTCTGCCCTACCCCAATGCACACACACATGCAAACAAATGTATTTTTTCTACTATGCTGTTGTAATGTTCTGTGGTCAATTGAAACTGTGTCTAATTAATTATATAGAATTAAAAGTAGATAGGGCCTCCAAGGCCACTAGTCCAATTTTCTCATTTTATAAATAAGGAAATGAAGTCTAAAGACATTAAGTGAGTTGACCAAAGTCATACAGGTAGTAAGCTGGATAGCTAAGATTTATTTTCAGTTCCTCTGAGTCCAAATTCAGCACTTTCCACTGTCCTGCACTCTCTAGTTTCTAGGAATATTATATACAGCTAGGCCACTTTTGGTGCAAATGATGATTCCTATGAAGTCTTCACATTATTTAAATCTGCATTGCATATTCCCATTGATCTGGAAACAATTGCCATAGTTTACATAATTATTACTTGGAGGAGTACAAAATAAAATATGTGTAACTGCTTTACAAAATTCATTGTTTATATCAATCAGGACTGAACTGCACAAAGATGATCACAACTGAATAAAATGCTGGAGAGACAATGTGGTGGAGTGGAAGAAGTGATTTCAAGCTGGGCACATGTGGGAGACCATCTAGTGAAACCTGTTTATATTACAGACATGGAAATCAAGATTTAGAGAGGTGAAGTGACTTACTCATGCAAACACAACCAGTTTTATATCAGAGGAAAGACTGCAACTCAGATCTCCCCGCCTCCAAATTCAGTGCTTTATCCATTAGACCATACTGCCTCACTCTGGGCTCCTTTCATGACTCTAGTACTTGCTAACTATATGACTCCCTTTACTTCTCCAAAGCTCATTCCTCTTCTCTATAAAATGAAGCTAATCATACCTTCCCTCTCAAACTTACTATGAGGATTAAATGAAATAATAACCATGAAAGCACTTTGTAAACAATTCAGTTAGAAGATATAAAAATGGAAATAATAAAGCTTATAGTATGTCATAGGGCTGTCACAAGGATGAAATGAGATAACATGTAAAGCATTTTACAGACTTTAAAGCACTAGTATGTTAGCGAGGGTAATTCACCAAAATAGAACATAGGTAGCAAAAACTTGAAAAAAGCAGATGAATGTCTACAAGTTGCTAAAATTCAAGTTAGAACATGATTAAAGGTAAAACATAAGGGAAATTAGGTGGCCTGAGAGACTCTGCAGGAATCACTCGTTTCTAGATGGGTGCATATCAGAGGATGAGGAAACTGATGTTGGTTGTTAAACAGGAGAAGAATGTCAGTAAGCTAAGATTAGAGGAGAGATCAAACCCAGAATTAGGAGTTGGTGTGTGCAAATGCACAGAGGCAGAAGAGTCTAATCTAATGAATAGTCAAATTGCCTGGAACATAGAGTAAACAAAGTCGAGTACTTTAAAATAAAACTGGACACTTAGATCATAACCAGACTGTGAAGGCTATGAATGCCAAACTAAGGAGCTTATGTTTTGTTTAGTAGACAATAGGGAGTCAGTGAAGATCTTTGAGAAGAGGAATGATGCAATAAATTTACATATTAGAAAAACTACTTTAGCAGCTGTTCAAAGGATGGACTAAAGGGTGGGAAAGATTATTAGAGGAATGAAATTTCAGTTTTCACTTATTGGTGTTTTAGTGGTTTACAGGAAAATATACATGTGATGGTGTAATATATATACATATATATATGTATGTATGGTATGTGTATATGTATATAAACATATGTATGTGGTATATATGTGTGTTTATATCTCCCTTCACCTCACTTACTGCTGTCCTTCTCCTGTTTAATTCACATCAGTTGCCACATCCTTTTACAAGTTCCCCAGTGTCCACATCTATAAATAATTGATTCCCCTGGAGTGTCTCAGGCTTCTCAGTTTCACTTTTATTTTATATTTAATCATGTTCTAACTTGAATCTTAGTAATCAGTAGACATATTTCATCTGAGTTTTTTTCAAAGTTTTGCTACCTATGTTCTCTCTTTTTCCATATATAACATATATGCATATATATACGCACATGCATACTGTACACATGAACAAATCTTACCTAGAGTAAAATAATGATAGCTTAGGAATAAAGTATTAGCAAAATATAGAAATGAACTATCATTTTAAAATAATTAGAATTCAGGAAGGTATACAGCTCAGGATCATATTCTAGGTTGATTTGTTCTCTCATTGTGGGATATTAACATGATACCAGGACCACTGACCTAGATTAGTCAAAGCAAAACCATCAGTAAGAATTTCCTTTCATGCAGTGCAAAAAAAAGTAAATTAATAAATACATGAAGAACTAAAATAAAAGTAACAGATATTTATGATCTGTGCAATAGGTCATGGCATAATTGTCTCAGCTTAATGACCTGCAGAATTCAAGATACTATACGGAAAATTTTGCATAGCTATATGGAATTTTAACTTCTTGTTTCTGTAAAATGAGGATAATAATAGTACCCACTTCACAGAGTTGTTGTGAGGATGAAATAAGATATAATATGAAAAGTATTTTACAAACCTTAAAGCACTAAATAAATGTGAGCTCTTATCATTGTTTCATGCCAGCCATGTCTTCATTCTTCTCTGGGTGGGACTCTTGACCCACTGGACTCCACACTCTAGCCACTGGACCCCCTCCTTTTTATCTTTCTTTTACATGTTATCTTTCTCTTTTAGAATTTTCAGTGCTTCATACAGTACCTGGCCCACAGTAGGTGTTTTATAAATGTTGATTAATAGATAGAATGCAAGCTCCTTGAAGGCAGAGACTATCCATCTTTCTGCTTTTGTTTTTTTTCCCCAATGTTTAGCATAATGCTTGGCACATAGTAAATAGTTTTGACTTGTTGATTTTATTTTCTTCAGGGGGAAAAATATGAACATTTAATGATATTGAGAACTTTCAAACATTCCTGATGAAAAGAGAAGCAATGAAAAGAAATTCAAGCATAAGACTCAAGAAAAGAATAAAAAAAAGGTAAAGAGGAAAAATAAATCATTAGGAAGTCAATAAGGTTAGACTGTTTACATCCCCACATAGGAAGATGATACCTGTCAGTTGTAAGAAGGTTTTCATTAAGGAGTGTGCATAGACAGAGGGCATAGGTGTGAGTTGACTATGATCATATATATACATATATATATATGCATGTATGTATGTATACATATATATGTATGTATGTATATATACTTATACATATAAGAACATTTATTAAGTACCTATTATGTGCCAGGCTGTGCTAAGCGCTTTACAAATATTATCTCACTAATCCTCACAACTCTAATAGTTAGATGTTATTATTATCACGATTTTATATTTGAGGACACTAAGACAGGCAGAGGTAAAATTCACAGTCACAAAATTAGTGTCTGAGGTCAAATTTGAACTCAAGTCTTCCTAACTTGAAGCATTTTATCCATAATACCACCTAGATATCACTAGAGTAGTAGCATAATGTTTGAATTACCCTTTCCAAATTTTCCTAAAGCACTTTGGATATCTCCTTTGGTCTAATATTTCCCACCTTATATTTTTCTGTACTCATGTTGTACTCCTACTTGAGGTCAGGGATTTTTTTTGTTAATCCCCAAGAGATTTTTTTCTCTTCATTGTGCTTTGCACATAGTCAGTACTTAGTAAAATGTTGGAATGCAATTAAAAATATTGAATGGTCTCAATGGATTATAGGAAAAGGTATGGAATATCCTCTGGAAAGCCAATTTCTCAATTTTTGTGTTTGTTTTATAAGGACAAGTACTTATCTATCTAGTGCGACTTGGGCCAAAGATGAACTATTATTCATGGAACTTTAAATGCCCCAGAAGACCATTGAGCATTGTGGGGTAATATATTTAGTGATTTCTGTTTATAATTTGATAGAATTATATAATATGTGTATTATTGTCTCTTCTTTCTAACATGAATTAAAAATTTACTTATTACATCCCTATTAATGTATCATGATGGATATATAAGTATTTGTTAAAGCAATGACATTTTCCTTATCTATTGTAACAAAGTGTATTATGTTTTCTCTTGCAAATGAGAGTTGGATAAGGTAGGTGGTCCTCAGAATCTTTGCTGTCCAAAGCCATCTCTTAAAGTTTCAGGATTGTAAAACTTGCTGACCTGTCAAAGTTTTTCAGGTTCCTGCATCTGTATTGTAATTTCCCTAACTGACCTTAATCTATATTCAGAAGTAGTACTTCTTTTAGAACACTTGGCAGTGTTCCTGAGATCTTCCAGAAGAATTGAAATAATCTTGGAGTACAATGTAGACAAGATTCTCTTTTAGGTACTCAGATGAACTCTGAGGCCCCTTCTAACTCTGAGATTCTGTAATCTACAGGTAATTATAAAAGAGAATAGAATAGGAAGGTATTTGATATTTATCTCTATTCTTCTCATTTATTCTCATCTCAAATATGCACAGGGAGTCAATGTTTATTTTTTCCTAGTTTCTCAGTTTGAGTCAATAGTTTAGCCACAATTAGAACTAGAGTAAGTCCAAACTCACCAAACCATGTTGTTTGAAATTTTTACCCAAGCAAAACATCAAATATTTATCAAATTATGTTATAGTATTTGAGTAAAATGCAGAATTAGACATAGTTTTTACACGTGCAAATCCTGCTAAATAAGTACTGGAGCATAGATGTTCCCTTATTCTCCTGCTTGTAGCTATCAGAATATGTTGCTCTCTTGATGGTCTTATCTTTGTAAATAATATTAGGTGGTTGAAAACACCATGACACAGGGACAAAGTTGGAGCTAAATTTAGTTAATTTTTAAAATATTTTATTGACATCTTTTAGTGTTTTTGTCTCATTTCATATCAAAATATATGTCCCCTATCCCCTACTCACTAATTCATCTTTTGTAACAGGATTTAAAAGGAGGTAAAGGGAGTTCAACAAGCCAAACAATTCATCTACTGAATCTGACAGAATATGCGATTTTCCAAATCCATGTTCTCCTAACTCTCTAGAGAATTGAAGGAGGTGCATTTTTTCTCATTTCTTCTTTGAAGTCAAAGAAGGTCATTATAATGGAGAATTTGTTTTCACTAGATGTTGGTCATACTTGAAGGAATGAATGAAAAAAAAAGGATGGGATTGAAATCCTCCCTGACTATGCAGGTAGACAGCAATGGTTAAACACACACATTCTCATATGGTGCATAGGTAGGACATGGCTTGTCATTTTTTCAAGAGAAGTGGATTGTGTAATTTGTACAGTGTTAACTAGTATTTGAGGTTTTCTTCTTAGCTTCCATTTTAAGCCTAAATTCTACTTGGGAGTCTGAATCTACAGCATTGTACTGTAGTTGAGAAAAATTAAAGCAAAAAGTCATACCACTCCTGTCATCCTAGAGTAATTTGAAAGGCAACTAGGTAAGCAAAATGTGTCAGCTATGAAAAATACTTAAACCTTATTGTTTCACTGAAAAAAAAATGCTTGAAAATCCATATGAAAACATGTGAAACAACTGTATACACACACACACGCACACACAGACACACAAAAATTTTGTGAATTATATTTTGTGACTTGTTTCTTTGAGAAATCAGTCCTGTGGCTGTTCTTTTTCAAATGACTGGTTTTAGCTTGAAAAAATAGTTATGCATAGATTGCCATTGGGATTAAACATCTGTCAAGCTCTCTTGTGGGAATGCTGCTTTTAAAAGTTCAGTAAGCCTAGATAATGATGGTATTCTAGGAGGAGAGATTTTTAGTATATGCCATATATCCTTATAAAGTAATACAATTGCTTCATATTTCTATTCTGATGGCATACTATCATCTGTATCCAGAAGATTAGTATTCTCTATATAACACTTTCAAGGCTTTTAGGCTCACTTTTGCCCCAGATTTCTATTAGGATCCTCTTGGCTTACCACTTTATTTTGGCAATACAGTCCATAATTCAGCTTATGCGCCTAATTGATGTGACTGATCATCTTTTCAGCCTGGTGGTCAGATAATAAATCTCCCTTTTTACTTGTTGGCATTTCCCTAGGTTATTTCCCACTCCACACCACTCTTAGATTAAGAAATTCCTGGGGAAACAAAATATACAAATGTCCTAAGGAAGCAATTTGAAATGTTTACAAGTCTATTTCAGCCCTCTGGAATAATTCTTGATAGGGTTTTCACTTATGAATCATTTTGTAGTTTATGGTTGTTCCTAGACATTCCCCAATCATCTGTCAGTAAGCATGCCAGAAGGTCTGTGGGAGCTTCTGAAGCCTTTTTAGGTCACTATCAAGTAGAGCTGGGAAATCTGCTCTCAAAGATCATTAAAAGCAAAGAATTATTTGGAAGATCAAATTTTAAATCTATATTTTAGAACTCGAGTTCTTACAGAATCTGGTCCCACTAATACCATGAGATAAATTAGTAAAAACACTTGGCACAGTGTCTGGCCTGTAGTAGGCAGTATAAAAATGCTTATTCCTCCATTCCCCAACTCGGCAGTCAAACCTATTTGCCTGTTATTTCCTCAGCATATCATTCTCATTTTTGCTTACCATTTGGGTAATTTTCCCTGTTAGTATCTACTTTCCCCAATCCTATCCATTCTTCTAGACTTAGCTCAAGCATCATGTATTTATGAAAAATTCCCACGTTGCTCCAAATGACACATCTCTCTCCTCCCTGGACTAGTTGGACCCTTACTATATTTGGTACAGAGCCTAGTGTTTGCCTATCACAGTTGGGAAATAAGGTAAATTTAGTAGATCTTCAGAATACTTGGATAGAAACATGAACACAAATGCATTTTAAAAATTATACTGTCAAAAGAATAATGCTGTTTATTAAAATATAATGATGGGGATACTTAGTTACTGTCATATATTCAATATTTCATGGATTGGTGATTTTTGTAGATCATGAGACAGTAGATTTAAAGCTGGAAGACCAGGATCATAGGAAAAGGATTTAGACATTAGAGGCCACACCATCAAACCTTTCATTTTACAGAGGAGAAAATTGAATCATAGAGAGGTTAAGTGACAGATCCAGGGTCACACAGCTAGTAAGCATCTGAGGCAGGATTAAAACTCAGTCTTCATCTCCCCAATTTTGGCTTTCTATCTTCTATGCCCAGCTATACCCTTGCATCAATGCAAATTAAACCTTTTATTGGGTTTAGCCAAGGGTTGTCAGTCTGGAAAAACAGATTTCCCAAGTGGGTTCTCTAGCTTGCTATGATCAATAAAGAAACCAACCAAAAAGAACCATATCAATACTGTTTGAGGAGCAAACTGTTTTATGTAGCCTGGGCTACTCCTTCAAAGGAACTGGGAAGGCTTTTTAACCTTCATGTTTCCTGAGGCATAAAAGGCACCAGCCTATAGAAGTTTTCTTGGCACTCCTACAGCCCTAAAGAGAAGGTCTACTTGACCATTATGAAATGTTGCCGTACTGAAAGCTGAATTGTCTTTTTAACCTTAGGAATTGTATTATTTTTACCCATTGTCACTAATAAAGTTGTTTTTATTGCATTTTATGGTTCACAAGTACCTTATTGCATTCTATACCTGAAGAAGTAAACACAAAAGAAATCTAAAGCCAAATATATCCAGGCTGGTTTTCAGATATAACACATACCATTGATCACTGAACCCTTACCCCAGCTTTCTGTCTTATCTGGGTCTTTAAAAATTGTACCCAGAGCCATCTCCATGTCATAATGAGGCACTATTGTAACCATGACTACACCATGACAAACTAATATTTGCCATTTTTTCTCTTCTCTATCAAACTAACTTCCTTGTGACTTGATGATCATGACAGATAAAGAGACCCAAAGAATTTTGGTCTACAAAAAAAAAATACAAGACCACAGCATGGATAAAATGTACCTCTATGACCATTAATTGTTTTCTTAGTGACAGATAATGTGCCACCACAAAGGAAATATAGAAGCTTTGAACTGTATTGTTCAAAGATACTGACCATGGAGAACCTTCCAAACCATTGTTCCAATTACATAAAATGATCTGTTTCATCAGGCAAAAGTTCTTGTAAAACCTTCTGAGCTATCCTATGGAAACACAATGCACTACACTTATATAGTGCTTTATATTCTTCATACTTTTATGTGTGATATCACATCTCCCCAAGAATCCTATGAGGTAAAATAGAATCAAATATAACAGGGGTGCAAAGAATGAAAGTAATTTCCAAATGAAAATCATGATGAAGTTCAAGGCAAAGAAATAACAACAGGGAACAACTTCCCATGTCTCTTTTTAGTTTTGCTAGAGGGATAAATCGCTGTTATTCAATAAGATACAATTCTTCTATTAATTAGCAGACATAACTGACTTTCTATAAATGCATTTGAAGAAATCTTGGCTACTTAAGGTTATCTCCATACCTACTACCCAAACCAGAAGAGGAAGTAGGAAAACAGAAGGTCCATTTAGTTTGAATATTACAGAATGTAATAATGTAGTCTGGCATTCCTTAAGTATAACCATCTGGAAATAATTTGGAGAACCTGACTTGCATTGTAGGTGGTCTTCTTCTGGAATTACATTTTCCTTCTTCCTCATTCATTGCAACTTAATCTTTTTCATACTTGGATGACTTTATTAAGTATCTCACTGCTTTTACTTGCTTAGTCAAAGGTTTCTGCCAATATTTCAGCAAATTTGGTTCCATTCCATTCCATTCACTACCACACACTGTGCTAGGTGCTGATGATGCAAAGACAAAAGGGAAACAGTTTCTCCCCTCATCTCATGGTGCTTTCATTTTCTTGGATGAAGATAATTATATCTGCACTGTTGGCATTTAGCACATGATCAGCCGAGGTTAAGTTGTAGTGGAATCTTTGTTTCTGCCTCCTAGTTTCCCTGGCTTTACTCAAGTCCCAGCTAACACCTTAGCTTCTGTAGGAAGTTTTTCCCTGTCCTCCTTAACCTTAGTGTCTTTCCTCTAAGAGTACCACCAATATATCCCGTACAAACATTGTTTGAACATAACTTGCCTGAATATACAAGCTTAACCTATGAACTTCTTGAGAGTAGGAATTGTTTGGCTGGGTTTTTTTTTCCTTTCTTTGTAATCCCACTACTTTGCACAGTGCATGTGAATATACGCACACATATCAAGCATTTATTAAACATATACACATACACATATACACAGATAAATATACACACATGTGTGTATAATATACAATATAGACGCTACTCATTTAGTCAGTAATCATTTCTTAAACATATATTCATTAAACATATATACATACACATATACATAAATACACATAATATGTGTGTACGTATATATGTTTAATAAATGCTCAATGACTGACTAAGTGACTAGTGTCTATATATTAAAGCTAAAAGCAATGACAATCTGGATATTTGCAACTTTGTGTTTACAAAAATCTAGAATATAGTCATAATCCAACTTGAATAGAAACAATGGAGTTTCTTTCCAAGAGAAATGGCATAGCGCTTGAGAGGGAAGACCAGGATATAGGATTGACTTAAGAGGACTCATCTCTTCATCAGGAAAGCATTTCCTGAATCACCATGTTGATCAGAGATTGGCTATAGTGAACCACAAAAGCCATCTTAGTTGAGCTCCAGGTTAACTGTGGGATTCTGGAACCATGCTGCATACCTGGTTTTTGGTAAGGAGCCTTGGAACAAGTCATATAGTTACATCCCTACCTTGCCACACTCTGTTACTCACTTGACTTCATCTAAGTGAGTCATGTTGAAAACATGGTCCCTTGGGGACAGAGGGTTATCACCTGAGCATCTTATAGCACCTTGATGTATTCAGAGAAACAATGTATCTAAGGCCAACAAAAGTCAATAACAGGACATCTGGATCCATATCAACACAAGAACAAATCTTGGGCCATTATACCTAGTTGTGCATGGGTGGGTATAAAAAGTTTGGAAGATAATTTTAAGTATGTAAACAAAACTCACTGAGGTACTACATTTCTGATCAACTTGGGCAACCAGGATTTAGGGCTCAAATAAAGTTTATTATGCTCCAAAGCACCACTGATTTGCTTTGCCATGCCCTAAATATCAGTACTAACCCAGATAGCCCCATAAAGGAAAACTGAAAGAAAGTAATCATATACATTGATATGTATCTTAGCCATAGCTACATTTTCTTCCTGATAGAAAGAAGATACTATAGTCTATGTAGAAATCTAGACTCCATATAGATTCAGAGTAGAAAATATATCTACATGACTGGTTTTCACTTGAGAACTGACTATTCCTAATTGGACTAGATGGAAAGCAGTTGCCATGGAAACCAACGGTGTTTTTCCTCTCCCTTGATGGAAAAAGACTATCTTTGCACACATTGAATATAACTTCTTGGCCTGTGCTGGTTTAAGACCTTTGTCTTTTTTTTATTCTGTCCCTGATTGTGGTGAAATTTCACTTGGTTCTAAAATTGTAAGAATGGAGAACTTTTCCTTCTTTTTTTGTATTCATGAAATCATTGTAAAAGTACACAGTCAAGTATTTTATGAAATTGCATCAGAGGGAGACTATAAGGCATATTTAGAGACCTTTGCAGCCTGAATGCTGCTTTTTGTATTTTCTAGCCCAAACTCTTTTACTGACTTTTCAAGATCATCCATAATCTTGTCTGTCTAGTCAATTTTATTTCTTACAAGGCTCATTGAGTCATACCAGTATCCTTACTGTCTTGTATATACACCATGCACATAGTTGTATATACTTCTATCCATTATCTTCTTTTTTCTTTTTTTTTGGGGGGGAAGGGGCAGTCGGGGTTAAGTGACATGCCCTGGTCATGAAGCTATTAAATGTCTGAAGCCAGATTTGAGCTCAGGTCTTCCTGATTCCAGGACCAGTGTTCTGTCCACTGTGCCATCTAGCTGCCACTGCGTTATCTTCTAGCATCCTATTAATGAAGGTTCTTCTGATGACCGTAGCCCTGCTTCCTTCATTATCACCATTCATTTTTGCACTTACCATCAACATACAATTTTACACTTAATTTTCCATCTCTTATATGTTCATTTTGTCTCCCTTATTAGGTTATAAGATCCTTGAGATAGGTAACATACATTACCCTTTATTGGCATAACACAGAACTTGGCAATAGAAACTCAGTGAATACATGAGTGATTTTTTTTTGTTTTTTTTATTACTTTCTTGTCATGAGCAATTTTTTGCATTTTCAGTTGACTCTGTCTCTTCTAAAACAGGGTTTTGAATCATAATGTGGTTTAAAAAGGGGAGTGTTGGATCAGTAGTCAGAGAACTTGGGTTCTCTGGTTGTAATCTGGGGCAAGTTAAGTCATCTTTCTGACCCTTGGTTTCCCAATTTGTAAAAGGAGAGGAGACCTAGTAGATCATTAAAATCCTTTTCTGCTTTAAATCTATGATCCCATGTCTGTGAGCTTTTTCTGACTACACATAATGATAAGGCAGCAAAAGATTCTAAAGGGCATTTAGCCCACTAGTTTTTACTCTGTCACCAAAACATACACATGCTGGGGTGTATTGGCTCCGGCACATACTGGCTCTTACTTTTCAGTGAGCATTTCCACCTCAGAAATCAACAAACTCTACAAATCAAGGATTGATTTATTTTTAGTTGATTTTCTAGTCCTGAGAGAGTGATGGAAAAATATTAATGATGTAGATCAAACTTTAAATTTCCATGCATGCTTCTTTATGGAGGGCTGGTTGTTAAATGCACCAGCACACTTCTACTTACAACTCATTAGACTAAATGAGATGAGTATCATTACAGACAAAATAGCAAATATAAGTGGTATCTGCTCTTAAAAATCAAATATACTTAAATTTTATTATTTTTCCGAAATCCAAAAATAGTCAAAACATTTGTTTTATAGATTCCATAGGCTTAAATCAGTTGGCCTACAAGGATACTTTGTGAACTACTGCTTTAATGTGTGAGGATTTAAGTCAAGGATTAGATCCAAACTAAATGTATAGATCAGACTACAAATTTTTAAAAAGTATATCCCTCCCAAATCCTTAAAAACTGGGTTTTACTAAATCCACCATTTAGTGAGATATGAAATGAATATCTCAAGGCTTTTCCTTTTTTTACCAGAAATGAATCAAGTCAATGTCTAGAATTATCTCTTCAAGGCAAGCAACTAGGACATTATCAGGTATATTACTTTTTTATTAGTTGTTGCTGCCCCTGCATGCTCTATCTTCAATACAGGAAGGAAGGAACAGAATAGAAGCATGGGATTGGACCTACCTACCTCCTTTATTTTACTACTAAGGAAGTTTGTGTTCAAAAAAAGAAGTGATTTTCTTAAGATCCCAGTACTGTTGGTTTATCGCACAATTTGGAGTAGATGTTCAATCTCCGGACTTAAGGTACTGTGTTGCTGTATTGCCAATGAAGATGGGCCCTTAGCACTTATTCAACCAAGCGCCCTTGAAGAGTTTGGCCTTTGTTTCCTTGATTAAATTAGGAGTCCTTGATGACCTGCTTGCCTCAAGGCAAAGCCTAGTTTACATGGGTTTGAGTGACATGTTTGTGACATCAGAGGTTTTTAGACCATGCGGGTTTAAGTTACACTTTTGTGACGATTTTAGGTCATGTGGGTGAGTCGCATTTGTGACTCCCCTTTGACCCTGAACAAGATATGTCAACCCAGAGGTCGGCTTTCTCTTTTGGAGCTCTGACCCATAGCAGGAGTAGCGCATGACTCTGGGCCAGCCGTTGTTATGAGCTCTGCGGCTTTGGAGAAAACTCAGATGTTGATGCTTCTCTGGTAATTGTATATTGTGATTTTGTCGGACAGAAATCTGTCTGTTGATTCATGTTTATTTGCTCTGTTTGTAGTTTCTCTGAAGCTGGCTTTTCCCCCTGAGCTGAGTGAATGATGTTTGTATGTTGGATTAAAGTAAGACTGTTAATACCTTAATGTTGCTTTACTTAGTAAAGCAGATCAAAAGAACCTGTGCTTACAGCATTCTGTGTGCTGGTTGTTGGTGGGTCTTACACCCCTAAAGCAGCTGCTAGCAGATTGTTGCAACAGTTGCTTCCAGTATTCTATGCTAACTCAGATTGAACTGATTGTAGTAGGACTGGAAGAAAATGAGAACTTGACTCAGTGCTATCATCATCCTTAACTAACATTTATTAACCTTCTACTATATGACAAGATGCAAAGGTCCAAGAGGTGCAAAGAAAAATAAAATATGATCCTTGACCTTGGACTTTTGATTGTTTATGCTTTCTGTTTTGGAGTTTTCTTGTATCTTTTCACCCAATCCCATGATTTCATCAGTGGGAGGATTCTCATTGTTGGAACTCCCTTCTTCAATGCAAATTGTAAGGTCCTCATCTTATTGATCTGCTTGAGGTACTAAGAGGGTAAGTGACTTGCTCAGGATCACATCTATAGCTCGGTGTAAAAGACAGGAACTTGAAACAAATTTTCTCTGACTCCAAAGACAGTTCTTTCTGTCTCCAATGCATAATATCTCTTTTTAAAATCTAGCTAGGGGATTATAATTGACTTTATTGGTCTTTAAAACTTCCTTCAATATAAAAAGCATAAATAATGGGAAAATGACACCTAAAATATAAATAAAACTAGTTTTCCCATTAAGGCATTACTTTCCATAAAAATTAATATAATTTTAATCCTTCCAAAAAATTTAGTTCTGTGACATAATCTAGAAGCTCAATTCTATCTTAAAACTCAAGACCTTTAATAATTACCCAATGAAGCTAGAACACCTGGACAAGACACATCTCCCTCTTTCATCTCCTTACTAGCCATAAAATTGAGAAAAGTTGGGAGGATTAGTTTCTTATGGAATATCTGTATAAATTTCAAACACTGAATAACACATTGACTATTCAGAATGTTGTTAATGGTGATCCATAGGGTACATTAATTTTAATCTATAGGTTCAATTTATTCAATAGGACAGCTGTCACAAAGCAAGCTAATAATAAATCACAAATACCTCAAGAAAAATAAAACAACCAAAAACTTGCCCATGAATTGAATTGGTACCTTTTCTCTTCACTGCCTTTCAAAATTCAGACCAAGTTCTTGAAGCTTGCATACCTCGTGAGTACTTTCCAAAGGTTTCTATTTATCTGTAGTGTAGCATTTGGGACATCTCACTCTCACATGTGGTAGTCCCCAGAAAATCTGCTGCAGGGTTCGTGTTACTTTTTGATTCTTTATCCACTTAAAATTGTAAATCACGAGCCCTTACTAATGTATTCACTTGGAAAAGTTAGCCACAGGATACAAGTGATTTTAGCAAGTAGAAAATTCTAGAAAAATACATAGGGAGAAAATGTACTAGAAAGAGTAATGGATTTTGAACTAGGAAAAATAGATTCTAATTTGACCTCTTCTACTACTCTGCAGAAGTTATTTAAAGTCTCAGAGTTTTGGGTTCCTTATATACACAATAAGGAGGTTAAACTAAGTGACCTTTAAGGTGACTCCAATCTGTGTATTTATTTGAATTCTATGACACAATATCTCATGTTCTATAATACAGTATTTTGGGGAAATTATTGCTCCATGTAGCTGTGGGATAAATGTTGGTCTTTGGAGGGAGAAATGAGGTTCTTACCACAAAGATTTTCATCATTATCACCATCATCATTACCATTTATGTATTAGTTTAAGTTTTGGAATGTGTTTTACAAATATTATCTCATTTTATTCTCATACAACTATGGCAGGTATGGTATGTGCTCTTTTATCCTCATTTTATAGATGTGGAAATAAAGTAGACAGAGGTTAAGTGTCTTGCCTGGGATCACTCACGTAGTAACTATCTGAGGTCATATTTAAACTCAGGTCTTCCTGACTCTAAGTCTAGTTCTCTATCCACTGTGCCACCTGCCTCCTAAAAAGTATTGATCTTAAAAAGAAGTAGAAAATTATCATTCTCCCCAACATTAATATGTTCCTGGTTAAGGGATAACATGGAAAGTCCTAGTTGAATCCCACTCACCCAATTCACTCTCCAGCAAAGATTTACCTTGAAAATTAATCTCTGAATGCTTTTGAAATCATGTCAACAAACTTCTGCACAGTTTTCTTTTTCATGCATTTAATCATGTCCAGGTGCTCCTACTTTTCTGTGATGGTTACTTCTTCCTCCCACTTTATATCAGGTGCATACACAGTAGGTGGTGTACTCCAAATGTGGGAGTTGAAACTCACATTACATTTTACTATAAGGTTTCTGAAGAATTTGGTGTGTATTATCTCATTTGATCTCACAGAAGTCTCATGATTTAGATATTATTATCTCTATTTTACATATAGGAAAACTAAGGTCAAGTGGCTATACGTGTCTGAGGTAGAATACAATCTCAGGTCTTCCTGATTCCAAGTCTAGTGCTCTATGACATGTTGCCTCTCTGGATGTGATGAGATTAGTCACCATAGAAACACTGTCAGAATTTTTTCATTTCCCGTATATTCATTTTTCTCCTTCCGGTTTTGTCTTCAAATGCACCTAGGAATATATGACTTAGCTGAGTCTTTTGCCAAGTTCCATGCTGACTTGTTTTCCCCTCAATCATTGCATCTGTTTTGTGAGACAACAATCTTCTTTAATCTTCCTCTATATTCTTTTGGAAATCAACCTATACTCTAAACCAATTAGCTTTAATATCTTTCTGTTTTAGCGAAGGGAGTGAGTGTTTCCTGATCAACATAGTTCTTGAGATCTTTCTGCCTTCACATTTTGGGGAATATTTTACATTTAAGCTTCCTTAAGAAATAGTGATACAGTCAATGTCTTCGACTTCCAATATTTGAGCAGTTTGACTTGTAAATGCTATAAATTCATACAAGATATACTAGTACTTCTAATTTAGCATTGAGTTTTTTCTGATTGCCCATAGGTAAAACAGTTCATAAATTGGTAACCAAACATTTTGATTTTTATTTCATTTTGTGTGACATTATTTGGTGCTTGCAATATCCAAAAGCTAGCTTCTTTTCTTTTTAAACTCCTAAAATAAAGGTGTGAGAATAAGCCTTCAGTCTCTTTCATTTCTTGATCTGAAACCAGATTTTGCTACATAATTTTCCCTCTTCCTAGTGCCACCTTTTCACTGAAGTCTCCAAAGAGATAGATAAATGTTGATTTGGATTGGAGAGTTTTTGTCAAGTTCTTAATTAAATTTCTACTTTTGTTATATTCACCAATTTTTAGCACATAAGTTGTAATTATCTTTGTGAGATTGTGTGCTCATGCTCAGTGGAAATTTGTTATCAATGCCCAACTTTCCCATGAAATTATATTTCTTATTACCTCTGTCCCAAGATCGGAGTCCTCCAGCTTCTTTATGCAACTCCAAGAAGAGCCTATGAACCATCATTGCCTTTAACTATAACTTTGTGTATTTTGGTTTCCCTTATACTTAGAATGCAATATAAAAATGATTCAATTATTCTATCAATCAATCAAAACACATTGATTAAACACTTCTAATGGGTCAGGTGCTGTATTAGGTTACAAAGACAAATGAGAAACAGCTTCTCCCCGCACTCTAGTGAGACAGCATGAATATACATAGGTACCAAATCCATACAGAGTAGATACAAGGTGATACTCTTAGAAGAATCAAGTCCAAAAGAGGGAGTTTGGATGCAAGAGAACACATTTCAGGAAAAGTGTGTGAGTTCAGTTTTAGATTTATTGAGATGAACTTTTGATTTGGACAGCCAAATAGAAGTGTTCAAAATACAGGTGTAATTATACTACTCTAGTAATATATTCATTTATTGGATGTTGAAAAAATACTCCACATTTAGAAAATCAGCAGTTTAATGTTTATAAATGGCCTTATACCCATAATAATTAGCATCTTTTGTCTGCTTTTCCAGAATTCTTCTACTGCTAATTCCAGAACATAGGGGATGATCTATTTTATGGATTGCCTTGTTATAAACAGTTGTACCAAGTGGCCAAAGGTATGGTGATGAGCTTCCCTATGTTTGGCTTGGCTGATGGTTGGACAATGGATATTTTCCATTAGTGAGAGCATGTTTGAAGTCTTTACACCTTAGTAGAACTTGGCATATTTTGTATACCATTAGTTTGTCATTTGGTCCTATTTCCTTTCTTATCATAGATGCACTAATTTTATTTGTGCAAAGCTTTTCAGTTTCATGTAACTAAAGTTATAATTCTTTTATGCTATTTTATATTTATTTTATTTTATGTAATTATTTTATTTTTTTAATCACCTTTATCCATTGTTTAAAAAATACATCCCCTACCCATGTGGGAGGTAGCTCTAGAAGGTATATGGCCTTCTCTTATATTGTTTTAGTGTATAATCCTTTTATATGAAGGTCACATGTCCATTTAGAATGTATTATGGAATATGGCATAAAGTGTTGGTCTAAGTCTAATTTCTCCAAGACTAGTTTCCAGTTTTTGCAGCAGTTTTTTTTAATCATATAGGTACTCCTTTTCTAAGTTATTTGTTTGTTTTCTGGTTTATTGAAAACTAGGTTATTGGGTTCCATTGAAACCAAAGATCATTGAAAATAGTGATATAGTTATTCCATCCAAGTTGATGGACCCCCTGAAATCTATCCATGGACTCAATGAATGGGTTGTGGACCACATGTTAAGGACTGTTGGGTTCTAAAAAACCACGGTAGGTCCCATGCTGGGTCCAACCATTACTTCATCGAGAAGCCTCATATAAGGATTTCCCATGGGGATGATAAAGGTTCTGAAAAATTCAGACTTCCTGCCTTCCAGAATATTATACTCTAAGGTATGATTGGAATATCTAGAAGAACCTCTAGATTTATTTTACCTTTTTGTCCTGAACATTATCCAAGTCTCTTGTACTAGCTCGGTCCATAAAAGACCTCTTTGAGAGCTACTTCCCAGCAAGAATCACTAAACTCTTCATTGTTTAGGATGGAAGGCTTCCAGGAATTTTTCAATAGCATCGAATACTTGACAACTGCACATGCTTCATTTTAACTGTTTTATATTTCAAAATGTTTGGGATTTGCTACTTTTATAGTAGATAGTCAATTACAGTTCTGCAGTCATTTATTTTGGAGTTCCTCTGTAATTTTTGCTTTATGAAATCTTTATTAAGGCCTAATTCTGTAATGGCATCTACTAATGATAGAGCTGAATGAATGTAAATTAGTTGTAAAAGACCTCTAATTAAATTACTTTCTTAATCAAATTTTAAAATTGAATAAATCTATATTTGTTCAGCAAATGGATACATCCCCTAAAACCAAAGTATATGATATAATGTTACAGAATTAAATTATGTTTTTAGCAAAGGCATTTCTAACAAGGTGACAAAGCATGTGTTTATTCTTCCTATCTTGGATAGGGCTGTAGAATCTCAGATAAGTAACAACTTTCTTTTTCAAGAATAAATAAGATCATAGTTTAGAGGATGAAGATATATTTGTATCAGCAAGCAGATAATAAATAACCATCTCCTCTTTATTGGAGTAGAAAATAGAGATTTTATAAATGGTTAGCATAAGCTCCCCTAAAGGTTTGCTACCTTGAAAAATGGCTCTGCATCAGTTACTGCTGTAAATTACATGTAGAGTTTCCGTGTGCTTCCCAGTATGTGCCAAATCAGTGGCTGCAGGGGGAAAATAGAAACAGTAAAATGTGTTTGCTAAAATGAGCACATAATGTGAGTATTTCACTATCACTTTTTAAAAGACAGATAGTGGGGAAACGAGCCTTGTCATATTTCATTAACAAGTCAATACATAATATGTCACTGTACCAAGTTAAACACACCCCCAGTGTTTTCTCCAAAATTACTTTCGGATCAGTGATTATTTTGAATTTCTGCCATAGGCTTTTGTTCTTGTATTTTATCTCTGTCCTGAATTATGATGCTCCTTATTGGTGTATTACATTGCTAAACATACAAATCATTAGAAAATACATATTTTATAAGGAAACACAATTGAATAAAAATGTTTTATTAGGATTATTTGAGTAGGATAAACAAAGCCCCAGTAGGACTGACATTTCAATGTTGAATATGGGGTTCTGAGGGGGGAACCAGTTAATAATAGATAGCAGAATAGCAACAATATTAGATATATGAAATCTTATCTTCTGCAGGAAGCCTTTCCTGACCCCCCTTAAATATAGGACCCTCCTTCTCTTGATTATCTATAACTTATTCTATTTAAAGCTTGTGGGTATGTAGCTGTTTGCATGTTGTCTTCCCCATTAGACCATGAGCTTCTTGAGGGCAGGAACTGGCTTTTACCATTCTTTGTATGCTCAGAGTTTTAGTACAGCCTGGCTGACGCACTGACTGCCTTAAAAATTGGAATGATTCAATTTGAAAAAAAAAGTGCATTGTGTTAGGTTCTAGGGCTATACAGACTAAAAAAAACTGCCTCCAACCTCAAAGAACTTACATTCTACTGAGACAGGGTGTGCATGGGCTATGCAACATTTACACAGATAAATAGAAGGGAATTTATATAGAGAGAGAAAGAGTAATAACTGAGGGGATCACTTCAAAGGAAAAGTGGCACCAGAACTGCAACATGGCTGAGGATTAACATCCTAAGAGATGGAAGTGAGGAAGGAGTGTATACCAGGCACTTGCAGTTTAAAATATCCAAGAGGCAGTTTGTGATTCAGCACTAGAATAAAGGAGGGGATAGGGCTAGATTTGTGAATTATCTGCATAGAAATGATCATTGAACCCATAGAAATTGTTAAGGGGAGAATGAGGGGAGAGGGAGAAAGGGAGAGAGAGATGGAGACAGAGACTGGAAGCATGGTGCTCCCCTCAACAAAAATAGGAAAGTTTGAAGAAGGGATTATTGGAGGATGGAGATAAATGGAAAATTAACAAATAATTATGATTTAGAAATTATCAGTAAAAGGGTATTTATTCCACAAGACTAAAATTCATCCAGATGGGAACATTCGATTATTTTTAATGCTTAAAGCAAAAGACCCTTTTATTTGAAACATTTAAGTTGGATGGCCAAAATGAAGACACTTAAGAGAGGACAAGAGAGAGAGGCAATGAGGAACAAGTACTGGGAAGCTTCCTTTTCTCTAAAATGAAGCAGCTGATACCTCCCAAGCTAGAGTAACCCATCAACCCAGAATTTTGGGTCTGGGTCTGATATCTGTTAAGCAAGAAGGTCTGAGAAAGAATATAATGAGGGGTGCTACTAGGGAGCCCCAGGCATAATCCATTTCAGATTATAGCAGGATGGTATCATAGGAAGTTGCTCCCAAAATTTGGTGCTTGATTTTATTGAGCTCCTGCACTCCTGGGTCCTTCTTCACTCCATGAATTAGGGCAATTCCCTCCCTGAGTTTCCAAAGTCTTATATTGTGAGAGTTTGTTCCTCTCTATTCCTCTGAAAGGGTTAGACTTCCAAGAAGCATCTCATCTTGAAAGACTGTGGTGAGAGGAAAGAAGCCTTTGATTGCTTGGCTCTGTTAAATTGGAACAGCAGAACAACAGAATCCCAGGTAATCATGGGGATTTTAAAGCACATATCTTACTTAGTCAATTTTATTGTTACAGGTAGAAGGGTAGATGTGGAGACAGAGGACATCCTGACCTAAACACTATTACTGGAAAAAAAATAAGGAACAGAGGAAATAGAAAAAATGCAAAAATAGAGTGATACTCCATTTATCTTTTTTATTTCTCTCTGATAGTAGCATCATCATGTTTTCTGGAAGAGCATGGTTGTTCCCAGTGATGTAAGTATAGTATTCTTATATCATGAACTTGAGACCCTTAGCCATCATAATGGTCCACCTATTGACACTTTTCATCTTAACCACATCCTTCACAAAATGTGGCACAAAGAACTGAAAATTCTCTGAATATAATCTGACAAGAACAAAGCAACTCTCTGTTCTCTATTGTAGAACTCTATGCCTCCTTCTCAATTCTGGCTAAGCTTTCTTGTTAATTTTCTTGGGTTTTGTATGCACTATTTATGCTTATTGATATTGCAGTTCACTAAGATCTCCATGTTCTTTTCATAAGAACTGCTTTCTGGTCACTCTTCCCCTATTCTATAATTGTGAAGTTGATCTCATGGACCAAAGGGTAAGATTTTTACATTTACCCCTATTTGATTTTACCTTATTAGGTTCAACCCAAGGGTCTATTCTGTCAAGATCTCTTTGAGTTCTGACTCTTTCATTCAATGTAGGAGATAGCCATCCTAATTGTGTTTCATTTGAAAATTCAATGAGCACATCATCTATACTTTTATCCATGCCACTCATAAAAAATATTAAATAGCACAGTGCCAACTGCAGATCACTGGCATACTCTGACGGGGCCCTCTTTTCCAGTTGATATTGAACTATTAATGACTACTCTTTGGATCTAGCCCTCCAACCAGTTCCAAATTCATCTAAATGTACTATTTCCAACCCACATTTCTCCACCTTTTCCAGGAGAATAATATGAGAGATTTGGCCAAATACTTCATTAAAATCTAAGTGGACTATAGCATTTCCCTGACTAATTACTTCAATAGCAATGTTAATAAAGGAAATTAGGTTTATCTATCATAGACTTCTCAATGAAGCAATGATGGCTCTTTGTGATTACTACTTTCTTTTCCAGATATTCACTCCTGTCTAGAATTTTGCTAGAAGTCAAAGTTAAGTTCAACAGCCTATAGTACACAGACTCAGACCTCTTCCCTTTTTGAAAATCATACCAACATTTCCGCTTCTCCTACCTTGAGCTACATCTTACATCTCCCAGAATCTTTCAAAGATCATCAAACTGGCTCCCAATCATTGTTTCGAATTCCTTCAGTACAATATGATACAGTTTTATTAGGCCAAGTGTTTCATACTCTACCCATTAAGAGAATAAAGGTTTCCTTTACTATCTTCTGATATACCCTAAGTATTGACTCTTTACTAAGCATATTTTTCTGACTCTCATCTCAAAGATCATTCTTCTTGGAAGAGAAAATGGAAACCAAATAAGTTCAGGTTTTTTGCCTTCTATCTGTTTCCTGTTATCACCATTGCATCACCACTCTAATCCATTCTTTGGACATCTTTTTTTTTTCTAAAAACCCAATATAGCTTTGAAAAAAAAATTCTTTCTCATCCTCAGTTTTCTCATCAGCTTCAGTTCTTTGCAAGTGTTAAAATTCTTGACCCTCTTCTTATACTTTTTTTTTTCTATTACTCTTTTCTGAACAGGCCTCACAAATTTATCAATGTCATTCCTAAAATTTGGCACCCAGACCTGAACACAATCATCCAGATGTGGTTTGAGGAGAACAAAGTACAGCAAAATTATTGTATTGCCCTCTTAGCCTTGCCAATAAGATTCTCTTGATGCAACCTAAGATTGTATTAACGTCCTTGACTATCATGTTACCAGGAATGTGCTGGAACCTGTTCTAATGAGTTTTCCAAGAACCACTTGATAAATTTTCAATGTAAGGACCTGCATTTCAGAAATTAGCAATTGCTGTAAAACATGGCTTGATTTATTGTTTTGTTGGTTGTCTAGACTCAGGAAAATGTTAATAGTGCAGATAAATTTAAAAGTGTGTGTGTGTGTGTGTGGGTGTGGGTGTGTGGGTGTGTGTGTTCTATAGAGCCTAGTTGTTGAACATTTAATAGTACACTCCTTTTTTGAGTTTCTTTTTGCCTTTTTTGATTTATTTTTAATTTTAACTGTCACTTCCACAAGATTTTGAGTTCCAAATTTTCTCGTTATCTCTCCCCTACACCTACCCAAAGACAGTATTCTAATTACCCCTTTCTTCAGTCTGCCCTCCCTTCTAACACTTTCCTCTTCTCTTATCCCTTTCCGTTCTATTTTCCTGTAGGGCAAGACAGATTTCTATACCCCATTGCCTGTATACCTTATTTCCCAGTTGCACATAAAAACAATTTTTAACATTCATTTTTAAAACTTTGAGTTCCACATTCTCTTCCTTCCTCCCTCCCCACCCACCCTCAATGAGAAGGCAAGCAATTCGATATACATTATTCATGTATAGTCATGTAAAACACTTCCATAATAGTTGTTTCCCTCCATCCTATCCTGCCCCCCCCCATTTATTCTATTCTCTCCTTTGATGCTGCCCGACCTAAAAAGTGTTTGCTTCTGATTAACACCCCACCCCATTTGCCTTCCCTTCTGTCATCCCTTTTTCTCTTGTCACCTTCTCCCCTACTTTCTTGTAGGGTAAGATCGATTTCCATACCCAATTGAGTGATGTGTTATTCCCTCCTTCAGCCAAATCTTGTGGGAATAAAGTTCATTCATTCCTTCTCACCTCTCCCCTCTTCCCCTCCACTGTAAAAGCTTTTTCTTGCCTGTTTTATGTGAGATACTTTACTCCATTCTACCTCTCCCTTTCTCCTTATCCTAGTACATTCCTCTCTCACCCCTTAATTTTATTTTTTTAGATATCATCCTTTCATATTCAACTCACTCTGTGCCTCTGTGGGTATGTGTGTTTGTGTGTGCGTGTATGTCTCTGTGTGTGTGTGTGTGTGTGTGTGTGTGTGTGTGTGTATACACACACTACCAACTACCCTAATACTGAGAAAGGTTTCATGAGTTACAAATATCATCTTTCCATGTAGGAATGTAAACAGTTCAATTTTTATAAATCTTTTATGATTTTTCTTTCCTGTATACCTTTTCATTCTTCTCTTGAATTTTACACTTGAAAATCAAATTTTCTAGTCAGCTCTGGTCTTTTCATCAAGAATTCTTTAAAGTCCTCTAATTCATTGAATATCAATGGTTTTCCTTGAAGTATGATACTAAGTTTTGCTGGGTAGGTGATTCTTGGTTTTAATCCTAACTCCTTTGCTCTCCAGAATATTATATTTCAGGCCCTCCAATCCCTTAATGTAGAAGCTGCTAAATCTTGTATTATCCTGATTGTGTTTCCACAATACTTAAATTGTTTCTTTCTGGCCACTTGCAATATTTCCTTCTTGACCTGGGAACTCTGGAATTTGGCTGCAATATTTCTAGGAATTTTCTTTTTTGGTATCTTTTTCAGGAAGTAACCACTAGATTCCTTCAATTTCTATTTTACCCTCTGGTTCTAGAATATCAGGGCAGTTTTCCTTGATAATTTCTTGAAAGATGATGTCTAGAGTCTTTTTTTATTTTTTTGCTCATGGCTTTCAGGTAGTCCAATAGTTTTTAAATTTTCTTTCCTGGATCTATTTTCCAGTTCAGTTGTTTTTCCAGTGAGATATTTCACATTGTCTTCTAATTTTTCATTATTTTGGTTTTGTTTTATAATTTCTTGATTTCTCAAAGAGTCACTAGCTTCCATTTGCTCCATTCTAATTTTTAAGGAATTATTTTCTTCAGTGAGTTTTTGGACCTTCTTTTACATTGGCCAGCTCTGTTTTTTAAGGAATTCTTCTCCTTGTTGGCTTTTTTCAAATTCTTTTGCCATTTGGTTTAGTCTATTTTTAAGGTGTTTTTTCTTCAGCATATTTTGGGTCTCCTTTAATAAGCTGTTGACTCATTTTCTCAATTTTCTTGCATCACTTTATTTCTCTTCCTAGTTTTTCTTCTGCTTCTCTTACTTGATTTTCAAAATCCTTTTTGAGCTCTTCCATGGCCTATGACCAACTGATATTTTTCTTGGAGGCTTTGGATGTAGGAGCTTTGTCTTCTGGTTCTATGTTTTGATCTTCCTTGTCACCAAAGTAAGATTCTATAGTATGATTTTTTCCACTGTTTGCCCATTTTCCCAGCCAATTACTTGACTTTTTAGTTCTTTGTTAAGGTGGGACTCTACTTCCAGAGTGGAGAGTGCACTCTCCCAAGTTTCAGGGTTTTTGCACAGCTGTTTTCAGAGATATTTCTAGGGACCTGTAAATTTTTAGTGCATCTAAGGTTGTATGATCAAAGGAGAGGTATTTACTCCTCTCCTGGTCTGTGCTCTCATCTGTGAGTGACCATTAGCACTCATTTCCTCTCCACAGCCATGACAAGCTGCACCACACCAGTGCTCCACCTCACCCCAGAAGTGCCACCTAGGACTGCTACCCATATCCAGGCAAGGGAAAAGCAAGAGAATCCTCCCTTAGAGGCAGTAAAGAGATCCCTGCAATCCCCCTCTGATCAGCCACTTGATCCCCCTACCATCTGTGGCCTGTGAGTTCCAGAAGCAGCCTCTGCCAGTGCCACTACTGCTGCCACTGCCCTGGGACTAGGGCTGGGGCTGGACCATGCTCCTCTCTCACCCAAATCCCACAGACATTTCCTACTGACCTTCTAAGTTGTCTTTGGCACTTGTGGGTTGAGAAGTCTGGAAACTGCCACAACTGACAGTCATTCAGTGCCTTGAGGCCTACTCTAGGTGTTGCTGGGGCCCAGTCTGTGCCAGTGCCCCGCCCAATACTGGACAGTGCTCCTCTCCCAGACCTTTCCTGTTGACCTTCCAAATTGTCTTAGACTAAAAATTTGTTTCACTCTGTCACTTTATTGGTTCTACTGCTCTAGAATTCGTTTAGAGTCAGTTTTACAGGTATTTGGAGGAGTTTGGGGGAGAGCTCAAGGAAGTCTTTGATTTCACTCTGCCACTCTGCTCCATCCCTAGCACACTCCTTTTTGGCTCTATAAACACCACTTGAGTTCAGCAGGAGTTCAGTGCAATGTTCAGTGAAATTATCAGACTGGAGGCCTGATGAATGGAAGAAGGAAAAGGAGGAGGAGGAGGAGAAAGAGGAGGAAAAGATTGATGATGATGATGACGATAACTGAAATTTACATAGTACTTTAAGATTTGCAAAGTGCTTTACACCCATTATCTCATTTAAGTCTCATAACACCTCTATGTATATCATCACCCTGTTGACTCATATTAAGATTGTAGTCCAATAATCTCCATTAAAACTAGAGTTTTACAGATGAAGTGCTCTTTAGCAGTGTTCCCCCATTTTGTATTTGTGACATTTATTTTTTAAACCTATTAGACATTATATTTATCCCTATTACTTTTAATATTGCTACATTCAGCCCACTGTTTAAGTCTGCCAAGAAGCTTTTCCAATCCTGATTCTGATTTAATGTTAGAAAGTAAAGTTCCAAGCACAGATGCCTGTTATTGTACTGGGAACCTGCTACCACATTGACATCAAAGAATGTCTGCTCTTTACATATGGATATTCATCTTTAACAATGTTATTTCCAAATACTCTTTATCGAGCTTAAACAACTGCTAGAATGAAGGGCTAAGATAACCTTAAGTGACGCAAGAAAACTCGGGACTGAAGTGGAAATCTCAAGGATTCCTCTCCTTGATCTCTAAATTTATACATTCACTTCCTTGGGGAACACACAGTTCCCTGAACTGTGAGCCTATATTATAATGTAAATATCTTACAATTCTTTAAGAACTGGTTGAATGCATCTACATTGTCTTTTTGTACCTTAAACTTGCATATTCATGGTTTGCCACTTTGTTTATTGTGAAATTTCATCTGTACTCTAAATTTTTAATAACAGAGATTTTTAAATCTTATACTATACATGGGTTATATCCCCAGGGATGTTCATAGAAATATATGTCTGATAAAGAATTAGGGTAAGGGCTTTGGTATCAATATCTCCTATAAGCAGATTGTTAAATTTTCTGTATGAATATTTATGCCTTGGAAATTGGCAAAGGAGCTTAGTTTATTGTTTTGTTGATCGTCTGGGCTTAAGACAGTGATGGGAAAAATATTAATAATGTAGATGAAACTTTAAAATGTGCTGCCCCATTGGAGAGCCAGTTGTTAAATATTTACCAGCATACCTTGGATTAGGATAATGACTAGTGAAGAGTGGAAAAGAAAGAGAAGGGGAAGAGCTGAAGATTGAAGCTGTGGTAACTGGCAGGGATTAGGACTCTGGAGCTGTTGGCTTTCCTGCCCTCTCCCATTATAATGAATATAAATTGACTCTATCTCATCTTCCATTTTACTTCTAACATCTTACTGTTCCCTCCTAATGCTCAGTACTCATGCTGAAAGCAACTGAAGGCCTGTGTGATTAGACAAGATAGGTCAGAGTATAGTCAGTAGAAAATATATTTTCCTGGTTCTGTATTAGGAGGGCAGAGTTTATAATCTCAAAGAGGATCATAAACATGTCTGAAACGTTCGGAACCGCCGGATATAAGAAACTCTCAAAGTAGAAGGCAGAAGAATCAAAACATTTATTTAGGCTCCACAGTAACCAACCCATGAACCAGCAACTCCATTTTGATATATTGATCAAAAGCTTCCAGGCCCAATAAGTACGCCTTGAAAGAGTAACCAGGAGGCTACAGAGAAGCATGATTGCGTAAAGCAAAATCATGTTTCCCCCTCTATGGTAATAAGATTACCCACTGGCCTGAAGTCTTTGTTCAGCTTTCTCCCGTAGGTCAGCTCTGCTACTGGCAGCTCCTGCTTCAGCTGTGTCTGTGGCTGTGGCTGTAACTGACGTAACTGTCGTAACTGCCTCTGTAACTGCCTCTGGCTCCAACTGTCGCTGTAACTGTCGCTGTAATGGCCTGAAGTCTTTGTTCAGCTTTCTCCCGTAGGTTAGCTCTGCTACTGGCAGCTCCTGCTTCAGCTGTGTCTGTGGCTGTGGCTGTAACTGACGTAACTGTCGTAACTGCCTCTGTAACTGCCTCTGGCTCCAACTGTCGCTGTAACTGTCGCTGTAACTGTCGCTGGCTCCAACCGGAAAAGGAAAAGAGAGGATCTTCAAGCTGTCCTCTCCCCTCTTATAGAGTTTTTGACATCATCAAGCTCCGCCTGAATGACCAGGGCTGATTGGTTCTTGAGTTGGCCCCTCCCCCTAGGGTAGAGGTTAACACCTCCCCTCAGCCAGCCCCATGACTCATCACACAGGAAGTTGTCTGCTTCCCGGCATGCTCCCCGGGCCTCCTGCCCCGGAAGAGCAAGCCACAGTGTCCAGAGGCTCAATGAGGTAAGCTGAGTCATTCAAAGAAAACAAAGGCCATTATGGCTACACTCCACCCCTTGTTATAGGATACATAATCTAATCAGCCATGTATCCTAGAACATACATTGTGATCCAATTACAAAGGAAACTAAAACATATCATTCATTATAAAGCAAAACATATCATTTGGTGACATTCCTAAATATTGGTTTACGATTCAAATGTGATCCACCCCTAGGTCCCAGCAAGATAATCTCTTCAATCAATCATCCCCAAAATAATTATTAATAATTCAAATGTCCACCCCTAAATCCTTGTATCCATTACATAGGATCAATAATATCATAACAATAAAACAACACAGCAAGGATAACACAAAATAAGTAAACAGAACACTATCATCATTTCCACCCCCCTTGAACGATTGGGGCTCAAAATCTTGGGGTGAGGGGTGAAGGTCTCATTTTCCATAGCTTCTTCATGCTGAAATTGGATGTAGAGATGGCCCTGCCCCCAAAAAGTCCCATTCCAGAGGTCATTTCTTTAACGAGCTGGCAGGAATTCCAAGAATGCTACATGCTTAGGCAGTCACCGGAAAGTGCAGGGTGCTTAAGCCTGAAGGAAACAAAACTAGCAACAAGGTTAGCCAAAACAAAGGACAAAAAGAATAGACAAGTATGGACTATAATTCTTCAAATAAAATCATCTCAAGTTTGGTTGAGATTTTAGTTATGCAAAGATCCAACATCAGAGCCAAACTCAGGTGGGAAATGTTTCTTTTCAAGTGGCTTATGGCATTTACCAGCATCAGCCATACCTGTGGAGTCTGTGAATCTATTATTATAACCTATTCACGGTAAAATATATGGTTCAGGGGTACGATTTGGTAATTATTTTCCCCTGAATAGACAACTGTTACAGTGTTGTCCTTCCCATGGGCTATAACTTCTGCAGCCTTTGGAATATCATCTGGCTTCCGTTTTACCCATACCTTAGCTCCTGACTTTATTCTATCAATGGAGCAAGACCCTTTTGCCCCTCTAGTAGTTATTTTGGGAGGAGGGTCAGTTTTCACAAAGGGTATTTTTTCACAGGGATAATAATGACTTGAACCATCCTATCATTTCTACAAAATTGTACAGGTTTTTTACCCATATTCTGGAGTGTCACAACAATTTCTTTTTGATAATTAGAATCTATCACTCCAGCCAATACATGTATTCCTTGAGCCGCTAATCCTGGTTTAGGTAATATCCATCCAAGATGATTCTTGGGGATTCTCATACATACTCCAGTAGGGGTTTTTCTTATCTCTTTCCTATTTAACCTAAAATTCTCTATACAATGTAAATCATATCCTGCTGAACCAGGTGTTCCTGGACTTGGTAGTGGGACATCTTCCCTCACAGTCCAAAATTCAATGTTTTGGATCTCACATGTTTGCTGTTCTCTGATCTGCAGATTTGGGGTCATCATTCTGGCTAGAGGTGTACTCCCCCCTAAGGGCCTATTATTCAAATTACGTAAGGCAATAGACAAATTATCCTTCCAATGTCGATATGAATTATTTGAGCTTAATTTTCTCAGCTGTTCTTTCAACAATCCATTCATTCTTTCAATTAGCCCAGATGCTTGTGGGTAATATGGAATATGATATATCCATTCTATATTATTCAACACACAATATCTTTTCACTTCTTTGCCCTTGAAATGTGACCCATTGTCACTTTGAATCTGCATTGGGGTTCCATAATATAAGCTTACAATATCTAGAGTTTTACAGGTGTTTTTCTGAGTTGCGTCTTTATAAGGACAAGCCACTAGTACACCTGAATAGGTGTCAACACACGTACATACATATTTACATCCTTTATCCTGGGGTAGTGGGCCAATATAATCTATCTGCCAAATTTGGGCTGGAACTTTTCCCCTTGCTATTTCTCCAGTAACTATCCTAGGAAGAGTTCGTTCTTTTTCTAATTGGCATATACAACACTCCTCTGTTATTTGTTTTAACAACGCATGAGAAATACTGATACCTCGATCCTGTGCCCATCGATGGGTGGCCTGGACCCCTAAATGGCCAGCAGTCTGGTGGACCCATCTTGCTAAGGCTGGGTCATCAGTTGGAGTCGGAGTAGGGACAATACATTCAGTAGCAATCTTTGCTAGTCGATCCGCATGTGCATTGTACTCACGTTCTGGTGTGGTCAGGGTTGCATGAGCATCAACATGAAAAACTGACAGATCTGTAACCAAAGACATGTCCCATATATTTTCCCATAACTCTTTACCCCAAACTTGTTTGCCATGAATCTTCCAATTCTGATTCCTCCATATAGGCATCCACGTAGCTAATCCATTAGCTACCGCCCACGAGTCAGTAAATATATGACATTGTCCTCCTTTCTCTGCTCTGATGGCCTGATGCACTGCCATCAGTTCAGCATATTGGCTACTTCCACCTATCCCAGAACTTTCCAGAGTTCTCCTTGTACAGGGGTTATAGGCTACTGCTTTCCAATGTCTCTTCTGTCCTAAATATTTTGCTGTCCCATCAGTAAACCAAGCATGTTTCTTCTGTTCTTCATTTAGTCCGTCATATCCATTATTCCATTTCACTAAGGATGGTACCATCTGTTGCCTAGATTCAAGGGGCTTTTCATTGCTCTCAGTATCAATGTTCGCCACAGATTCATGTAGAGCAGAAACTCCATTTTTGCCTGCTCTGGACCTATTCTGAATATACCACTTCCATTTGATTATGCTTGCCTCTTGTGCATGTCCAATTCTGTGAGAAGCTGGGGTACTCATTACCCAAGTCATAATTGGAATTCCAGGCCTTAATATCACTTCATGACCCAGAGTTAGTTGCTCAGTTTCTACTAAAGCCCAATATGCAGCTAACAGCTGCTTCTCAAAAGGTGTATATTGCACTCCAGATGAGGGCAGTTTCCTTGACCAAAAGCCTAAAGGTACACTTCGGCTTTGTTGTTTTTGCCACAGACTCCAATTTGCATAGTCATCTTGTACAGTCACTTGTAACTCCACTGGCCCATTTTGCATAGGCCATAAGTCTAGAGCTAATTGAATAGCAGCCTTTGCTTCCTCAAAAGCTCTACTTTGTTCAAGTCCCCAGTCAAATTCATATTTCTTTCTGGTGACTTTATACAAGGGTTTTAAAATCTGTCCCAAATGTGGGATGTGGTGTCTCCAATAACCAAACAGCCCTATGAACTTTTGGGCCTCTTTCTTATTGGTAGGGGTGGGAAAATCCTGGATTTTTTGTCGAGCTTGTGGGAGAATTTCTCGCAGTCCTCTATTCCACTGTATCCCCAAGAATTTTACAGTTTGAGCTGGCCCTTGAACCTTTGCGGGGTTGATTTCCCATCCTTTGCTTTTCATATGGTCAATTAATAATGCTAAACTCTCCTCCACCTCCTTTATATTCTTTCCCTGTATCATGATGTCATCTATGTAATGTGTAAGCTGTACACCAGGTAACTTTAATTCATCCAAATGTTCAGCTACAATCCTGTGGCAAATAGTTGGGCTATGAATATATCCTTGCGGCAGGCGTGTAAATGTATACTGTCGGCCTTGCCAAGTAAAAGCAAACTGATTCCATTGCTTGGGGTCTATTGGGATCGTAAAGAAGGCATTGGCCAAATCAATAACTGCATACCAAGTCCCTTCATGTTTTTGTATTCTCTCTATTAAAGTAACCGTGTCTGGAACAGCAGCATACAAGGGAGGAGTCACTTTGTTCAGCTGTCTATAATCTACTGTCATCCTCCATGTTCCATCTGACTTTCGGACTGGCCAGACAGGGTTGTTCCATTGAGTAGTTGTAGGGACTAACACTCCTGCCTCAACACATTCTCTTATAGTGTTGGCAATTTCATCTTGCCCACCTGGCACACGATATTGCCTCAAAGTAATTACTTCAGAAGGTTCGGGCAAAGTGATTGGATCCATCTTGATTTTCCCCACTAAGACTGCATTAATGCCTATTTTCCTCACAGCAAATTGGTATTTCCCTTAAGGTAAATTTAAGGTCATACCCTTCAAAATGTCTATTCCAATGATGTATTCAGGAATAGGCACAATAACCACACTATATTCTTTCTTGGGCAACTGTCCAATTTTCATCATTAATTTAACTTGTCTGGCTGATATTTCAGTCCCTCCTAGTCCTGTGATGGTAATAGGAGTTCCATGGCTGAACTTGTCTGGATTTCCATAAATAAGGGTGGCCTCGGCCCCAGTATCTATTAATGCCTCAGTTACCGTACTTGACCCATTTTTCCAATATATGGTCAAGTTAATGTGAGGTCTGCAATCCAGCCTGTGTATTTCCTTAATTTGGACTGGGGCTCGGCCTGTTCCCTAGTATTCCCTTTCATGTGATTCACTTGGGTATGAAGGTTCAACATCTGTAGCATTTGCAGGAGCAGTTCTTATTTCCCTATCTCTCCTGTTATCAAGGCCTTTATCTCTGTACATTCTATATAATTCATTGGTTGGAATTCCATCTATCATTTCAAAACCTACCCCTGCTCTCAATAAAGCAGTAAACATTTCTTTCCTTGTTACTCTCCTTTGGCGCCAAGTTTGCTGGTTATTCACCCTTCTCTCTCGAGGAGATCTATCCCTTCCCCAGTCACCTAAGTCATATAACTGTAAAATCTTATTTATCACTGTTGTAAGACGGCTCCCTACTTCTCCAAGTAATAAATTCAAAATTAGTTGTTTATAAGCAGGGGGAGCTGTCCTAATTATTAAATTCCTATGAGGCAGTTCCATTGGATCATTGTAATATTTGTCTGAGGTTCCTATCATAATGGCAGTCTTCATTACCTCCTCCTTTAGTCTCATGATACAATCTCTAAGTGAATACCAGGGTCTGTGCTCAGTGGGCCACATAGAATCAGTAGCATATCTCTTATTGCATCCCACAGCGGCTAATGCCAACAGAGTAGTCCTGCTATCACCATCTCCTTGCTGATGATGTTCCCTAAAAGCTTGTTGAACTAGAGGATCATGGCTGATACCTATGAATCTCATGCAGTCTGTCCCATCTACTGATATTCCACTGGCCCCTTGATCACTGAGTCTTACCATCCAAGATATCAATGGTTCTCCTATTCTTTGGCTGAATCTACTCAAAATATCTGTGACCTCTTGCGGTGAGAAATCTTCCTGAATTTCCCTTGTAACTGAATCTTCACCTCGGGTTTCTGTCTTCCTCCTTTGTATGGGTCGAGCCCTTGTCTGATCATTTAACCATCTCCTATTCTCTGTGTGAGGCACATCCTGAACCCCAGTAGTGTTTTGTGCCTCAGCCCCTAACATTGTCTCATTCTCTCCCCACTCACTTCCTCTGCCACCATGGCTAGGACGAAGCAGGCAGTCAGGCTCTTTCTGGGCTGGGTTGAAATGCACTCTGGGCTTTTTTGGTCTCCTGTTGCTCTTAGCCACATTAATAGAAAAGTTCTCATTTGAGTCAGTTTGGTCTCCTGCTATCTGAGATTCCCCTTCTTCCTGTGGGGTAGGAGTGCCCCCATGTCTTTCACTTAATCTCAATCTTTCGTATACTAGCCGGTAGGCTGATAACACTATCCAGCTTTGCCTAGATAGTGATGCCCCTGACTGAATCCCAACTTCTCGTAAACACTTTTCCAAATCCCTAGGATCTCCTCTCCGTAGCCTTGGTTCCCAGTTTTCACAGGGTCCAGCTTTTTTAGCCAATTCTTTTGCTAGGGAGGAATAAAATGGATCCTCCCATCCTGGGATATTCATCTCTTCCTCTGGAATTGTTCTGCTTCTAAATAGAGATCTTATACCTAGCGATCCCATCCTGGTCGCCAAATGTATTAGGAGGGCAGAGTTTATAATCTCAAAGAGGATCATAAACATGTCTGAAACGTTCGGAACCGCCGGATATAAGAAACTCTCAAAGTAGAAGGCAGAAGAATCAAAACATTTATTTAGGCTCCACAGTAACCAACCCATGAACCAGCAACCCCATTTGATATATTGATCAAAAGCTTCCAGGCCCAATAAGTACGCCTTGAAAGAGTAACCAGGAGGCTACAGAGAAGCATGATTGCGTAAAGCAAAATCATGTTTCCCCCTCTATGGTAATAAGATTACCCACTGGCCTGAAGTCTTTGTTCAGCTTTCTCCCGTAGGTCAGCTCTGCTACTGGCAGCTCCTGCTTCAGCTGTGTCTGTGGCTGTGGCTGTAACTGACGTAACTGTCGTAACTGCCTCTGTAACTGCCTCTGGCTCCAACTGTCGCTGTAACTGTCGCTGTAATGGCCTGAAGTCTTTGTTCAGCTTTCTCCCGTAGGTTAGCTCTGCTACTGGCAGCTCCTGCTTCAGCTGTGTCTGTGGCTGTGGCTGTAACTGACGTAACTGTCGTAACTGCCTCTGTAACTGCCTCTGGCTCCAACTGTCGCTGTAACTGTCGCTGTAACTGTCGCTGGCTCCAACCGGAAAAGGAAAAGAGAGGATCTTCAAGCTGTCCTCTCCCCTCTTATAGAGTTTTTGACATCATCAAGCTCCGCCTGAATGACCAGGGCTGATTGGTTCTTGAGTTGGCCCCTCCCCCTAGGGTAGAGGTTAACACCTCCCCTCAGCCAGCCCCATGACTCATCACACAGGAAGTTGTCTGCTTCCCGGCATGCTCCCCGGGCCTCCTGCCCCGGAAGAGCAAGCCACAGTGTCCAGAGGCTCAATGAGGTAAGCTGAGTCATTCAAAGAAAACAAAGGCCATTATGGCTACAGGTTCTTAATATATTTGAGATTGAGAAATGTGGTCACATGGTCATTTATTTCTATCAGTATTGGTCTTACTTTTTGTATTATAGGAACTAGGCTTATGTTATTCTCTTTTAGTAAAGTAACTTGAGCAACATCATGTAAATCAAATTATTAATAATTTTTATTATAATGATGATGGTGTTGATTTTATTATATTGGTAATAGTAATGGTCTCTCACATTTGTATAGCCCTATCCAGTTTACCAAGGATTTTCAAATATATAATCTACTTTTTGATCATCCTAAATTAATTATTAATTAAGTAGGCAGAGGCAAGTAGGTTAAGAGATTTGGAGTTACAATGTGCTCCAGAGGTAGTCTAAACCAAACCCTTCATCATAAATATGAAAACACTGAGGCCTGGGGATGTTACATGATTTGCCCAAGGTCAAATATAGCAATTACCAGAGTCAAGATTTAAACTAAGATCATATGATTCCAGACCCAGTGCCCTTTCCACTGTATGGGCTCCATTTAACAAAGGTTTAGAGATTTTGTGACTGACCCAAAATCACACAACTAATACATGGGGAAAAAAAACATTGTGATTTGAATCTAAGTATTCTGACTCTAAGACCAATGTTTTTTTTTTCCCTCACTAGCATTAAAATGGTTAAAGGAAGAAATTTTGTTAAAGGGAAATATCTATTCAACTAAGAGCATACATAGGTATTAATGATTTTCAAAAACTTAGGATGAAACATCTCAGGGCAGCTAGGTGGCATATGGATAAAGACTCATCTTCCTGATTTCAAATCTGGCCTCAGAGACCTCCTAGCTGTGAGACTCTGGATAAGATTTAGTTTTAAACATGATATTCCAGAGGGCAAACGAGCTAAGAATACAACCAAAAATAATCTACCTAGCAAAACCAAGTATATTCCTGCTGTTTTTAGAGCTAATTCTGGGGCTCTTCCAGTTTTTAGTGCTTCCAAGGTGGTGTGTTGTGGGCAAAGGTGTGGTTCCTCCTCACCTGGTCTGTACCCTCATCTTTTGAATTATTTCTGGCTGCTTGTAATAATTTCTCCTTGACCTGGGAGCTTTGTAATTTATATATGATATTCCTGGGAATTTTCATTTTGGGGATCTCTTTCAGAAGGTGATGGGTGGATTCTTTCAATTTTTATTTATTTCTCCGGATCTAAGATATTTCTTTATATTTTTTTGAAATGTGATATCTAGGTTCTGAGAAGTATTGTACAATTGTCCAAATGCAATCCAGCCTACTTTCTCCCTCCCATCTTCTTTTGGCCTAGTTTCTTATGCAATTTGTAGGTCCTGATGGATCGACTTTATGTCTTGCTCCACCATGTGCAAGGCTTATTATAGACAAGAAACATTCTTTATTGACTTTTTAAAGAATTAATTTATTTTTCCTATGTATACTGAATACTTTTAAGTGATTATGGATTTGATTAAAGGAAACATCAAAATATTCTAGTTCCTGTTATAATTAATATGTTATTCTGTAACAACAATGCTACTTGAAGTTATTATGTCTGTGTAAGGCCAATAACACCTGCACACAGGAAGGCTACTAGCACAGATTCTTTGATCAGTTTTTCCTAAGGAAAGCAACTTTAAGGGATTAACAATCTCACTTTAATTAAACATATATATATATATATATATATATAATATACATATATACTATATATATTATATATATATGTTTATATGTTTATAGGACTATATATATATATATATATATATATATATATATATATATATATATATATATATCACTTAGTTCAGAGGAAAAAGTCAGCACCCTGAACTTCAGAGAAAACACAAACAGAAACTACAAGCAGAAATTATACAAACAAAGCAAAATAACACAGATCAGTAGACAGGCTTTAGCTGTCTGTCCAAGACCTTACATACATAGTTACCAGAGAGAGAAGCACCAGTCTCTGGGTTTTCAATGCCAGGGGCTCCTTAATGACTACCCAGAGCCTCGTCTGGTTGAATCACTCTTCCAGTGAGTGAACCCCAAACAAAATGCTAACCTCAGAGTATATATATACTTCTTCAGGGTCAGAGGGCATAACAACCATGTGATCCAAACCCATGTGACCTAAGCCTTCCCATGACTTAAGCAGGTCATCAAAGACTCTCAATTCAATAAAAGACTCTTGATTGAAACAAAGGCAAGACTCAAAGGAACTTGATTGCCTTAGTGCTGAAAAGCACTCCAAAACAAAAGACAGCAAAAAGTCCCGCTTTATTTGCCATTAGATATTCATAAGCAGAACTATGTGGAAAATTCACTATTAAAAGTTTATAAAGTACTTTGTAAACTTAAATATACTCTATCAATATCAACTATAATTATTATATGTCTACCTACTTTATACATCATTTGATATTAATAATAAGAACAGAATTGAGCATTTGTGTTGTAACCACTTTCAAGGAATATTATAGGATTTTATCATATGCATGGAAAACACCCTTGTAGGGAAGAATCTTTAAGGGACCATTCTGTGCTACTGAATCAAACACACACACACACACACACACACATACAGAGGACACAGGGTGAGTTGAATATGAAGGGATGACATCTAAAAAAATAAAGTCAAATTAAGGGATGAGAGATGAATATATTGAGAGAGGGAGAAAGGGAGAGATAGAATGGGATAAATTATCTCACATAAAAGTGGCAAAAAAGCTCTTCTGTAGAAAGGAAAGAGGGGGCAGGTGAGGGGGGATGAGTGAATCTTGCTCTCATCGAATATGACTTAAGGAGGGAATACCATACACACTCAATTGGCTATCTTACCCCACATGAAAGTAGGGGAAAGGGGATAAAAAAAGGGAGAAAATAGAAGGGAGGGCACAGAGGGGGAAGAAGTAATCAAAACCAAACATTTTTGAAAAGGAACAGGGTCAAGGGAGAAAATTGAATAAAGGGGGACAGAATAGGAGGGAGGGAAATATAGTTAGTCTTTCACAACATGACTATTGATGGGAGTGTTTTGCATAATGATACATGTGTGGCCTGTGTTGAATTACTTGCCTTCATAGGGAGAGTGGGTGGGGAGGGAGGAGAGGAGAGAATTTGGAACTCAAAGTTTTAAAAGCAGATGCTCGGGCAGAGCCAAGATGGCTGCGTGAAGGCAGCGTCTTACCGGAGCTCTCTCACAAGGTCTGTCAGATTCCTATAAAAAAGCAAATTTGAGCAGATTTGAGAGAGTCAGAAAAGGCAAGGAGTCTGCGTGGGGCAAATTTCCAAGCCAGGACAAGATGGCGGCTGGTAAGCACGGACTAGAGTGAGCTCCGTACCCGAGTCCCTCCAAAAACCTATAAAAATGGCTCTGAATCAATTCTAGAACGGCAGAACCCACAGAACAGCAGAGGGAAGCAGGGCTCCAGCCCAGGACAGCCTGGATGGTCTCTGGGTGAGGTCTATCCCACACGGAGCTAGGAGCTGGGAACGGAGTGGAGCAGAGCCCAGCCTGAGCGGCGTGGACGATCCAGACCAGAAGCCGGGCGGAGGGGGCCCTAGCGCCCTGAATATGTGAGCTGCGGCAGTTACCGGACCCCTCGACCCACAAACACCAAAGACTGCGGAGAAGGTTAGTGGGAAAAGCTGCGGGAGTGGAAGGAGTTCGCAGTTCGGCTTCCAGCCCCGGGGGCAGCGGAGGTGCGGCAGCTACAGCTGTTGTTACTTCCGGCTCCAGGCCCACCTGGTGGGAGGAATTAAGTGGCGGATCAGAGCAGGAGTGCAACAGCCTGCTGAAGATCTAAGTCCAGTCTGGACTGGGGGTCCTTGGGGAAGGAGGAGTGCGGCTCTGACAGAGCTGGCACCTCCCCCCCAAACGTAGAACATAGAAATCGTTAGTCTACAAGCAGTCATACCCCACTGAAAAACTCAAGGGTCAAGTTAGTTGGTTGGGAATATGGCCAGGCAGCGAAAACGCGCCCAGATTCAGTCTCAGACTTTGGATTCTTTCTTTGGTGACAAAGAAGACCAAAACATACAGCCTAAAGAAGACAACGAAGTCATAGAGCCTACAACAAAAGCCTCCAAGAAAAACATGAACTGGCCCCAGGCCATAGAAGAACTCAAAAAGGATTTGGAAAAGCAAGTTAGAGAAGTAGAGGAAAAATTGGGAAGAGAAATGAGAAGGATGCGAGAAAACCATGAAAAACAAGTCAATGACTTGCTAAAGGAGACCCAAAAAAATACTGAAAAATACACTGAAGAAAACAACACCTTAAAAACAGACTAACTCAAATGGCAAAAGAGCTCCAAAAAGCCAATGAGGAGAAGAATGCCTTGAAAGGCAGAATTAGCCAAATGGAAAAGGAGGTCCAAAAGACCACTGAAGAAAATACTACTTTAAAAATTAGATTGGAGCAAGTAGAAGCTAGTGACTTTATGAGAAATCAGGATATTATAAAACAGAACCAGAGGAATGAAAAAATGGAAGACAATGTGAAATATCTCCTTGGAAAAACCACTGACCTGGAAAATAGATCCAGGAGAGATAATTTAAAAATTATTGGACTACCTGAAAGCCATGATCAAAAAAAGAGCCTAGATGCCATCTTTCAAGAAATTATCAAGGAGAACTGCCCTGATATTCTAGAGCCACAGGGCAAAATAGAAATTGAAAGAATCCATCGATCGCCTCCTCAAATAGATCCCAAAAAGAAATCTCCTAGGAATATTGTTGCCAAATTCCAGAGCTCCCAGATCAAGGAGAAAATACTGCAAGCAGCCAGAAAGAAACAATTTGAGTATTGTGGAAACCCAATCAGAATAATCCAAGATCTGGCAGCTTCTACATTAAGAGATCGAAGGGCTTGGAATGCGATATTCCGGAGGTCAATGGAGCTAGGATTAAAACCTAGAATCACCTACCCAGCAAAACTGAGTATCATGTTACAAGGCAAAATATGGAGTTTCAATAAAATAGAGGACTTTCAAGCTTTCTCAGTGAAAAGACCAGAACTGAATAGAAAATTTGACTTTCAAACACAAGAATCAAGAGAAGCATGAAAGGTAATCAAGAAACGGAAATTGCAAGGGACTTACTAAAGTTGAACTGTTTTGTTTACATTCCTACATGGAAAGATGATGAGTATGATTCATGAGACCTCAGTATTAGGGTAGTTGAAGGGAATATGCATATATATATATATGTGTATATATATATATATATATGTTTATGTATATATATAAGTGAATGTGTATGTATGTATGTATCTATGTGTATATGTATGTATGTGTATGTATGTGTATATATATATGTGTTTAGATATATATATATGTAAAAGAGAGAGAGCAGACACAGGGTGAGTTGAAGATGAAGGGAAGATATCTAAAAGAAATAAAATGAAATTAAGGGATGAGAGAGTAACATACTGAGAGAGGGAGATAGGGAGAGATAGAATGGGGTGGATTATCTCGCATAAAGGTGGCAAGAGGAAGCAGTTCTATGGGAGGAGGGGAGAGGGCAGGTGAGGGGGGAATGAGTGAACCTTGCTCTCATCAGATTTGGCCTGAGGGGGAATACCATACATACTCAGTTGGGTATCTTACCCCACAGGAAAGAAGAGGGAGGAAGATAAAAAAAAAATAAAAGGCGGGGGGATGATGGAGGGGAGGGCAGATGGGGGTGGAGGTAATCAAAACAAACACTCTGGAAAGGGGACAGGGTCATGGGAGAAAATTCAATAAAGCGGGATGGGTTGGGAAGGAGCAAAATGTAGTTAGCCTTTCACAACATGAGTATTGTGGAAGGGTTATACATAATAATACATGTGTGGCCTAGGTTGAATTGCTCAACTTCTTAGGGAGGGTGGGTGGGAAGGGAAGAGGGAAGAGAATTTGGAACTCAAAGTTTTAAAATCAGATGTTCAAAAACAAAAAAAGTTTTTGTATGCAACTAAAAAATAAGATACACAGGCAATGGGGCATAGAAATTTATCTAGCCCTACAAGAAAGGAAGGGAAAAGGGGATGAGAGGGGAGGGGGGTGATAGAGGGGAGGGCTGACTGGGGAACAGGGCAACCAGAATATAAGCCATCTTGGAGTGGGGGGGAGGGTAGAAATGGGGAGAAAATTTGTAATTCAAAATGTTGTGAAAATCAATGCTGAAAACCAAATATGTTAAATAAATAAATTGCATTTAAAAAAAAAAAAAGAAATAGAGAATATAAGAAAGTTAAGAGGGTCACTAACCAATAAAAGGATTTGGAAATTATTAATTGGGTTTAATACATACTTTTAAAAACTACATAATACAGCTTTGTAGTTTCATATGCAATCCTCTGTTCTTTCTATATGGAAATGTTTGTTGGTGTTTGTCAAGTGCAGAATAACCAAAACATTTTTTTTAAATAATAAAGGATTGTGTTGTTAAAAAAAAAAAAAAAATTTCCGAGCCAGGAGAGTCTGAAAGGCCGGAGGCACGAACCTGTAGGCTCGGAGAGTGCTCAGTGCGGAGCTGCTCCAGACCAAGGCGGAAGCGGCTGGCCGGGAAATCCATGTGCGAGAGGGGCTGGGAGAAAGCTGGGCACCCGAAACCGGTGGAGATCCCCAGGCCTGCCAACAAAGGACGGCAGTCTGTGGAAGCGACAAGAGGCAGCGCAACGACACTGGGATACACTGACTCCAGAGGTTTGCAGCCCAACTTATGAACCACGGCTTCTTGAACTTCCGGGAATTCTTAATGTCCAGGTAAACAGCTCTACTCCCTCCCCTCCCCACCCAGAGAATCCCTCGGGGGGGGGAAAAAAAGAACGCTGGAACTGAGCAGAAAGTAGTGGGGCTTCAGTGGTCAAATAGCAGAAGTTCATTAGTCCCATAGGGGCAGAGTCGGCAGGGGTCAACACCAGGAGCCCAGAAGTAACCTTGCTCCCCCAGGGGAAGTGCCAGACATCAGCTCAAACAACAAACAGCTGAGACCATTGCTGAAAAGCAAGTGCTGGAGAGCACCCACAGGGAGTGAGATGCCAGGGAGCCAGACCCCTCCCCCACACCTCAGGAAACTGAAGGTTATAATTCTAGACTCACAACCCCCAGAATAAGAAAGCTGGGACAGAAAGCCCTGAGGCCAAAAGCTAGAAATTCGTGGTAAAGCCAGCAAAAGGCAAACCAACATGAAGAAGAACACAAAAAAACCGAGGACAATAGATTCTTTTTATGGAGACAGGCAGGATCAACATACCAACATAGAAGAGGATAGCAATGACACGGTAGATACATCAGATAGATACCTCAAAAGGTAATATGAACTGGTCTCCAGCCCAAAAAGCACTGCTGGAAGAGCTAAAGGAGGATTTTAAAAACCAAATTAGGGAGCTAAAAGAAAATATGGAAAAAATGGGAAAAAAATTCACTGATGAAATCAAGTCCCTAAAGAATAAGATTGGTGAAAAGGATACAGAGATTCAGAATCTAGAGAGAGAAAAGGACACCCTGAGAGGCAAATTCAACCAATTGGAAAAGGAGACTCAAAAGCAAAATGTAAACACTAACTCATTAAAAATTAGACTTGAGCAAGTGGAAGCTAATGAATCTATGAGGCATCAAGAAGTAATAAAACAAAACATAAAAAATGAAAAAATAGAAAAAAATGTGAAATATCTGATTGGCAAAACAACTGACCTGGAAAATAGATCCAGGAGAGACAATTTGAGAGTTATTGGTCTACCGGAAATCCACGATGAAAAAAAGATCCTTGACAGTATCTTTGAAGAAATTATCAAAGGCAACTGCCCAGAGGTCCTAGAACCAGAGGGCAAAATAGTCATTGAAAGAATTCACCAATCACCCCCTGAAAGAGATCCCAAACTGAAAACACCAAGAAATATTATAGCCAAATTTCAGAGCTATAAACTCAAGGAGAAAATACTGCAAGCAGCCAAAAAGAAGCAATACAAATATCATGGAACTACAGTCAGGATCACGCAGGATCTCTCAGTTTCCACATTAAAAGACAGGAGAAATTGGAATATGATATTCTGAAGGGCAAAGGAGCTGGGACTACAACCAAGGATGAACTACCCAGCAAAACTAAGCATAATTTTCCAGGCAAGGCGATGGACATTCAATGAAATAAGGGAATTCCAGACCTTCCTGATGAAAAGGTCAGAACTCAATGGAAAATTTGATTTCCAAATACAAAACTCAAGAGAGACATAAAAAGGTAACCAGGGGCAAAAACCCCACAAACCTTATTAACCAATGAGGGCAGGTTGTTTACATCTTTATGTGGGATTATATCATCTTATGTATGTTTTTTATGCATATATATATATATATATATATGTCATTCTTGTGAATGGTACAGCTATTATGACAAATGAAAGGGATATACATAGGTTGTGAATGTCTGTATAAATTAACTGATGTAAAGATATAAAATATAAATAAGAGATATAAAGGGAGGGCTATGAGGGAAGTGGTAAGGAGGTAGTAGAAAAGGGTAAATTGCACCAAATGAAGTGGCGCAAAAACATATTATAGTAGAGGGAAAGAAGGGAGGGAGAAGAGCAGTATTTGAGCTTTACTGTCATCTGATCTAGTTCAAGAAAGGAATAACATACTCTGATAAGTTTAGAAATCTAACTTGTCCTACAGGAAGCGGTAGGGTAAGGGGGGAAAAGGGAGGGGGGTGGTCAGAAGGGAGAGGAGAAGTAGCAAGTGGGTAATGGTAAGATAAGGGAGGGGAATAAAGAGGGAGGGTTAACTGAGGAAAGTGGTGGTCAAAAGCAAAACTTTGTTGAGGAGGAGAAGGGGAAAGGGAGAAATAAAAGCATAAACAGGGGGAATTAGGATGGAGAAAAAGACACAGATAGAAATCATAACCCTGAACGTGCAGGGGATGAACATTCTCACAAAACAGAAGCAGATAGCAGAATGGATTAAAAACCATAATCCTACAATATGCTGTTTACAAGAAACGCATCTGAAACAGGGGGATACACATAGGGTTAAGGTAAAAGGCTGGAGTAAAATATATTGTGCCTCAGCTAAAGTAAAAAAGCAGGTGTAGCAATCCTAATCTCAGACAAAGCAAAAGTAAAGATAGATCTAATTAAAAGAGATAAGGAAGGACATTATATCCTGCTAAAAGGCACCATAAACAATGAAGCAATATCATTGCTTAACATATATGCACCAAGTGGTAAGGCATACAAATTCTTAGAGGAGAGGTTAAGGGAGTTACAGGAAGAAATAGACAGCAAAACTATAATATTGGGAGACCTCAACCTCCCCCTTTCTGAACTTGATAAATCTAACCTCAAAATAAATAAGAAAAAAGTTAAGGAGGTAAACAGAATTTTAGAAAAGGCCCATATGATAGACCTCTGGAGAAAACTGAATGGGGATAAAAAGGAATATACTTTCTTCTCAAAAGTACATGGCACATACTCAAAAATTGACCATGTACTAGGGCATAAAAACCTCACAATCCAGTGCAGAAAGGCAGAAGTAGTCAATGCATCCTTTTCAGATCATGATGCAATAAGAATCATTTTTAATAAAGTACCAGGGAAAAATAAGCTAAAAACTAATTGGAAACTAAATAATTTAATTCTAAAGAATGAGTGGGCCAAAGAACAAATCAGAGAAACAATTAATAATTTCATTCAAGAGAATGACAATAATGAAACAACATACCAAAACTTGTGGGATGCAGCAAAAGCAGTTCTTAGGGGAAGTTTTATATCTCTAAATGCCTACATGAATACAATAGGGAAAGAGGAGATCAATGATCTGGGCAGACAGCTGAAAAAGCTAGAAAAAGAGCAAATTGAAAACCCCCAATTAAATACCAAATTAGAAATAATGAAAATCAAAGGAGAGATTAATAAAATTGAAACCAAGAAAACTATTGAATTAATAAATAAAACAAAGAGCTGGTTTTATGAAAAAACCAATAAAATTGATAAACCTTTGGCCAATTTGATTAAAAAAAAGAAAGAAGAAAATCAAATTACCAGTATCAAAAATGAAAAGGGTGAGGTCACCTCTAATGAAGAGGAAATCAAAAGAATAATTAGGAATTATTTTGCCCAACTCTATGCCCATAAATTTGACAACCTTAGAGATATGGATGAATATCTACAAAAACATAAACTGCCCAGGCTAACAGAGAAGGAAGTGAAATTTCTTAATAACCCCATATCAGAAAAAGAAATTGAGCATGCCATCAACGAACTCCCTAGGAAAAAAATCTCCAGGGCCAGATGGTTTTACATGTGAATTCTATCAAACATTTAAAGAACAACTAATTCCAATACTTTGTAGACTATTTGGGAAAATAGGTGAAGAAGGAGTCCTACCAAATTCTTTTTATGACACAAATATGGTACTAATACCCAAACCAGGTAGAGTTAAAACAGAGAAAGAAAATTATAGACCAATTTCTCTAATAAATGTTGATGCAAAAATTTTAAATAAAATATTAGCAAAAAGATTGCAGCAACTCATTACGAGAATAATACACTATGACCAGGTAGGATTTATTCCAGGAATGCAAGGCTGGTTCAATATTAGGAAAACTATTAGCATAATTGACCATATCAACAACAAAACTAGCAGAAACCATATGATCATCTCAATAGATGCAGAAAAAGCCTTTGACAAAGTACAACACCCATTCCTATTAAAAACACTAGAAAGCATAGGAATAAGGGGAACCTTCCTCAAAATTATAAATAGCATCTACCTAAAACCATCAACAAGCATTATTTGTAATGGGGATAAACTAGATGCATTCCCAATAAGATCAGGGGTGAAACAAGGATGTCCATTATCACCCCTATTATTCAATTTGGTACTAGAAACATTAGCTGTAGCAATAAGAGAAGAAAAAGAAATTGAAGGAATTAGAATAGGAAAAGAAGAAACTAAATTATAACTTTTTGCAGATGATATGATGATTTATCTAGAGAATCCTAGAGAATCAAGTAACAAACTACTTGGAATAATAAACAACTTTAGCAAAGTTGCAGGATATAAAATAAACCTACATAAATCCTCAGCATTCCTATACATTACTGATAAAGCCCAACAGCAAGAGATAGAAAGAGAAATTCCATTCAAAGTTACTGAAGGCACTATAAAATATTTGGTAGTCTATTTGCCAAGACAAACCCAGGGCCTATATGAACATAACTATGAAACACTTTTCACGCGAATAAAATCAGATCTAAATAAATGGAAAAATATCAGTTGCTCATGGTTAGGCCGAGCTAATATAGTAAAAATGACAATTTTACTTAAATTAATCTATCTATTCAGTGCCATACCAATCGAACTACCAAAAAATTTTTTTACTGAGCTGGACAAAATAATAACAAAATTCATTTGGAAAAACAAGAGGTCTAGAGTATCTAGGATATTAATGAAAAGACATGCTAGAGAAGGTGGCTTAGCCACACCAGATATTAAACTGTACTACACAGCAGCAGTCATCAAAACTGCCTGGTACTGGTTAAGAAACAGGGGTGTGGATCAGTGGAATAGGATAGGTACACAAGTAGGAGAAATCAACAAGTTTAGCAATCTACTCTTTGATAAACCCAAAGAGGCCAGCTTCTGGGCTAATAATTCACTATTTCACAAAAACTGTTGGGATAATTGGAAAATGGTAGGGCAAAAACTGGGCATAGACCAATATCTTACACCATATACCAAAATAAAGTCAAAATGGGTTCATGATTTAGGAGTAAAAGCTGATACTATAAGTAATTTGGGAAAGCAAGGAATAGTTTACTTATCAGATTTATGGAAAAATAAAGAATTCATGACCCAACAAGAGATAGAGAGCATTACAAAATGCAAAATGGATAATTTTGATTTTATCAAATTGAAATGTTTTTGTACAAAAAAAGCCAATGCAACAAGAATCAGGAGGGAAGCAGAAAATTGGGAGAAAATCTTTGCAACTAGTATCTCTGATAAAGGCCTCATTTCTAAAATATACAGGGAACTGAGCCAAATATATAGGAATACAAGCCATTCCCCAATTGAGAAATGGTCAAAGGATATGAACAGGCAGTTTTCAGAGGAAGAAATTAAAGCTATCTATAGGCATATGAAAAAATGCTCTGGATCACTACTGATTAGAGAAATGCAAATAAAAACAACTCTTAGATACCACATCTCTCCTGTCAGATTGGCTAAAATAACAAAACAGGAAAATGAGAAATGCTGGAAAGGATGTGGGGAAATTGGAACATTGTTGCATTGCTGGTGGAGCTGTGAGCTGATCCAGCCATTTTGGAGAGCAGTTTGGAACTATGCCCAAAGGGCTATAGAAATGTTCATACCCTTTGACCCAGCAATACCACTTCTAGGGTTGTATCCCAAAGAAATCACACAAGTGGGAAAAGGACCCATATGTACAAAAATATTTATAGCAGCTCTTTTTGTGGTAGCCAAGAATTAGAAATCAAACGGATGCCCATCAATTGGGGAATGGCTGAACAAGCTGTGGTATATGAAGGTGATGGAATACTATTGTGCCATAAGAAATGGGGATGATGCAGACTTCGTAACAACCTGGAAAAACCTACACGACATAATGCTGAGTGAGCGGAGCAGAGCCAGGAGAACGTTGTGCACAGCCACAGATATATGGATTCTGTGAGGACCAACCCTGACATACTGCACTCTTCTCAGCAACCTAAAGGGCAAGGACAACTCCAAAGGACTCACGATGGAGAATGCTATCTTCATCCAGAGAAAGAACGGTGAAGTTTGAATACAGATCGAGGCGCACTACATGCTCGCCTTTTTTGCTTCTCTTTTGTTTTTGTTTTTGGGTTGGTTTTTTTTTGGATTCTGTTTCTTCTTTCTCATGATTCATTCTATTGGTCAAAATTCTTCTCCACAACTTGACTAGTGCATAAATTAATTCAATGCGAAGTTATATGAGATGAGATTCCATGCTGTCTTGGGGAGGGAGGGGGAAGGGAGGGGAGAAAATCTGGAACTCAAAACTATGTAGAACCGTGTGTGGTAAACTAAAAATAAATAAATAAATTTAGAAAAAAAAGCAGATGCTCAAGAAAAAAAAAGGTTGTTTTTGCATACAACAGGAAAACAAGATATACAGGCAATGGGGCATAGAAATCTATCTCGCCCTACAAGAAAGTAAGGGGAAAAGGGATGGAGGGGGAGGGGAAGGGGGGTGATAGAAGGGAGGGCTGACTGGGGAACAGGGCAACCAGAATATATGCCATCTTGTAGTGGGGGGAGGGTAGAAATGGGGACAAAATTTGTAACTCAAAATCTTGTGGAAATCAATGCTGAAAAAAAAATATCAAATAAAGAAAATGATCACAAAACAAAACAAAAAAAGAAAAATAAAAGAAATGATGAACAGGCAGATTTCGGAAAACCTGAAAAGACTTGCATGAACTGATACAAAGTGAACAGAATCAAGAAAACATTGATACAGTATCAGCAACGTCGTTTGACAATTAACTATGAATGACTCAGCTCATCTCAGCAACACAATGAAGGCAAGTATGAAGGTTGAAAAAAAATGCTATCGATATCGAAATTAAAAACTGATACACTCTGAATGCACATAGAGGCATATTTTTCTCACTTATTTTATTCTTACTCATGGTTTTTTTATTTTGATCTGTTTCTTCTTTCACAACTTTGAATAATATGGAAATATGTTTTACATGATAGCACATGTATGTACTGTATCAAACTGCCTACAACTTTCTGAAGAGGGGAAGGGAGATAGGGAGAAAAATTTGGAACTCAAAATCTGTAAAAATGAATGCTAAAATTTTTCTTTAGAAGAAACTGAGGAAAAAATAAAATAGTATTTTTAAAAGACAGTAAAAATAAGAGAGAGAGTATCCTACCTGGCTGACTTTAAACCATCTACAATTGAGTATCTATATAACTTTTGCCTGGAATTAACATGAAGTTAAGGAAGATTATTCCCTTACTGTATAATTATATCTTATCTGCTTTTATTAAAAATTTTGTAGGCATAATACTAAATCTATTAAATAATAGATTGATACTGGAATGTCTCTGAATTACTGTAATATCATATTTCCCATGTGTGAGACACACCTTAATTTTGGGGCCCAAAATGTGAAAAAAAAAATTCATTGCATAAAGTTATTGAACTCAAGTTTTATTCATCAGCTCATAGCTTTCAGGCATCTTAGGGGCAAGTCTGGTGCATGTACACATGCTTAGTCCATTCTGTTTCATGAAGCTGAAGCACCAATTGTGTCCTCCTTTGAAATCAGTAACTTCTTTTTCATCAGCAATTCTTCTTGCCTCATGCTGAACCATCTTTGTGGACACAGGAATTCTAATTGCCCTTTGCTCTTCAATCCACATCTTCAATTCCTTCTCTAAATCAGGCCATTTTGCTGACTTGCCTCTCATGGCCTCCTTCTGCCATGGCGTTTTCGGTATGGTTTCTTCCTCCAGTAGCCAGATTGTTTTGTTGGAGGAGGACCAAACTTACGTTCAGGAGCATGATTTGCATTCACTTTTGCAAACTGAATCACTTTTAACTTAAATTCAGCACTGTACAAAAATCTTTTCTGAGTCATTTCTGGGCAGAATATGGCAAAACATAAGCTAATGTTACTGGTAACAAATGTGAAAAAGGAGCACAAAGACAAGCGCAAAAAAGCAGGAAATGCAAGTAAAAAAAATCTACAATAATGAGCGCAAAAACAAGCACAAAAAAGCAGGAAATTCAAGTTAAAAAAAATCTACAACCACTGTATGAGATGCACCCAGTTATTAGACCCCAAATTTTTTTAAAAAAAAAGGATGTGTCTTATACATGGGGAAACATGGTAAAATGCAAGTATAAGATTCAGCTATTTCGTCTAGCTCCTTATCCTGGTCAGTCCCCCACCCAAGCTTGCAAATAATTTAATCTAAAGTAAGAGAAGCCCGTTACATTTCACTCTAGCTTGGGTGGAGACAGATTCTTTTGTCTAAATAACCTGAGTTTGAGAGTTGTCTCTTATTTTTCCACAAACTTTTTCCTACTTTGGGACTAGTAATAGCCAGTGCAGGCTTATGCAGGTTAATGAAGAAAATTCTCTGGGTTGAAATTAACTCCATAGCTTGGGAAAGTAGGGTTTTAATGAGACATTGGCTTCTTGATTTGAAAGTCAATAGGCAAAGTTTAAAAAAGCTAGGAGGAATTAAAATGGAGGACACCATGTGTTTCAAGCCCCTATAGTTCAAAGTTGTAAAAGGGGAGTCTTTGCTCTCATTAACACATCATGCTGTGTTTATATCGATAATTCAAAGCAGGTAAAGACATGAGTTGGGAACACCCTGGAAAAGACCCAATGAAAGAAGGAAGTCCCCAGACAGCTGCTCCCCTCTTGATAACAGAGCTGGGGTTCCTGGGTTTTTAACTCTTATGATCCCAACCCCCTTTTCTCATTGTCTTTTTACTTTTGATGTTCAGATCTTGCTTTCTGAAGCTTCAAGTCAAGTTTGTGTACTCCAGGCTAACCACAACCAAATTCCGGATGACCCTGTCAGAAGAATACCAGCCCATATCCACCCCTCATCCTCAGGATGTGGACTATGCTTTGTTCTAGTCAACCTCCCCCACCCCAGACCCACTGAGGCAGGGACAGCTCTATGCCCTTGTCAGCCTGAAGTAGTTCCAGAAGATGAAACCTCTGCCCATGCCCCCAAATGAATTTGGGTCCCTATTGTTTCAGGGAGGGATTGATGGGGAATGCATGACCCTTGCCCCTTTTCCCAAATGCATTTGGGTGCCTACTTCTTGAGGGTGGAGATGATAAAATTCAAATAGACTGGTCAATGAGAAGCACACTATCTCAAGTAGCACTTAAAGCCACTTTAGGAGAAAATGAGATTCCAGTAGGCTGGTCAATGAAATACAGAAACAGAAAAACAGAAGGCCTTCCAAGGAGGTCAGAGTTGGGAGAGCAGGTTAAAATGTGAAAGAATTCACTTAGACCTTCTCTGTAGCCATTGGGAGTGGTATTGATGCAAAAGCAACTGGGGGGGGGAGGGGGGTGCAGCTTAGCTAAACAAAGGGTCTGATTTGAGAAAAGAACCAAATTTATATAGACAGAAAGCTATACAGCCTATGGAATGTTGATGTAAATTTTAGGATTTCTAATGGGAGTTGAAGATTTAGGGATGAGGAGGATGGATAATACAAAATGAGGGAGATGGGAAACTTCATGACCCAGGATGGGGGCGGGGGGAAGGGGGGGGAGACAAGGAATTTTATGGTCCAGGATAAGGGGGAAGTTTTATGGTAATGCAAGATAAGGGGAAGAGACTCTGGGGTGCCTTCAGGTTAGAGAGTAAACTAGGGGCTTCACAAAGTCAGCTATTAATTTTAACTCTTAGGGCACTTTTTGTATCCACATCACCTCCATCCTGGGTAAAGCAGCTGAACAACGGAATAATGATGTGCTTAGATATCCTTGAAACGCTGAACTACTCCCACCCCCTTGCCTATGTGTCCCTGGTTACCTCACCTTTGGTCCACTTTTCTGTCCCTTATTGCCTTATCTCCCCACCTATAGCAGGTTTTCCTGTATAAGAATCCCTAGATTCTCCTGTCTAGTGGCCATCTCCGTGGCAGTGGGGATGGGGAGAGATGGGGACAGGAGCTGTCTCTCTTAAAGAGCTGCTGTCTCCCTTAAGGAGTTTCCCCCACCCCTTAGTCGGGGTCTCCCTTAAGCTTCATCTCACTTAAGGGGTAGAGGAGCCTTCTTGGTATGTTGTGTTATCCAGTATAAAGTCTTATTTGATTTGGAGACAACCTGAATGAATTATTTTAAGAATACCTTGCCACACATACACCACACACCTCAACATTTTGGGGTGTCTCTGCACCTCAACACTTCTATTTGAATCTCATCATCCCCCCTTCTCAAGAAATAGGCACCCAAATTCATTTTGGAAAAAGGGCAAGGGTCATGCATTCCTCATCACCTCCATAACAAAAACTGCCAAATGGAACAAGAAGGGCTTAGAACATGTAGTGTCCTCCATTTTGACACTTAAAACATTCCAACAGGGTTGACTGCCTACTTGACAGAAACATTTTTCCCAAATTCCAAATCAAAAGTCATACTAACCCTCCTTTTTCTCCTGCTACTCTTCATCGTTTAGAATTTGGAACGATTTAACACGATAATTTACAGATCCAGAGAGCTATATTTCTCTCACAATTTTCAGCAACATTATTTCTTTTTAAAAATAGCCTTTACAGTAATAATATACATTTTAAACAAATTAATGAAATCCTAAAGTGTTTGCAATTAAGGCTATGACATAAAAGTCCTGATCAAAATGTTCTAAAAGACAAAAAACGTATGTTTGCAGTTTTAAACATATTGCCCCGATGCCAGATATGTATGGAATGAGGGGGCATAGACAATTTTCTAGATTAAATTTAAACATAATCCAAGTGGGTTTAAGTGACTCATTAATTAACCTCACTTGAGATGATGGACTTGCTGCTAAGGATTGCCCTTGCAGGCCACAGCCAAGCTATGGGCTGCTTGGTCTGAGATGTAATCAGCTTGGAACTGCAGTTAAAGCCCCACCAAAGAAAAAAAAAGTGGCATTTTCACTCAGAGAGAAATCCCTTCTCTGATTTTACCTCCCAAACTAACTCCTGGGAGAGGTTCTGCCTGCTTTTTTAGTTCCCTTACTTAACAAGCTAATCTTAGCTCACACAGACTCAGAGACAAACCAAACAGAGCCTTAATGACTGAGAATTCAAAGTCAGGATCAAAAACTACTTTCTTGGGAAAGCTTTTCACCCTGCTTTTTTACTTACCTATCTGGCTTCTGCTCAGAGCCAAAGTTCCCCCCCCCCCACCCACCCCTCAGGGACACACCCAATCCTACATTTAGCCTAAGTCCTTTAATACACCTCTGCCAGAAAACCCTAAGAGGACTTATCCCTCTTGGGCAGAATTTTAACCTAATTTGCTCCATCTTAATTTGCTCCCCAAAATACCATAGTTTTTTTTAGAAGAGTTGGTATTCTCACATCTTCCCTGATTCATGTTAATGAAATTTTTACCTACAAAAAGCTTCCAGGACATGCCTATTTAAGAAATAGGACTGGGGTACCCAGACCATGCCCTGCAAATTTACTCTGCACTTCCCATACACCCACTTCCCTGCCAGATCTTCAGCTGAGACTTCCCACAATTTGTGCACACTTCAATAATACCAATATACCCTATTATCCTGAGTAGAGAGGGTTTTATCAATAGACCTTACCAAAATCTACTAATGATTACTCTGCTAGTGAGAGTGAAAATTACAGAGCTGCATCCTTAAAAACAGATAGATAGACATAGAATATATAACATACCCAAATAAAATTTATTTACTGGTGTTGACCTGAAAGTTTGGTTAAAAGAGGCAAACAGGCTAGGTGATATATATTTATATTATCTTTTCCCTTAAAGCTAGCAGAATACATGTATGGAGTCAGATAAAATCTGACTGACCGACAAAAGGAATGAAAAGGCTTAAATACATTTTAGAACCATCCCAATTCAGGTTGCCTGTGTCATTCAAATTTATGATCTCCATATATGTTTAACTATGGTAGGAAAAAGGAATTTTCTTAATTGAATAGGTGTAAAATACAATAACATAAAAGAGTTGACAAAGTGTCAACTGAAATTACAACCCAGTGAGTGGGATGGTAAAGACCTCTCATAAAATCTAAATCTCAGCTTTTCTGTAAATTGAGTGGGATAAATATAAGTGAAGACTTTTCGGCATGCCTCAGGTCTTCTGATTGAGAGCTAGGCCTAAGTTTGGAGTTACTGAAAATCACCTGACCTGTAGGAATCTGAAACTTAGAGCAGCCTGACCCCCTCAGCATGAGCCTCACCAAATAAGGATAAAAGTGTTCTTAAGAGTTGGTATTGGCTAAATTAGTGTTTCCTTGTTCCTTGTACCTGGGATAGATTTCCACATTTATATTGTGAGCCTGAACTCCACCAATAAGCGTTAAAATGTCAGTGGTGGGGTGGGGGTTTTTTGCATTACGGTACATAGCTGGGTTCTGGCCTCTGGGTGCCACCTCTCCCTACTGGTTGTCTAGCAGTCCCAAGACCGCCCTTTCCCATGGGACCATAATAAAATTTCTTTCTACTTTCTATTTGAGAAGACTCTGAGTTTAATTTTGGGTGCGGTTGCTGTCCCACACAGCTTTGGAGGTCCCACTGAGATTTATTTCCTGCTTAGAAGACCACCCCACCAAGACCCTTGGGCAGGTACCTACTGGAGATTTCTCTGGTGCTCCTTGGGCTACAGTGAGAGGATTCATTCTGGCTGGATAAAAGATCTTGAAGAGAGGAACTCAGAGAATATAGAACCAAGAGTGATAGCGAAGCTGGCTGACAGTGAAGGTGAATAGTGCACTTGGTGCTGACCTGAAAGGGAGGAGGCAGGACTTGGATCAGTCACATAAGTTGTACTCCTACAGCCCAGAGGTGAGCAAATCCTGTAAGTCCCTGGCTCCAATTAGTAGGTCTCTGACCTGGGAGGAGAAGGCGATGACTCTTCAGTTAAATTTTTGTGAGATGGCCTAGAGGGACAAGATCGGGTAAGTGCCCGGGTAACTGTGGGGAGAGGGTGACCTCTCCTGGTGATCTCTGCCTGAAAGAGGGATGGCATAGAAGGTGACTAACCTCTGGCCCCAGTGGGAGATGGCAGAGATAGGGGTAGTCTTGAAATTAGTGAGTCTCTGACTCGGGAGGAGAAGGAGACGACTCTTCAATTAAATTTGTAGCTCATGAAGCTCACATGCAGTCCATTGGCTGCCAGAGACCCAACAGTTGGTGTTGGGGGAAAAGGGAAGGAAAATGGCAATAGACAGTGCAAATCAGGTGCCTGAGCAAGGTGGGAGAGTCCTGCTTTGTCATGTCTGGATTTGTTCCAAGTTGAGAAATAAGATTTGCTTGGAACAGGGGAAAGAGCTCTTAAAATATTTGACCTAGGTGGGGAGAATGGACTTCTCCTAGTGCTTTGAAGAAAAGCACTTGTGGGTTGACCCAGGGAAAAGGGATTTGGGAGTTTGGTGGATGGTAAAAATTCTCTCTCTCAGGGAGAGGTAGATTGATTTGCATTTCAAAACCTTTCACTGCTTCATGGAAAGAAGGTTTGCAGCCCCAAGGAGAGATGTGAAGCATGAAATGTGTTATTTTTAATTTAATGCTTGGGATGGGTCTGAATTTGAATTCTAAATTTTTCATGTGCACTGTCTTGTCTGATGTCTTGTCTGTGTGTTTTATGTTCATGTGAAAATTTTCAACTCTAGGAACTGAGAGGTTAAAAGGAATTAGCAAAAGAAAGATCTCTGGAAAGCTGTGGAGAAAGACAACTGAGTTTGGGGGATGGAGATAAGCTCCTTTAGTATGCAAATTGTTAGTCATTTAACTTTAAGTTTTAAGATAAAAGCAGCTGGAGAAGCTTAGTGAGTATAATTTTTTTTCATTTATTTGAAATTTTTGAGGTAGTTTGGGTCAAGATTAGGAAAGAGACTGAAATTGGAGTGAGACAGAGGATAAAATGTTTTAGTAAAGATTGGGAAAGAGATTGAAATTATTTGGGTGGGGGTGAGTGCAGCTTAACCCCAGGTGGCTTTCAGTCCATATGTTCTTAGCTACCTCCTCCCCCACCCTCCACTTTGGAAAACTGTGGGTGGGTCAATCTGGAGCTGGGGCAGAAAGAAACTTGTAGTCTGATTGGAAAAGAAGGCTGATTGGTTAGTAATCCAAAGTTTTATAGCAAAGATACTGAATTGTATAATTATTAAACTTTGCCTGTATAAAGTATAATTGAATTTTGTTTCCACAGAGATTGTTGAGAATTATGATTTGAAGCCATATACTGGTGGTTGGGGGTAGGGAATAAAAAAAAACTGCCTTCCTAAGTAGTTGAGGAAGCTGGACTCCTGAAAATCGGCATATCTAAAGGCTTAGGTCCTTCCTTCTAAGAAAGGCTTCTGGTATCTCAAAGGGCTGCCAGGTCAAAGGTAATTCACCTAGGAGTGAGATCTGTCCTACTGATAATCCTGTGCTCCTCTTCAATTTACCTTTGTCAACTGTCTTTAGCAGCTGAAAAGGATCTTCCCCTCCATGCTGTCTGAGGCAGCAGGATGAAGGGGAAACTAAAAAAATATTTTAGCATGGTATAAAGAAGGAGTGGGTGAGCAGCAAAGCCATGTGCTCTTAGGAACCACTCCCTCCTCATCTTTCTTGAGAGGACTAGAGGACTTAAAGAGTCTGAAGGTTTTTTTTTTTTTTACTTAGAAGGGAAGTGACTGCACCTCCCTCAAATTCCTTAGGTGTTTTGTTAATTGTGAGTAAGGGATTGGAATGCATAAGATGAGGTTTGGAGAAAGCAGGGGGCCAAATTCAAATCTGGATGAATTATAAAAGCAAGTAATGATATGAAATAACAATCTTTTTTTTTAAAAAATTCACTCATGGCTAAGCAAATGTTCCTACTACCTGGGCCAGAGGTGGTGGTTAGCTCAGAAGAAGAGCTTTTGAGTGCTAAATAAAATGTATTTGGGGGAATATATAAATACCAGAAGTAATAGGATCAATAATTTCTATATGTCATAATCTGAAAATGTAATTGAAGTCATCTTATTTCTAAATGGTATTTTTAGAGTTCTCTTAGGCTGTAAAATTTGAGAGACCCTTGTGAGGTCTAAATTTTGTTATATATGTGAATTGACCTTTTAAAAATGGTGTGATAAAAATGTGATAGTTTGAAACTGTTATATTTGGTTATGAACAAGTAATATTACTTTTAATCTCCACATGTTGGTAATGAGATGAGTGACTTCCTGTGTAGGGAGACTTAAAAATGCATTCACCTTATTTGATTTGTAGTTTCAAGTTTTAAATACATAAAAATGTTTAAGGCATTAAATTTGTATGGTTTAAATATACATTTGTATGGTTTAAATGTTGTTAAGAATTCTACTATCAGAGAAAAATGATGAAGAGGTTAAAGCTGTTATTGTTCAGTTAAAACTGTTTTGCTACCACTTAATAGCATTTGTGAGATTATTAACTAAGACTTTGTGAGATCTCATCTTGTAATTTTTATGTACGAGAGGTATTGTGAATAGAAAATTTGGAAACTGTGATATATAGAAATTCTGTAACAACAAAGAATTGAGTTGTTATAATACTTTGGGAATCTATGAAAAAAGCACTTTTTCTTATAATCTAGATGTTAGGCTAAGAATTGTGCAAAATATATATAACAAAGAGTGAGTAAATTAGGATAGATTTCCAAACTCTGTCCCTGCACAAAAGGTTTAGGTGTGGTATAATTCCTATTGAGCAAATGAGAATCCTTGGAAAAATATAGGTGTGTGATTTTCAAGCCTGTATCACCTAAAGATATATTTATGTATGTTAGTCTGGAGGCTTATGGACTAATTTGTGATGGCACTGTCAGTATTTGTGAATGAATCCCAATGTTTAAAGGTTTATTTTTGCTTTAAGGAGGCAAGAGACACATATCATTTTAGAGCTGTCCAACTGATAGTGACTATTCCTCTTAACATCAGGATATAATTTATTACTGAAATAATGTAATGAGCTATAAAGCACAAAAGGCTTTTGCTCTCTTGATAAAGTTTTAAAAAGTGGGGAATGCTTTGAAAGCCAGTTTCTTCACCCACTTACCACCCCACCCCTTTTGGTCTAGTTAAGCTATCTATGCCCACCTGGCAGAAGGGAAGGAAGGGGGAGGAGCAGCAGTTACTGGGATTTAAGTTTTACTGAGAAAGGGTACAGCAGTGGTCAGAAGACATCTGACCTCCAAACTTGTCTTTTTAAAGTCAGCAAAAAGTGATGGGTTTTCAGGGTGAGATTAAATTTTGAGATGTGGGTTTTGGTAGTTTTCATTAGTGATACTTGCCATCTGATGTAAAAGAACCCACCCTCAGGGGAAAATGATATGATGCTGACTTTTTTATGGCAGGTCTCTGTAATCAGAAATAAGTAGTTAGTGACAAAAAGAAAGGTATCTGCCAGAATTTGTTACTATTGTGAAAGAAGCTGTGATACCTACAGATGTAGAAGGGTTTATGGGGAGAAATGGAAAATTTGGTTAAAGCAAATATGTGAAATCCTGCTGTTTTTAATCAAATGATTGGGTACATTGGTTCTCTTGTACAGTCATATGAAAGATAACATTCTGTCTAAATATTAACGGGAATAATTTGGACAAAAGGAAAAAGAAGTTTGTGAAATAAGAATACAAATGTAAGGTTGAATCATAATCCCACAGACTAAGGTGGGGATTTAAAGCTACTTTGTATCTGTGTGGAATAAGGTCCCTAAACGTTTTAAGGTGATGTAAGAGCAATTGGGTAGTAAAACAAATGGTATAATTAATTACTGGAATTAAATCAGACATTTTCAGTTTGGGGAAAATAATTTCAGTGTTCGTTAAAGAAAGTTGTAGAATATTCTTGCAAGGATGTGAAAAGTTAAATGTGGTTGTTTGGATTTGAATTCATTCCATTGTCAAAAATGTAAAGATAGAGTTAGTATTTGAACCTGTCATTTTTTATGGTTCAATTCTTGAAAAATATCTTATTTTTTCATATCAGGCATAGTTAGAGCAAATGTGTTAGAGCAATAACTTTTGATCTTAATAGGAAGATTTTATGAACAAGGGAGGAAATGCATGCAGGCTACTTAAAGCTCACTTTAAGGATGTTTCTTAAGCAATGTGAGATTATACTCATATCTTAAACTGATTATTGGAACTTGCTATTCAAAGACTTAATGGGACTGTTAATTGACTGTTTTTCTGAGTCCAGCTCCAGATGTGAATATCAAGGAAGGCTGTCTGAGCCACCGATCCATGATGCCAGCAGCCCTGTGAAGAGCAAGTATGATTTCTCGGTAAAGTTGAGAGAGCAACTTTCCAATGTGCTGAGGTGGGATTCTCTTAACTTCCTTAACTGGAACCTGACAGACTTTAAGCCTGGCTCAATGCAGCTTGCAGCTTGACATAACTTATTCCTGGAGTTGACAGGAAGCTGGGGAAATATGGTCCCCTTACCATAAGTCCCTAATCTCTTAATGGCAAATTTCTATAATCAGAAGGTTTTGTAAGTACAGTAAAAAAAATCTATTAATAACAATTGATTATGGGACATCTTAGGTTACCATAGGACTGGAATTAGTCTTCCTGTATAAGTTAGGGTAGTTTATAAGAGCCACGTATAGGGTCTTGTATAAGTTAGGGTCTTTTAATTCTTGGTAATGGTATGGAGACAATTAGGTCAAGGGCTCGTGAGAATATTGTTTGGTTAATATCAAGCTTGTCTAAAGATTTGTTACAATTAGTAATGTTAAAAGAAGAATGGCTTGTGGTTTATTTCACAAATGCCATCAAAGAAACATGGCATGACTAAAAGTTTATGACATTATAGGTACTGTGTTAAAAATTGATTATTTAATGTATTTATGTATATAATGGAGCCTGTTGTTACTTCCTTAGTGAAATCTCATCCTCCCGGTGTGGAAATTAATAATGGGTTAATGTAAAAATATAAGAAACTGGGTTCTGATGTGAATTTCTTAAACAGGACAATTGGTCAAAGTTCCAGTTTTGATAATGTAAAACTTCATTGAGGCCTTGAAGAGTAGATTGGATTACGGCCCCCAATTTCAGCCTGAAGGCTATTGAATAACCTACATAGCTTCTATGTGTGTCTGTATCTGCCTATGTCTCTATACACATGTTTGTATGTACATGCATATACACATGTGGCATATACATATATACACTGATGTATATTGTATACATATAAATATAGATATACACGTATATATGCATACACTGATGAGAAAGGGGTGTGTGTGTGTGTGTGTGTGTGTGTGTGAGAGAGAGAGAGAGAGAGAGAGAGAGAGAGAGAGAGAGAGAACATGTACAGAACATTGGACCCCAAATTAAAAAAGAAATAGAAAAGATTGTACTGCATATAAATTGCATATCAACTCTTTTTAAAATTTTTTAAAATTTTTTTTTTGAGACTCTTCATTTTTTTTTAAATGCAATTTATTTATTTAACATATTTGGTTTTCAGCATTGATTTTCACAACATTTTGAATTACAAATTTTCTCCCCATTTCTACCCTCCCCCCCACTCCAAGATGGCTTATATTCTGGTTGCCCTGTTCCCCAGTCAGCCCTCCCCTCTATCACCCCCCTCCCCTCTCATCCCCTTTTCCCTTCCTTTCTTGTAGGGCAAGATAAATTTCTATGCCCCATTGCCTGTGTATCTTATTTTTTAGTTGCATATAAAAACTTTTTTTGTTTTTGAACATCTGATTTTAAAACTTTGAGTTCCAAATTTTCTCCCCTCTTCCCTTCCCACCCACCCTCCCTAAGAAGTTGAGCAATTCAACATAGGCCACACATGTATTATTATGTATAACCCTTCCACAATACTCATGTTGTGAAAGGCTAACTACATTTTGCTCCTTCCCAACCCATCCCGCTTTATTGAATTTTCTCCCTTGACCCTGTCCCCTTTCCAAAGTGTTTGTTTTGATTACCTCCACCCCCATCTGCCCTCCCCTCCATCATCCCCCCGCCTTTTATTTTTTTTTTATCTTCCTCCCTCTTCTTTCCTGTGGGGTAAGATACCCAACTGAGTATGTATGGTATTCACCCTCAGGCCAAATCTGATGGGAGCAAAGTTCACTCATTCCCCCCTCACCTGCCCTCTCCCCTCCTCCCATAGAACTGCTTCCTCTTGCCACCTTTATGTGAGATAATCCACCCCATTCTATCTCTCCCTATCTCCCTCTCTCAGTATGTTGCTCTCTCATCCCTTAATTTCATTTTATTTCTTTTAGATATCTTCCCTTCATCGTCAACTCACCCTGTGTCCGCTCTCCCTCTTTTACATATATATATATATATATACACATAAACACATATATATACACATACATACATATACACATAGATAGATACATACATACACATTCACTTATATATATATAAACATATATATACATATATACATATGTATGTGTATATATATATATATATATATATATATATGCATATTCCCTTCAACTACCCTAATACTGAGGTCTCATGAATCATACTCATCATCTTTCCATGTAGGAATGTAAACAAAACAGTTCAACTTTAGTAAGTCCCTTGCAATTTCCGTTTCTTGATTACCTTTTCATGCTTCTCTTGATTCTTGTGTTTGAAAGTCAAATTTTCTATTCAGTTCTGGTCTTTTCACTGAGAAAGCTTGAAAGTCCTCTATTTTATTGAAACTCCATATTTTGCCTTGTAACATGATACTCAGTTTTGCTGGGTACGTGATTCTAGGTTTTAATCCTAGCTCCATTGACCTCCGGAATATCGCATTCCAAGCCCTTCGATCTCTTAATGTAGAAGCTGCCAGATCTTGGGTTATTCTGATTGGGTTTCCACAATACTCAAATTGTTTCTTTCTGGCTGCTTGCAATATTTTCTCCTTCATCTGGGAGCTCTGGAATTTGGCAACAATATTCCTAGGAGATTTCTTTTTGGGATCTATTTGAGGAGGCGATCGATGGATTCTTTCAATTTCTATTTTGCCCTGTGGCTCTAGAATATCAGGGCCATTCTCCTTGATAATTTCCTGAAAGATGGTATCTAGGCTCTTTTTTTGATCATGGCTTTCAGGTAGTCCAATAATTTTTAAATTATCTCTCCTGGATCTATTTTCCAGGTCAGTGGTTTTTCCAAGGAGATATTTCACATTGTCTTCCATTTTTTCATTCCTCTGGTTCTGTTTTATAATATCCTGATTTCTCATAAAGTCACTAGCTTCCACTTGCTCCAATCTAATTTTTAAAGTAGTATTTTCTTCAGTGGTCTTTTGGACCTCCATTTCCATTTGGCTAATTCTGCCTTTCAAGGCATTCTTCTCCTCATTGGCTTTTTGGAGCTCTTTTGCCATTTGAGTTAGTCTGTTTTTTAAGGTGTTGTTTTCTTCAATGTATTTTTCAGTATTTTTGGGTTTCCTTTAGCAAGTCATTGACTTGTTTTTCATGGTTTTCTCGCATCCTTCTCATTTCTCTTCCCAATTTTTCCTCTACTTCTCTAACTTGCTTTTCCAAATCCTTTTTGAGTTCTTCTATGGCCTGGGGCCAGTTCATGTTTTTCTTGGAGGCTTTGGTTGTAGGCTCTATGACTTTGTTGTCTTCTTTAGGCTGTATGTTTTGGTCTTCTTTGTCACCAAAGAAAGAATCCAATGTCTGAGACTGAATCTGGGCGCGTTTTCGCTGCCTGGCCATATTCCCAACCAACTAACTTGACCCTTGAGTTTTTCAGTGGGGTATGACTGCTTGTAGACTTACGAGTTCTATGTTCTACGTTTGGGGGGGAGGTGCCAGCTCTGTCAGAGCCGCACTCCTCCTTCCCCAAGGACCCCCAGTCCAGACTGGGCTTAGATCTTCAGCAGGCTGTTGCACTCCTGCTCTGATCCGCCACTTAATTCCTCCCACCAGGTGGGCCTGGAGCCGGAAGTAACAACAGCTGTAGCTGCCCCACCTCCGCTGCCCCCGGGGCTGGAAGCCGAACTGTGAACTCCTTCCACTCCCGCAGCTTTTCCCACTAACCTTCTCTGCAGTCTTTGGTGTTTGTGGGTCGAGGGGTCTGGTAACTGCCGCAGCTCACATATTCAGGGCGGTAGGGCCCCCTCCGCCCGGCTTCTGGTCTGGATCATCCACGCCGCTCAGGCTGGGCTCTGCTCCACTCCGTTCCCAGCTCCCAGCTCCCAGCTCCCAGCTCCGTGTGGAATACACCTCACCCAGAGACCATCCAGGCTGTCCTGGGCTGGAGCCCTGCTTCCCTCTGCTGTTCTGTGGGTTCTGCCGTTCTAGAATTGGTTCAGAGCCATTTTTATAGGTTTTTGGAGGGACTCGGGTACGGAGCTCACTCTAGTCCGTGCTTACCAGCCGCCATCTTGGCTCCGCCCCGAGACTCTTCATTTTTAGTTTACAACACTTGGTCCCACATAATTTTGAGTTCCGGGTTTTATTCTCCCCCCCCTTCCCCTTCAGTGCCCAAGACAGCATGGAATCTGATACATCTTCTATGTATAACACACTAGTCAAGTTGTGAAGAATAATTGTGACCAATGGAATGAATCATGAGAAGGATGAAACAGAACCAAAACAAACCCAAAACAAAAACAAAAGAGAAAAAAAAAGGGAAAAAAGAAGGCAAGCATAAAGTGTGCCTCAATCTGCATTCAGATTCCATAGTTCTTTCTCTGGATGTAGATAGCATTCTCCATCGTGAGTCCTATGCAGTTGTCTTTGCACCTTGTGTTGCTGAGAAGAGTAAAGTCTATCAGGGTTAGTCCTCACAAAATCCATATATCTGTGGTTGTATATAATGTTCTCCTGGTTCTGCTCCACTCACTCAGCATTATATCGTGTAGGTTTTTCCAGGTTGTTATGAAGTCCATATCATCCCCATTTCTTATAGCACAATAGTATTCCATTACATTCATATACCACAACTTGGTCAGCCATTCCCCAATTGATGGGCATCCCCTTGATTTTCAATTCTTTGCTATTACAAAAAGAGCTGCTATAAATATTTTTGTACATATGGGTCCTTTTCCCACTTGTGTGATCCCTTTGGGATACAACCCTAGAAGTGGTATTGCTGGGTCAAAGGGTATGAATATTTTTATAGCCCTTTGGGCATGGTACAAAATTGCTCTCCAGAATGGCTGGATCAGTTCACAACTCCACCAGCAATGCAACAATGTTCCAATTTTCCCACCCCCCCCCCCCCAGCAATTACCATTTTCCTGTTTTGTCATTTTAGTCAATCTGACAGGAGAGATGTGGTACCTAAGAGTTGTTTTATTTGCATTTCTCTAATCAGTAGTGATTTAGAGCATTTTTTCATATGCCTATAGATAGCTTTAATTTCTTCCTCTGAAAACTGCCTGTTCATATCCTTTGACCATTTTTCAATTGGGGAATGACTTGTATTCCTATAAATTTGGCTCAGTTTCCTATATATTTTAGAGATGAGGCCTTTATCAGAGACACTCGTTGTAAAGATTTTCTCCCAATTTTCTGCTTCCCCTCAATCTTTGTTGCATTGGCTTTTTTTAATACAAAAACATTTCAATTTAACATAATCAAAATTATGCATTTTGCATTTTGTAATGCTCTCTATCTCTTGTTGGGTCATGAATTTTTTTCTTTTCCATAAATCTGATAAGTAAACTATTCCTTGCTCTCCCAAAATTGTTTATAGCATCAGCCTTTATTACTAAATCATGAACCCATTTTGACATCATTTTGGTATATGGTGTAAGATATTGGTCTATGCCCAGTTTCTGCCCTACCATTTTGCAATTTTCCCAGCAGTTTCTGTGAAATAGTGAATTCTTAGCCCAGAAGCTTGATTCTTGGGGTTTATTAAAGAGTAGATTGGTATAGTCATTGACTTCTCCATCTTGTGTACCTATCCTATTCCTCTAATTCACGACTCTGTTTCTTAGCCAGTACCAGGTAGTTTTGATGACTGCTGCTTTATAGTACAGTTTAATATCTGGTATGGCTAGGCCTCCTTTCCCTAGCATTTCTTTTCATTAATACCCTAGATATTCTAGACCTCTTATTCTTCCAGATGAATTTTGTTATTATTTCATCCAGCTCTGTAAAATAATTTTTTGGTAGTTCAATTGGTATGGCACTGAATAGATAGATTAATTTCGGTAAAATTGTCATTTTTATTATATTAGCTTGGCCTAACCATGAGCAACTGATATTTTTCCATTTATTTAGGTCTGACTTTATTTGTGTGAAAAGTGTTTCATAATTATGTTCATAAGGGCCCTGGGTTCATCTTGGCAGATAGACTCCCCAATATTTTACAGTGTCTACAGTAACTTTGAATGGAATTTCTCTATCTCTTGCTGTTGGGCTTTGTTAGTAATGTATAGGAATGCTGAGGATTTATTTATTTATTTTATATCCTGCAACTTTGCTAAAGTTGTTTATTTCAAGTAGTTTTTTACTTGATTCTCTGGGATTCTCTAAGTAAATCATCATATCATCTGCAAAAAGTGATAATTTAGTTTCTTCTTTTCCTATTCTAATTCCTTCAATTTCTTTTTCTTCTCTTATTGCTACAGCTAACATTTCTAGTACCAAATTGAATAGTAGGGGTGATAATGGACACCCTTGTTTCACCCCTGATCTTATTGGCAATGCATCTATCTTATCCCCATTATAAATGATGCTTGTTGATGGTTTTAGGTAGATGCTATTTATGATTTTAAGGAAGGCTCCATTTATTCCTATGTTTTCTAGTGTTTTTAATAGGAATGGGTGTTGTATTTTGTGAAAGGCTTTTTTCTGCTTCTATTGAGATGATCATATGGCTTCTGCTAGTTTTGTTGTTGATATGATCAATTATATTAATTATGTTAATAGTTTTCCTAATACTGAACCAGCCTTGCATTCCTGGAATAAATCCTATCTGGTCATAGTGTATTATTCTCGTGATAAGTTGCTTCAATCTTTTTGCTAATATCTTATTTAAAATATTTGCATCAATATTCATTAGGGAAATTGGTCTATAATTTTCTTTCTCTGTTTTGACTCTACCCGTTTGGGGTATTAGTATTATATTTGTGTCAGAAGAAGAATCTGGTAAGACTCCTTTTTCACCTACTTTCCCAAATAGTCTACAAAGTAAAGGAATTAATTGTTCTTCAAATGTTTGATAAAATTCACATGTAAAACTATCTGGCCCTGGGAATTTTGGTTTCAGGTGCCCACCTTTCTCCCAGCCTGTCTTGCTGGGTGGTTTCTGCAGCTTCTTCTGCTTTGGTGCTGTCTGGAGCAGCTCCTCATACCAAGTGCTCTCCCAGCCTACAGATTCGTCTCCTTGGCCTTTCAGACTCGACTGGCTTGGAAATTTGCCCCATTCAGACTGCTCACAATTTCTAACTCTCTCAAATCTACTCAGATTCATTTTTTATAGGTATCTGACAGAGCTTGTGGAGAGCTCCAGTAAGATGCTGTTTTCAAGTGGCCATCTTGGCTCTGCCCCCCCATATCAACGCTTTTTTCCCAACTCCCAGTCCTACCAACAATTCAGGTTCCCAGAACTTAGCTACTCCTCCCTCTAAGCATTCCAAGAGAAGTCCTGAGGGATCAGAGATTCTCTGGTACCACTGACTCAAGGATTCTCAGTATTCTCTGAAACCATTGTCTTGAGTCTACACCAGTGAGTTTGCCCCCGGCGATTATTAGTTGAGTATCTTTTAATTATCTTTTAGTAATGTTAAGAAGCTTTTAGAAAAGTATATTTATTAAGGTATTACAATAAGAACAGTTTATACAAAAATACTCCATCCAAAGTGTGTGGTGCACTCTCCTAGGAGAGTGTACAAATGGGAGGAGAAGCAAGTTCAAACTCAGAGCACATATGGCAAAAGACTCATGGATCTTTGTTGCTAGAAGTCCTTTTCTCCTGTTTGGTGTTTGCTTACTCATGAAATTCCTTTCAAGTAGAATGAATCTGAGTTCATCTTCCTTCGTGCTAATGTAGAGTCAGAAGATAGCTAAGATGGGGAAACTCCTAGGACACTAATAAGAAGTCTGAAATCTCTCAGACCTCTTGAGGCTTGAAAGGTCATCACCTGGCCAAGGGAATGTGTTGGCAGGGGTGGGGAATTTGAGGATAGGAGAGGATGAGTCCTGGTCAAGACCAAAGTAAAGACCTCTCCTTCTTACCCAGGTTATTCTTCCTCAGGGATATGCTGGAAAGCCACACTTGAATACAGACCTTACAATAAGTTCTCAAAAGTTTTTGAACTGAAATGTTATTGCACAAAGCACTATACGAGGTTATTATATCAGTAAAGTAAGATTCATGACCTCAAGGATGGCCATGAACATGTCTGAATGGTTTGGAAATGCGAAATATAAGAAATTCTCTAGGTAGAAGGCAGAGGAAGTATAACATTTATTTAGACATGAGAGAATCCAATCCCAGGACCAGTAATTCCAATTCCACATAGTAGCAATAATATTCCAAAGCCAGTAAGCCCACCTCAAGGAAGCAACAAGGAAATTATAAAACAATATTATAGCAAGGAGCCAAGAAATCCCATAAACTTCCCCCCTGCTAGGGCCTTCCTGAAAACAATCACTTACAGATCCTAACTCTCCACCCAGCACTCTCTTGTGTAGCATTGTAGACTCCAAATTCCTGTTCCTTCTCCTTGGGATGAATTCTGATTCTCGTAGCTCTCACTACCTCAATGTCCTCTTGATGTCTGCTTCTGAATCCTGTCACTCTCAATTCTAGGCTCTCTTTTTATACATTTTGAACCAGCATCTGATTGACTAGAATTCAGTGCACATACCATTGGCTCTGGTCTTTGCAACTCCGCTTAGGGCCCTGAGGGCTTCATGCCTACATTGGCTTAACTAGCAAAAGGGCGTGAACCTGGGGCCTCACACCTAGTTAGTGAAAGGGTGTAGGCCTGCTTTTCAGGCCTCCTTTTGTTGGCCCCACCTGAGGCCTATTCAATGGGTGGGAAAGATCTTTCACTTACTGATTGGCCTTAAAGTTATATACTGGGGGATATAAGAGGAAACATCATTTTTCATCTAAGCTCTTCTACCTCTGTTGAAAGTACAGAACATGTATGTAAGAAGTGACATGAAAACATTTGCAATAATAAAATATGATTTGGACTTAGCTTCTTTAATTTTCAGTTTTTTGATTCCTGGAAATAAGCTTTTCTATCACTTCAGATTTAAAAATGCCCGATTCCCCCAGTCTTATATTTTGACTTCCAATACAAGGTTTTGTTGCTGTTCAGTCATTTTCAGTCATGCCTGACTCTTTATGACTCCATTCGGGGTTTTCTTGGCAAAGATACTTGAGTGGCTTTCCATTTTACAGGTGAGGAAAGGGAGGCAAACAAGGTTAAGTGATTTGTCCAGGGTCACCCAGCCAGTAAGTGTCTGAGGCCAGATTTGAACTGGAAAAGATGAATCTTTCTGACTCCAGACCTGGCACTCTATCTCCTGTGCCACCTAGCTGCCTTGCAATGAAAGGTACCTTTTCTTTAATTGGCATTTCCAAAATATTAGCTAAGGCTAATTATGTAACCGCATAAACTGTAATGAAACTTTGAACAAGATGTTTGCCCTCTCTAGGCCTCACTTTCTTCTTCTGTAAAATGAAGTGGTTGTGCTAGATTATATCTGAAGTCCCTCCAACTCAAAACTTCTACGATTACCTAGAATGTAGGCTTATAAAAGCCAACTTTTATCACTCCCTTATGATCCACTTACTGAACCTAAAAGGCACATGCTCCATTACACTACTTAAAGGTTTTAGTTCAATGCAATTACACAGCTTTTAAGAACCTGACGAAAGCAGCATGTAATTTGTAGGAGAAGTAAAATATTTCAATTAAATGGGATTTATCTAATACTGATAATGATAGAAATCATTATTTTGGTGACAGCTCTCTAAAATAAAAATTTAATGCCTAAAAAAAGAGAAAAAGGTCTTGTTTACTACTATGTGTTCCAGCATATCAGCAAATATACAGGTAAATGGAAACACTTTGTTTCTGTATATTTATTCACCACTATTAAATTTATCTACAATTAAAGTGACATTGCCTTCTCTCTTCTCCAATTCAACAAACATTTATTAAGGACCAGTTAGGTTCTGGAGACATAGATGCAAAAAGGAAAAAGTCCCTGGCCTTACATGGCTTATATTCTACTAAGATACAAGGAAAACAAACTTTAAAAAATAAATAAATACAAAATTCATGCAATGTAAATACAATATAATTTTATTAGAGTGGGGAGAAGGATTTAGGAAACATAATTAGGGTAGGCTAGTCATTTTTACCTCTCTAAAGTTATGTTGTTACATTATCTACATATTTGGATCATACAATGAATCCTCTCAGGAAGCTTCCAGCATTAAAATTTTGTGATTTTTCTTTTTATAAATTAATGGGGGAAAGTTCACAACAATGTTGGCCCGAAGTCAGTCAGTATTACAGATGTGATAGAGGAATAACTATGATCTTTGACTGTGCAAGTAGGTATGATTATTTTCATATAGCAAAGTACACAAGGATTGTGAAATATAGTATCTGAAGACCATTTGGTCGATAAGTATGTACTTATTCCTTGATCACTCTCAATTAGGGGCAAATTCTTAGAGGGCAATCATTCAGCAGAACTTTCTTAGAAAGAGAGAATAAGGGCCTCAGAGGTCCTGAGAATGAAGCATTAGGGAAAGTATAAATGAGATATTTTTCTCTCACATGATAAAATGATATCTCCCCATGATCATAGTCAAGGAAAATCCCCAACTTTAAGTTTAATTTGCTGATCTGGAGGTATCTGACATGGATTTTCCGATGAGGACGGTTCTTAGCTACGGCATAAAGATAGCAGCGATTGTTCACAGATTGAGCCATAAGTGCAAAGTAGCTTTCCAGCTGGGGTGATATTTCACAGACACCAACACACCAGTCACTACAGCCTGGCACCTCTACCTCCCAATAGCATCTCTTTGAAATGGACTGAGTACCAAGGACAAGGACCAAATCTCTAAATCTCCCACTGTTGTTGGACGCATTGTCTTCTATTCCTCCATACCTCACACTCTTCAAATCTTCAGATATGATGAGTCCTGGACTGGATGTGTTATGATCCAGAGTGATGTCTACTTTGAAATTGGAAATTGCTTCCATGATTCCAGGGAGGGGATAAACAATCCTCTTTATGCTGAAATTTTCTATTTTCTCATGAAGTACAGATTCATTCCTTTTTAATACTCCGGTCACATTCTGGAGCAAATCCACATCGGGTTTCTTGCACTTCTCCTCCAATTCTGTGATTCTGTTCATTAATTCTTGATTCTGTTTCAATAGTCCTCCAATTGTCTTTTTTAGGCCATCCAAATTGGCTTTTCCTTGTGTTTGCACAATTGACAGACACTCATTCTCTGCCTCATCCAGGAACTGTTGTGCTTTCTGGAATTCAGACGATATATTTTTCTTTTGAGTCTCTATCTCCTCCTCCAACATTTTAAATAAAACCTTCTCATTAGCCATCTTTTGGACAACTTTCTCAGTTTTCCTCCACAAATCATTCACAGTTTCTTGGAGTTTCCCCCTGAAGTCCTCAGCAGCCTCATGAATACAACAGAGTATGTTAGCCTCATGCTGGTGGGACTGAGAGCAGGACACACAGATTGGGCTATGGTCAGCCCTACAGAACAGCTTCCGGACTTCCTGATGTACTTCATATTTGCCATGTCCCTCAGGGTTCTGCAAGGAGTGAGGTCTTAGGTTTTTGGCAATGGTTGCCAGTTTCTCAAGACACACATTGATTTGGAAATCCCTCACCTGGGAGACACTCCTGCACTCTGAACAGTAGAAAAGAGGAAAAGCTTCCTGACAGCTCCTGAGAAGGCAGCTTTGACAAAAACTGTGGCCACACCCAATGGACACAGGGTTTGTAAAGTACTCCCTGCAGATGGGGCAGATGAGTTCCTCCTGGAGGCCTTGAATCAAGTCCATGTAAGAGGCCATGTTCTCCTTTGTTTGTCCTGGGATCTTTCTTTCACCTCACAGTTCCCAGTCTTTAGCTCTGCTTTCAGTATGGGGAATCTCTTAGTCTGCCTTATATCTGGGTTTATATAGGTGCCTTGAACCCAGAAGCCCCTCCTTCCTTCAAGGTGTTAATTCTCTTGATCTTCTCTTGGCTCTGAGGCATGTTCACACCTTAGAAAGTTCTGAGTGGTAGAGGCAAAAACCAAGGGATTCACAAGTCAAGGAGTCAGAGTTTACACTGATCACCTAGACCTTTCACCTCACTTGTCCTCACATAGTTTAATATCTTCATCTCTGTTTTAAAAGCTTTAAAAAAATAATCTGATGCTCCACAAATAGAATTATTAATAACTAAAATAATCACATTTGCTTAGAGGGATATAAGAATGTGTGGGACTAAGCAGAGTAGAGATTTTCCTGAATGTTCTATGAAAACTTTTAGTATGAAAATTCTTTTGAAAGAATAACATTAATTAATAGTTTTTATTTTTGCATCTCCTTAATTTCTGTAATTTATGCCTTCCAATATCCAACAAGTGATCCTGGGTGGCTAAAAAAAAGAAAAGAGAGAAAGTGGGGGAAAAATAATTTTTTAAAACTATTTATCATACACACTGAATACATTCAGTATTTCATGTCAATTTTTGCTTTCCTCTCCAAAGAAGGGAGGAGAGATACATCTCCTAATCTCTTCTTTGGGGCTAGAGTTGATCATTATAATTCTACTGCCTTAAATTTATTTTATTGTGGGTCTATTTATGTTTGCATTTATTCTCTATATTCTTTTCCTATTTCTGCCTACCTCATTTGATATTGATATAAATTATCCTTTCCCTCTCTGAATTTCCCATATTCAGTTTGAGGATATTACAATCTGGTAGGCAAACTATATTGTACAATCTCTCCAGTTAGTCATGATATAACACCTTTGATCATGGTCTTTGGGCACGTAGGATACAAAAAATTTTCAGTGGCTGCCATGGCTGCAGAACTCCCAAGTTTCACATGGAATTCTCACCAAGAATACCCATAGTCCATACCACTTCTATGGAAAGAAGGCCAGAAATAATAAAATGCAAGTTAAAAGGATAGAGCATGATCACAAGGGAGTAAGAATAAAGGTAGCTGAGTAGTTCTTCAAATCTCACATGAAGGTTGTGGAGTTTATTGAGAGCTACATCAAGCAAGGTGATGAATCTCAACATTGTATTCTCAAAGGCAATGTCTGGTTGCTGTATTTCTGAATGGTACAACTAAGCTGAGGAACCTCAAAGTGAAGGTCTGGCATAAACTGCATATCTGTTTTCTGAAGATCAGCCTTGCTAAATTTGAAGAAGCTAATCAACAGAAGGCAAGCTACAAGGTTTGTTTGTTTTTTTAAGACACAGAAACTCAGAAGAGACAATCTGTAAACTCTTAAAAGGGCTGTGACCAGCACTGTAACAAAGGATCTCCAAACTAAGCAAATCATAGACTCCTAAAATATGCATATGATGGTATGGTATTTGTTAAATATTGAATATTAAACCCACATAAATCATCAGCATTTCTGAATGTTACTATCAAAGCCCAACAACAAGAGGTAGAAAGAAAGATTCCATTTAAAATTACTGTAAACATTATAATGCATTTGGGAGTTTACCTGCCAAAACAAACCCAGGAACCATATGATCACAATTACAAAACATTTTTCACACAAATAAAGCCAGATCTAAATAATTGGAAAACATCAGTTACTCATGGGTAGGCTGAGATAATATAATAAAAATGACAATTCTACCCAAATTAATTTCCTTATTCAGTGCCATGCCATTCAATTACCAAAACTTTATTTTATAGAGCTAGAAAAGATAACAAAATTCATCTGGAAGAACAAGAGGTCCAGAATATCGATGGAATTAATGAAAAAAATGCAAAGGAAGGTGACCCAGCCATACCAGATCTTAAATTGTATTCTAAAGCAGCAATCATCAAGACTACTTGGAACTGGCTAAGAAATAGAGTAGTGGATCAGTGGAATATGTTAGGCACAAAAGAGACAGTAGTCAACAATTATAGCAATCTACTGTTTCCTAAACCCAAAGATTCTAACTTCTGCGATAAGAACTCACTATTTGACAAAAACTGATGGGAAAACTGGAAAATAATATGGCAGAAACTAGGCATAGACCAACATTTTATACAACATATGAAAACAAAATCCAAATGGGTAGACAAATTAGGTATAAAGGCTGATGTTATAAGCAAATTGGGAGAGCAAGGAATACTTTACCTGTCAGATTTACAGAGAAAAGAAGAATTTATGACCAAACAAGAGATAGAAAAGATTGTAAAATGCGAAATGAATGATTTTGATGCTATTAAATTGAGAAGTTTTTTCACAAACAAATCCAATGCAACCAAGGTTAGGAGAGAAGCAGAAAACTGGGAAAGAGTTTTTACAATCAGTGTCTCTGATAAAGGCCTCATTTCTAACATATATAAGAGAATTGAGTCAAAGTTTTTAAGAATGCAAGCCATTCCCCAACTGAGAAATGGTCAAAGGATATAAACAGGCAGTTTTCAGAGGAAGAAATTAAAGATATCTATAGGCATATGAAAAAATGCTCTAAATCACTACTGATTAGAGAAATGCAAATCAAAACAACTCTGATGTATCACATCACACATGTCAGATTGGCTAACATGACAAAACAGGAAAATTATAAATGCTGGAGAAGATGTGAGAAAATTGTAAAACTAAGGCATTGTTGGTAGAGTTGTGAACACATCCAACCATTGTGGAGAGCAATTTGAAATTATGCCCAAAGGGCTATAGAACTGCCTTTGACTCAGTAATACAACTTCTGGGCCTATATCCCAAAGAAATCATAAAAACAGGAAAAGGACAAACATGCACAAAAATATTTATAGCAGCTCTTTTTGTGGTGGCAAAGAATTGGAAATTGAGGGCATGTCTATCAATTGGAGAATGGCTGAACAAGTTGTGGTATATGAATGTAATGGAATACTATTGTGCTATAAGAAATGATGAGCAAGTAAACTTCAGAAAAACCTAGAAAGACTTATATGAACTGATGCTGAGTGAAGTGAGTTGAACCAAGAGAACATTGTACACAGTAACAGCCACATTGTGCAATGACTGACTTTGATAGACTTAACTCTTCTCAGCAATGCAAGGATCTAAGACAATTCCAAAAGACTCATGATGGAAAATGTTATCCACATCTAGAGAAAGAACTTTGGAGTCTGAATGCAGATGGAAGCATATTATTTGCTCTCCTTTTCTTTTGTTGTTTTGTTTCATCTTTCCCATGGTTCCTGCCATTAGTTCAAATTCTTTTTCACATCATGACTAATGTGAAAATATGTTTAATATGAATGCACAAGTAACACCTATATCAGATTGCACAGAGTCTTGATGAGGGTGAGGAAAGGGAGGGAGAGAAAATTTGAAACTCAAAATCTTATGTAAGTGAATGTAGAAAACCAAAAATTAATTAATTAATAGGGGTCAGGCAAGCAGGACAACATTCATATTATTGTGCTAAATTTAATATATACTTTAAAAAACAGTTTTTAAATATAAAATATTGAATATTAATGGAAAATATTTGAAGGCTTTATTTTTTTAAATCAAGTGAGAAAAACATTAATATGAAGCTGTTTCAACAATCCAGCTAGCAGCTTCTGTGGAGATATAAGATCCATCCACAGCCAGCACCCAGAAAGCTGCCAACAGCACAGGTTCTTTTGATCTGCTTAACTAAGGAAAGCAAAGTTAAGGGGTGCTGGGTTGGTTGAACGTTTCCCTGTTTTTGGACTGCTCTTTGTACTTGGGGTGGCTATGGTTCTGTGCAGCCTCAGGAGCAACTAAGTCCTGATAGAAGTGTTGGGTGTGGTTTCCCAGGGGCCCAGAGCAGGAGATAATCAGCTTAAGCTGATAATCTTGGCCCTGGAGGACTGTGCTGAAAGGGTGAATGTCTTGAGATCACATTGTATATGGAGTTTTGAAACAGGAGTGGAGAATGGCCATCCTACAGATTTGGCCGGAGGGGCTGGTGAGGAGAAAGAAGAAGCAGACAGCGGCTGCCGAAATATTGATTCAGAAGACTGCCTGCATGGGAACTTTGGAAAGCTGAAAGAGCTGAGCTGCCTTGGAACTGACTTCGGTGAGAGGATTGAAATGGTGGAGAATTGCTTACATTCCAGAAGAAGCCAGGTGAGGCCAGCTGGAGTTGGCACCCAGGAGCTTGGAATTCAGCCCTGGGGCAAGATGGAAACTTTGCAGCAAAACGCTGAGTGTGATTTTTCCCTGCCTTCCCCAGCCACAGCAGAGAATTTTGAGGTGAGCAAAAAGGTGGAGAATCACCTACATTGCAATCCAGATTCTGGCAGAAGCCAGGAGGGGCCACCCAGAACTAGACAACCAGGAACCCAGGGGCTTGGAATTCAGCCCTGGGGCAAGATGGAAACTTTGCAGCAAGGCACTGAGTCTGCCTTTTTGGTCCCTTCAGCTTGGGCTGCTTGGGATCCAGGAGGGAGACATGGATTTGTTTATGTTGGGGTGAGGGAAGTGCCTCCCAGGGACCCCACCCCATTGGCTTTTATCGTCTAGTCACCACTTGGAACCAGGGACTGGCACATAATGTGGAGAACAGACCCTAAAAGAACTTTCTACTCTTTCTTTGAAATTGGGACTTTGGGTGCCACGTGGAAGCCTGCAATGGCAGTTTGGGGAGGAGACATCCCCAAGAGAAATCAATTTGTTTGTTTGCTTTAGGACTTTACTAACTAAAGCATGCCTGTGCCTCAGGGTACTGGGAAAAATCCTGTGATGGCAGTGTGCTGCTGAAGAAGTACTTTATTTGGACACTTTGTATTAGCTAAAGAGATTAACCTGCTTTGACCTAGGGGTGGACATTTGAATTGTTAACAAGTATTTTGGGAATGATTGATTGAAGAGATTATCCTGCTGGGACCTAGGGGTGGGACGTTTGAATTGCAAACCAATATTTGGGAATGTCACTGAATGATGTGTTTTGCTTTATTGTGAATGATATGTTTTAGTTTCCTTCCTAAGTGGATCACAATGTATGTTCTAGGATACATGGCTGATTAGATTATGTATCCTAGAACAAGGGTGGAGTGTGTTGGTAAGCAACATGGACTCCTTATCACTTAGTTCAACAAGTGATTGTAGATTTTGGCTTTTTTTAAAAATCTATTTATTTATTTTTTGTTTACCACACACAGTTCTACATAGTTTTGAGTTCCAGATTTTCTCCCCTCTCTCCCCAAGATGGCATGGAATCTCATATAACTATCATGTATAACTTTGCATTGAATTAATTTATGCACTAGTCAAGTTGTGGAGAAGAATTATGACCAATGGAATGATGTTGATGGTTTTAGGTCGATACTATTTATAATTTTAAGGAAGGTTCCACTTATTCCTATGCTTTCTAGTGTTTTTAATAGGAATGAGTGCTGTATATTGTCAAAGGTTTTTTCTGCGTCTATTGAGATGATCATATGGTTTCTGCTAGTTTTGTTGTTGATATGGTAAATTATGTTAATAGTTTTCCTAATATTGAACCAGCCTTGAATTCCTGGAATAAATCCTACCTGGTCATAGTGTATTATTCTTGTGATGAGTTGCTGCAATCTTTTTGGTAATATTTTATTTAAATTTTTTGCATAAATATTCATTAGTGAAATTGGTCTATAATTTTCTTTCTCTGTTTTGACTCTACCTGGGTTTGGGTATTAGTACCATATTTGTGTCATAAAAAGAATTTGGTAGGACTCCTTCTTCACCTATTTTCCCAAATAGTCTACAAAGTATTGGATTTAGTTGTTCTTTAAATGTTTGATAGAATTCACATGTAAAACCATCTGGCCCTGGAGATTTTTTCCTAGGGAGTTCATTGAAGGCATGCTCAATTTCTTTTTCTCAGATGGGGTTATTAAGAAATTTCACTTCTTTTTCTGTTAACCTGGGCAGTTTATGTTTTTGTAGATATTCATGCACATCTCTAAGGTTGTCAAATTTATGGGCATACAATTGGGCAAAATAATTCCTAATTATTGTTTTGATTTCCTCTTCATTAGAGGTGAACTCACCCTTTTCATTTTTGATACTGGTAATTTGGTTTTCTTCTTTCTTTTTTTTTAATTAAATTGACCAAAGGTTTGTCAATTTTATTGGTTTTATCATAAAACCAGCTCTTTGTTTTATTTATTAATTCAATAGTTTTCTTGGTTTCAATTTTATTAATCTCTCCTTTGATTTTCAGAATTTCTAATTTGGTATTTAATTGGGGATTTTCAATTTGCGCTTTTTCTAGCTTTTTCAGCTGTATGTCCTGATCATTTATCTCCTTTTTCCCTATTTTATTCATTTAAGTGTTTAGGGATATGAAAGTTCCCCTAAGAACTGCTTTTACTGCATCCCATAAGTTTTGGTATGTTGTTTCATTATTGTCATTCTCTTGAATGAAGTTATTAATTGTTTCTCTGATTTTTTCTTTGGCCCACTCATTCTTTAGAATTAGATTATTTAGTTTCCAAGTAGTTTTTAGCTTATTTTTCCATGGTTCTTTATTAAAAATAATTCTTATTACATCAAGATCTGAAAAGGATGCTTCCACTACTTCTGCCTTTCTGCACTGGATTGTGAGGTTTTTATGCCCTAGTACATGGTCAATTTTTGAGTATGTGCCATGTACCACTGAGAAGAAAGTGTATTCCTTTTTATCCCCATTCAGTTTTCTCCAGAAGTCTATCATACCTGCCTTTTCTAAAATTCTGTTTACCTCCTTAACTTCTTCATTATTTATTTTGAGGTTAGATTTATCAAGTTCAGAAAGGGGGAGTTTGAGGTCTCCCAATATTATAGTTTTGCTGTCTATTTCTTCCTGTAACTCCTTTAACCTTTCCTCTATGGATATGTATGCCTTACCACTTGGTGCATATATGTTAAACAATGATATGGCTTCATTGTTTATGGTGCCTTTTAGCAGGATATAATGTCCTTCCTTATCTCTTTTAATTAAATCTATCTTTGCTTTTGCTTTGTCTGAGATTAGGATTGCTACACCTGCTTTTTTTACTTTAGCTGAGGTGCAATATATTTTACTCTAGCCTTTTACCTTTACCCTGTGTGTATCCCCCTGTTTCAAATGTGTTTCTTGTAAACAGCATATTGTAGGATTATGGTTTTTAATCCATTCAGCTATCTGCTTCTGTTTTATGAGAGAGTTCATCCCCTTCACGTTCAGAGTTATGATTTCTATCTGTGTCTTTTTCTCCATCCTATTTCCCCCTGTTTATGCTTTTATTTCTCCCTTTCCCCTTCTCCTCAACAAAGTTTTGCTTTTGACCACTGCCTTCCTCAGTTTACCCTCCCTCTTTATTCCCCTCCTTTATCTTACCATTTCCCACTTGTTACTTCTCCCCTCTCTTCTGACCACCCCCCTCCCTTTTTTCACCCCTTCCCCTCCTATTTCCCGTAGGTCAAGTTAGATTTCTAAACTTATCAGGGTATGTTATTCCCTTCTTGAACCAGATCAGATGACAGTGTAGGTCAAATACTGCTCTTCTCTCTCCCTTCTTTCCCTCTACTGTAATGTTTTTGTGCCACTTCATTTGGTGTAATTTCCCCTTTTCTACTACCTCCTTACCTCTTCTGTCATAGCCCTCCCTTTACATCTCTTACTTATGTTTTTTATCTTTACATCAGTTAATTTATACAGGCATGCACAATCTATGTGTATCCCTTTCAATAGTCATAATAGCTGTACCATTCTCAAGACTGACATATATATGTATATACATAAAACATACATATGATGATATACTCCCACATGAAGATGCAGACAACTTGCCCTTATTGGTTAATAAGGTTTGTGGGGGTTTTCCCCCCCTGGTTATCTTTTTATGTCTCTCTTGAGTTTTGTATTTGGAGATCGAATTTTCCATTGAGTTCTGGCCTTTTCATCACAATGGTCTGGAATTCCCTTATTTCATTGAATGTCCATCACCTTGTCCAAAAAATTATGCTTAGTTTTGCTGGGTAGTTGATCTTTGGTTGTAGTCCCAGCTCTTTTGCCCTTCGGAATATTATATTCCAATTTCTCCTGTCTTTTAATGTGGAAGCTGAGAGATCCTGCGTAATCCTTACTGTAGTTCCATGATATTTGAATTGCTTCTTTTTGGCTGCTTGCAGTATTTTCTCCTTTAGTTTATAGTTCTGAAATTTGGCTATAATATTTCTTGGTGTTTTCAGTTTGGGATCTCTTTCAGGGGGTGATCGGTGAATTCTCTCAATGACTATTTTGCCCTCTGGTTCTAGGAGCTCTGGGCAGTTGTCTTTGACAATTTCTTCAAAGATACTGTCAAGGCTCTTTTTTTCATCGTGAATTTCCGGTAGACCAATAACTCTTAAATTGTCTCTCCTGGATCTATTTTCCAGGTCAGTTGTTTTCCCAATCAGATATTTCACATTTTTTTCTATTTTTTCATTCTTTACATTTTGTTTTACTACTTCTTGGTGTGTCATAGATTCATTAGCTTCCACTTGTTCAACTCTAATTTTTAATGAGTTAGTGTTTTCATTTTGCTTTTGAGTCTCCTTTTCCAGTTGGTTGATTTTGCCTCTCAAGGTGTCATTTTCTCTCTCTAGATTCTGAATGTTCATAGCCATTTCACCAATCTTTTTTTCCATATTTTCTTTTAGCTCCCTAATTTGGTTTTTAAAATCCTCCTTTCGCTCTTCCAGTAGTGCTTTTTGGGCTGGAGACCAGTTCACATTACCTTTCTAGGTGTCCAATGTATCTACAGTGTCACTGCTGTCCACTTCCATATTGGTATTTTGATCCTGCCTGTCTCCATAAAAAGAATCTGTTGTCCTCGGTTTTTTTGTTGTGTTCTTCATGTTTGTTGGTTTGCCTTTTCCTGACTTTACAACAAATATCTGCCTTTGGGGCTCAGGGCTCTCTGTCCCAGCTTTCTTATTCTGGGGATTGTGAGTCTAGAATTATAGCCTTCAGTTTCCTGAGGTGTGGGGGAGGGGTCTGGCTCCCTGACTTCTCACTCCCTATGGGTGCTCTCCAGCACTGTTGCTCTTCAGCAATGGTCTCAGCTGTTTGTTTTTTGAGCTGATGTCTGGCACTTCCCCTGGGGGAGCAAGATTACATCTGGGCTCCTGGTGTTGACCCCTGCCGACTCTGCCCCTCTGGGACTAACGAACTTCTACTATTTGACCACTGAAGCCCCACTTCTTTCTCCTCTGTTCCAGATTTCTTTTTTTTTCCTGAGGAAATTTGTGGTTTTCTAAGTCAATAGATACAGCCCACAGGGATCTCTTTCTATTTGAGTTTAACACCACCAGATGCATTTGTAAGGAGAATTTTGTTCTCTTGCTTTCTCAGTGGGAGAGAAGAGAGAGAGAGAAAATGAATTTTCATTTGAAATAAATTAATTAGAAAAACTATAGCATAAAAGAACAAGTTTGGAGATTTCTGGATCAGACTTAAGAAATAAGAAAGATAAGGAATGCAGCAGGGATCATATGATTATACATTAGAATTAGAAGGGACCTTAGAGGCCACTGAGTCTAGCCCCCTCATTTTATAGATGAGGAAACTCACATATAAAAAAGGTTAACTATTATGGCAAGGGCTATAAAGCCAATAAGTGATTAAGGCAAGTCTAGTGCCCTATCCACAATGGGAGGAAGATCTGTCTTACATTGGTTTCTCTTTAAAAGACAAAGGACATCCTTGAGTTTCAGTTGGTCCCAGGGACTAAAGCTTGTTCTGTTGGCATGATGTCCTTTTCACCTGAGTCTTAAAGAGCCAAAGCCTATAAGACTTTGGTTTACCTGAGGTTTGGCCACTCCCTTATGGGACATCTTTCTGACAGTGTTGCTGCCCTGACAGAAGCAGAGGTGACTAGTGTTCATTTTTAGTCTTAATCTTAGTGGAAATAAGTGGAAATTAGTGGAATTTTTTTTATTGAATTGTATTGTACATGAGTATTTTATTGCTTTCCAATTCTGAACTTGAATCAGTAGATTGGCCTAAACTAGACCTATTTCAGAACACCTGGATATTTGCAAATTTTATAATGAGTATTTTAAACTGAAAATGGAGGGGGTGGCAAGGAGTGAATATGGAAAAAAAACTATATTATTAAAGTGAGATACACCACAGATATGACATAGCAAACCAAATAGCAGTGAGGATGTTTAGTGATTTATAAGCGATATGTTCCATGAAGCTTAATAGGAGAATGGCCTTGGATGTCTATAAACAAATGCACATTATAGATATAGGTATGTTATAAATAAGTTTAATTAGACATCTTAAAATGCATGGAGATAAATATAACTTTGTATGCATAACTGATACTTGAAGAAATATGAATCATGACTGGAAAATGGCAAAGGTCTTATTTTATCTAAAAAGAAAATATAAAATAGAATGGACTATGGAGTATTAATATAATTAATATAAAAATACAATATAATAGAAATATATTAATATAAAATAATTTTATTTATTATATATAATTATATAATTAAATATATTTAATTATAAGAATATTATTAAATATAATTAAAGAGTTCCTTCCCTGAAGGAGTCCATGTTCTTTCATGGAAAGATAACATGATACACATATGTAAGAGATATATACAAAACATTAAAACATTACAACAAGATACTTGGGAAGGGGTTTGGAAGAGGAGAGAGGATTAGTATCTGGGGCTATAGGGAAAGGGCTCACATAGAAAACAGCATTGAAGTTGACCTTTGAAGCAAGTCAGTGATTTCAAAAAGTAGAGATGAGACCAGAGTGCATTCCAGTCATGGTGGACAAACTATAAAAAGGCACAAAGAGAAGAATAGATCATCATATATAAAGAACAGTAAGAAGTCCAGTTTGACTAGCCTACACAGTACATAAAGATTAATAGTGCAATAATAAGACTTAAAATTTAGATTATAGCCATGTTGTGAATGGGTTTAAATTTGCATTTGATCCTAGAGGAAATGGGGATCATATTGAGTAGAAGAATAACCTATTCAGACATACACTTTAGGAAAATGACTCTGGCAGCTGTGGAGAGGAAGAATTGAAATGAAGAAGACTTCAGAGATGAATTAGAAATTTATTTGTCGGAGGTGACGAGAGTTTGAATTAAGGTGGTAGATGTGTAAGTAGAAAAAGAACAGATAAAAGAGATATGAAATAGAATAGAAAAACTTGGTAAATAAATGAGTGGATGGGGCAAGTGAGAGTAAAGATTTTAAGGATGACTCCAAGATTTAGAATCTGAGTGACTAGAAGGATGTGAGTATCTTCAAAAGAAATAGGGAAGTTTACAAGGGTGATTTAGGAGAATAAGGTAATCAGTTTTTCTTTGGACAAATTGAGTTCTAAAAGCACATCACCAAGAGGGCAGAAGCAAGGCATAGCAGCAACAAGAAATGTCAACTATTTAGACACATTCTGAGTGCCTCTCTTTGCTAAAAAAAAATAGAGCAATTATGCTAGAGAATAAAGAAAAATTGAATGAATGGATTCACTGCTTGAGAAAGATGGTACAATAATAATGGATGATGATTAACCAATATAATAAATGTGTAATAATGATGTTCTTATTTTACCTCTGTTTTCAAAACTGACAAATGTGATGCTTGATTTGGAAAGTATAAAATGAAAATAGTTGACAAAGACTAGAAACTAAAGATTAATTGCAAGAGAGGGTAAAAGAACACTTAGCAACCCTCAGGGAGTTCAAATCACCAGACCTCAAGAATAACACTGCAGAATACTGAGAAAATATGTAGGTTTGATCGCTAAGCCAAGGTCGGTTTTTCCGAGGAATTTTGGAGAATGGAAGAACAGATACCAGAAAGGAAATGGGCAAACGTGGTCCTAATTTTCATAAGAGGAAGAAGTAATATACCATATTTCCCCATGTATAAGATGCACCTTAATTTTGGGGCCCAAATTTGAAAAAAAAGTATCGCATAAAGTTATTGAATTCAAGTTTTATTCACCAGCTCATAGCTTTCAGGTATCTTTTGGGCAAGTCTGGTGCATGTACACATGCTTAGTACATTCCGTTTCATGAACCTGAAGCACCAATTGTGTCCTCCTTTGAAGTCAGTAACTTCTTTTTCATCAGCAATTCTTCTTGCCTCATGTTGAAACATCTTTGTGCACACAGGAATTCCAATTGTCCTTTGCTTTTCAATCCATATCTTTAATTTCTTCTCTAAATCAGGCCATTTTGCTGATTTGCCTCTCATGGCCTTCTTCTGCCACGGCGTTTTCAGTAAGGTTACTTCTTCCCATAGCCAGTCTCAGATTGTTTTCTCAGATGGAGGACCAAACTTATGTTCAGCAGCACGATTTCCATTCACTTTTGCAAACTGGATCACTTTTAACTTGAGTTCAGCACTGCACAAAAATCTTTTCTGAGCCATTTCTGGGCAGAACATGGCAAAACATACCCTAATATACTGGTAACAAATGTGAAATAATGAGCACAAAGACAACAAGCGTGAAAAAGCAGGAAATGCAAGTAAAAAATCTACAACCACTATATGACACACCCAGTTTTTAGACCCCAAATTTTTCAAAAAGGGTGCATCTTATACATATGGAAATATGGTACTAATATACTAGAATTTGAAGCCATCCCTCCTTGGATCTAAGGCCAACTGGGGGAGAGGTAACATTCTTTCCTACTCCCTCCACCTTTCCCCTGACCTACCCTGGCTTTCCTGTGGGAATAGGAGAAAAATCATTACATCAGGTGCTTTGTCATGAGATGCCTAACATTCTGAAATGACTATAACCTGAAGTGAATTCAATTCAACAAATATTTATTAAGTACCTACAACATTCCAAGCAATTTACTAAGTGCTGACAATACAGATAAGAAAAAGAAAATGGTACCTTTCCTCAAGAAGCTTCCAATCTAATGGGGGAAGATAATATACAAAAGATAGGTGGAAAGGGAGGTGAGGATATCAAGGGTACCTGGCATGAGAGGGCAGGTATCTTTTTCTTTGGAGTTCAGACCAAGCATGGATGCAGGTGGAAAGTGGAGTGAGTTGCAAAGGCTGATTTCTGTCCTCTTCTGCCAAGGAGGAAGTTTAGTGGTCTGCCCTTCCTTCAGCCCTCTAATAAGAGGGGAGAGGAGGTGGAAGGAGCTGGGAAGGTGTCTAATATATTCAAATCTGAGTTAATAATCCACCTGAACTCATTTGGCTATGATTAACAAACTCCCTCTCTGTCACCTCCTCTTATTCCAGTGATTCCGAATCCCCAGCTGTTATTACTCAAACTCTGTTCTCCATATCCTCTCTCCATATCCACTTCTTTATTCCCATGCCCCTTAACCCAAACCTACCAGTGTCTGACTTTAAAGCCACCCACACCTTCCACTGCACTCTCTAGAATGCTTGCAATGGGTAACAAACTTGCTTTCATCTTAAATCTTTTCCTTTCCTACTTCTTTTATTTTCTGGCTTTCACTGAGACCTGGCTCCCACCTGATGACACAGCCTGCCTGACCACCTTTTCCAGCACTGGTTGCTCTTTCACCCATTCTTTCGAATTCATTGGTCAACTGAGGAAATTGTAATACTTCTTACTCCTCATCGCCAATTCTAAGATGATACTCTACCACCATCACTTAGTAATTTTTCCTCCTTTAAGGTTTACCAATTCATATCTATCACCCAATCAAAATTCTGGTAGCTATTGTCTACCAGCCTTCAAGACACTGACCTCCTTTCCACAATAAACATGGTGTCTGGCTCAAAGTCTCTGTCTCCTCCTTAACTCCTGCCCTTATATTAAGGGACTTCAACATAACGTATTCCTTAAAAAACGTCCTAAAACATTCTTACCTCTTGTTTCTTCAACTTCTCATTTCCTATGAACTACCCTTCCCAAGCGACCTGAGCTGCACATAGAGATGGCCATAACCTTGATCCTGCCATCACCCCTCAAAACACCAATTCCACATTCATGGACTCTGAAATTTCCTTATCTGATCAGTCTGTTGTGATTCATTTTACCCCATATTCTCTCTCTGTCTCTGTCTCTCTTTTTCTCACTGTGTCTGTGTCAGTGTCTTTCTCTGTGTGTGTTTCTTTCTCTGTTTCAATCTGTGTCTCTGCCTATGTACCTATCTGTTTCTGTCTGTCTGTTTGTCTCTCTCTCTGTCCTTCTCAAACCTTGTTATTCACACCTAATATAGCCTCCTTTCCTTCATTTTCATAGTTCTTCCTCAGGTCATCACTCTTGCGCTGTCTACATTCAGCTTCCATACACACTGTAGACCCTTGGTGAATCAGTTTAACTCTACGTCATCTTCTCTTCAATCCCTTGCCCCTTTATCCTGTAACCAACCTTGCTCTGCCAAGCCTCAGCCCTAGATTACTGTATGCCATACTAGATTTTTACTCTAACTCCAGTATTACTAAATGAAGTTGAAGAAAATTATAAAATGTGTTGAATGATTCCCACCCCCCAAAAATTATGCTATATAATCACAACTGGGCCCTCTCTGAAATGAGGCAAACTTTTTTTACCTCCATAATTGACTGACTATCCCAATTACAACAACTTTTCTAAAAATAATAATAATAATAATAATAAACTTTTCTTTTTCAATCCTCAAACCTCCCATAGCCTAGGAAAATCATTTAGTCTGTTTGGGTCTTAGTTTCTAACCCAGGAAATCAGGGGCTTGTACTAGACAGCCTCTGATATTCTTTCTAGATCTAGGTTTATTTCTCCCTTCCTTTAATTCTTAGTCATACAAGCCAATAAAAAGGAACTATGACATATTATCTCAAATCAGTGAGTAATTTTAAAATCATTTATATTTAATTTTAACATACATCATACAATTTATGCCATTCTTTGCAAATTTACCTTCTGAATTATTTCCGAATTATGGTAATGCTTAAATGATATCCTCAGGATGCATTGGCTTATATTAGATATACCCCCAAAATGCATTATGAAATTGAAAGACATACATCTTGAAAGTATTCTTTTTTTCCTTAAAGGATAATCCCCAATCTGGCCAATTTCCATTAAAAATATTAAAATAAGGATTATAAACCAAAGGGAAAATTCTCAGAGCACAGCTGTTGCACTCATTTCACTCTTAGAGTTAACTGTGCAATATCTTTGCTGTTACCAAATAATATAATACTCAGTTCTTCTGCACTGGTCCATCTGCTACCAATCTCATGGGTTTGCTGTGGAGATATAAACCAGGAGAATAAAGTCCACCCTATGATTCTTTTGAAAGTGTATAGCTGTAATGACTGTCCTGAAAGGCATTGAGATTGTGAACATTTGGGCCCAGCCAAGGAACACCAAACTGTCATCTCCCACAAATATATGTTACAGAAGACTTGACTAGGAGACCAGATTGATTTCTGTAAGCCACACACACACACACACACACACACACATATATATATATATATATATATATATATATATATATATATATATATATATATATACAGAGAGAGAGAGAGAGAGAGAGAGAGAGGGAGAAAGATGGCTTTTTGCCATCACACCCCCTCTACATATCAATCTCTATCAAGATTCACAAATAAAATTGATGTCATGCATTATTCTAAACTTTTTATTTGTCAGTGTCCAAGAATATTTGCTTATTAATGAAACTGACAAGAGACAGATAAAGGCAGGGAAAATTAAAAATCTTTAGATTCTTAACCCCATAGAATCTATTTTACTTACTTAAGAAGTAAAGTCAAGGTCAGGAAGGGGAACAGATTTCTATTATAATCAGCTGCATCTTAGCCCATTTGGACTAGAAAATCTATCATTAAATAGCATTAAACTGTGTTTGAAAATAAATATAGTACCAGAATTCTCCTGTCTCTAGCTACTGGAAATCTCGACCTAGATGTCTCACAGATATCTTAAATTCAACCTATCCAAAACTGAACTCATTATTTTTCCCCTCAAGCTCTTGCCTCTTCCTAATTTTTTGCAATATTGCCTAAGGTACCACCGTACTTTCAGTTGCCAGGCTCCCCACCTAAATGTCACACTCAACTCTTCTCTCTCTCACCTCCCATATCCAATTTGTTGCCAAGTCCTGTTGTTTCTACCTTCATAACATTCTCTCCTTTGACACTGTCATTATCCTGATGCAGGCCTTTATCAATTCCTATATGGATATATTAAGAAGGCAGAATTTATGATTTCAAAGAGAATCTCATATGTGCCTAAAAGGTCCAGAACCGCAGGATATAAGGAATTCTCTAGGCAGAAGGCAGGAGAACTAAAGCATGTATTTACACTCCACAGTAACAAGCCCACAAACCAGCGTCCCCATTTTGATATTTTCATCAAAAGCTTCCAGGCCCAATAAGTCCGCCTCACAAGGGTAACCAGGAGGCCACAGAGAAGTGAGATAGTATAAGGCAAAATCGTATACATGCTTCCCCTGTTAGGTAAGAAGATTACCCACTGGCCTCCAGTCCTGGCTCAGCACTCCTTGCTCCACGTGGGTCAGCTCTGCTACCGGCAGCTCAGCTTTGGCCGTAGGTGTCTCTAGCTCCAACCGGAAAAAGAAAAGGGATCTTTAAGCTGTCCTCTCCCCTCTTATAGAGTTTTTGACATCATCAAGCGCCGCCTGAACGACCAGGGCCGATTGGTTCTTGACTTGGCCCCTCCCCCTAGCGTAGACCAGGTTCTGGAGCTAACACCTCCCCTCAGCCAGCCCCATGACTCATCACACAGGAAGTTGTCTGCTTCCTGGAATGCTCTTTGGGCTTCCTGCCCTGGAAGAGCAAGCCACAGTGTCCAGAGGCTCAATGAGGTAAGCTGAGTCATTCAAAGAAAACAAAGGCCATTCTGGTTACAATGGACTATTACAATAGCCTTTTGGTTGGTCTCCCTACTCCATCTCCCTCCTCTCTCCTCTCCTCTCTCTACAACCTATGCTCTACTTGGCTATAAAATTGATCTTCCTAAAGCACAGGTCTGACCATGTCAGCTTCCTATTCAATAAACTCCAGTAGCTTCCTACACCCTCTAGGATCAAGTATAAAGTCCTCTATTTGGTATACAAAGCCTTTTATAATCTGACTCTCTCCTAAATTTACATTCTGACAGTTTACAATCCCCACCCCCACCCCCATCCCCCCACCAAGGAAACCTGTGATACAGGAACACTGATCTTGTGTTTCCTGGAAGTTGGCCAAATTGGGGATTATCCTACAGGAAAAAAAGAATATTTTTAAGTATTTTTATTCTTAAGTATTTTTAATGCATTTTAGGGGTATATCTAATACATCCTAAGGATATCATTTCAGCATTACTCTAATTCAGAAATAATTCAGAAGGTAAATTTGTGAAGAATGGCATAAATTATTTCCTGAAATGAGCTCCATCCTCCAACTCCAAACATTTTCATGGACTGTCACCCATGCCTAGAATTCTTTCCCTCTTGATTGCTGCCTCTTCAATTCCTTCCTTCAAGTACCAGCTAACATTCTACCTTCTTCCAGAAACCTTTTCTGATCCCCCTTAATGCCAGTAACTTCCCTCTGTTGGTTATCTCCAATGTATCTTGTACATAGCTTATTTGTACATAGCTTTGTGCATGTCTTCTCCCCCATTAGATATGAGTTCCTTGAGAGTAATTTTTTGTTGTTGCTGCTTTGCCCCAGATCTCAGAAACAAGAATAATGGGTGTATGCTGCTAAAATGCAGATTCAGGCTCAACATAAAGTTAAAACTCCCAAAATATTACAGCTAGTCCAAACTAGAATTGGCTGCGTCAAGATGCAGCTGATTCCCTTTGATGGAGGTATTCATGCAAAGGCCCAATGGAGGCTGTATAGTAAGAGGATTTTTGTTCAGATAAATATTAGACAAGATGTACACTTAGAGCTTCTCTAACTCCAAGTCTCTGGATCAGGGAGTTAGGATAATTATCTGACCAACTCAGTCTCACTCATCTATCTGTATATCACAAGTTAAATATCTTTGTTGTTGTTTAACTTGAATTACTTGAATTGTTGTAGTTTCACTTTCAGTCATTTAAGACAGTTCAAATAGATCAATAGATTCATATTTAAAATAGCAAAAAAGCGGGTCAGCTTCCACATTTTGCTTGATATATAGTTTCTTCATATCAAGCAACATTTGCTCATCTCATTCTACTTTTAAACTGTCTAAATGCATCTGTTTAAGATGAGATGCTTCTAATTAAATATCCTTTAAATTAGTGTCAAAACTTTAGGCCTGCATCACAAGTTACATAACCCCAAATTTTTTTTAATTATGTGAAATAAATTCTCAATGTACATTTTTTCATACAAGCAATATCCCATAGATCAAAGTATTTCCCCATTAAATTCAAAGGAATAGTTGGAAATAAACTGAAGGAGAAACTTGATTTCAAAATGCTATGCTTTTAATACCACAATCTACTTGCCTTTCAGAGAACTTGATAAATTTCAATAGTCGTTTTGTAATGCTTTTCTTTCCCCTTGAGACAAGTAAGAAAATGAAAGGTAAAATAATTAATTGATGAACAAGTAAGAAGTTTGATATTAACCATGCACTATTATTATAGTCTTCCCCAATTAACGGACATCATGATGTTGCCCTTTTCAAAAATCATAAATTCCCGGAATCTAGGGACTTATTATATTTCTTTATATGTACCAAGGATGTGCAAATAAGGTATCACACTGAAAGCAACTAGTCTATGATTAAGGAGAAGTGAAAACAGAGATGCTCTTGTGGCTATAGATGCTATTTGGGTGGCTGTTTTTTTTCTGCTAACCTGGATATTGCTTTCTTCTCTCAAGCCACCCCACTCTTCCTGCTCCTGTCATATTTCTATTTATTTTACATGGAACAATTTTTCCATGAACTCATTCTTAATTGATCAGAGAAACCTTAACTGACCTTCTGAATAACTGTTTTCTTTCATCACCAAGATGAATGCAAAAAACAGTCAGAAACTGGATTCGGTAATGTATTTATTCATTTATTTAATATTCAACAAGTGTATTAAGCACCTACTATATTTAAGGAACTGTGCTAGGCACTGGGGATAAAAAGACAAAACAAAAAAGTAGTCCTCACCCTTAATGTGCTTATGCGCTATTGTAATCTAATCTATTTCTTGCTGCTTAAATGCCACAAGACACAGTTTTTAAAAATCAATAAGTTTGGGGAAATTTGGTGACTATGTAGATGTCCTTAGACTCTGTTCATAAGACAGAATGGAATTGACACCGTGGCTTGGGACTGACACTGTGTTTTGCCTGATTCTGAAAGGTGCAGATAAATTGTAGTTTTTCTTGCTGAGTTTATAAGCTGAACTAATAAAACAAGTATATGTTCCAATAACCTGAAGTAGTGTGGTAAGGGGCACCTGTAATCAAATTTACCTCCTACCCACTGGTACATTTCATAATTAGGCAATGAATTGGGCCTGTACTTCAGTTCTGAAGAGGAATAGTTAAGCTATGATTGAGAGCTTTAGTTGGGTAATAGCTTCTAACTGCTCATCACTTTTACTTGTGCTTCATCAGAGTATATTTCATTGAAAGGTCTTTTATCCATCTGCTTCTCTATGTTTTTAAAGGATAAAATGGTCTTTATGTTTAAATAAAAATCACATAACTTCAGATTACAGGTACAAGTTTCCATTCTGTTTAAGGCATGCAAGATCTTGGCAAATATTTGGATGCTGTTTACAGAACACTTAAGGTGAGCCCATCATGATGAGAAGCATAGCTAATGAAATTCATGTTAGGAACTTAGAGCACTTACTGTAGGTCAGCAGAGTTTGAGTGAGCACACACACGCACACGCGCACACACACACGTTTTATCAAGTCTGCTGTTTCCCAAGCTGTTGGTTTCATTGTGTCCCTAAAAACCCATACACCTACATCAGTTAGGGCCTCTCCAAAATTCCTAGCTCTTGTTCAGCTTTAGTCCTGCTAGGCTTTTGTCTTATGAGGCAGATTAAGGAAGGAGAAAGCAGAGCTAAATTGAACACATCACAGAAAGAGGAAGAAAAATGGTGAATTTAATGCCGGTAGCTAAAGGAATCTCGAGGTTAGAGTTTACAAAGACCTCTTTTTAGGGAACTAGGAAGCCTGAAGGTAGTGGGTTTATGGGTTTAAAGAAGCAAAGACAACAAAAGGTTTAAAAATTTAGAAGATTATAGGTCAGAAATTTGTTTTGTCAGACAAATTCGTTCCTGGAGAAAGAAGTATATTTTAGCTCAAAGAAACAAAAGACCTTGTAGGGCAGTGTGGTTAATGAAAGCAGCATAAAAGTTTGAATCCTAACTCTTTTACTTTCTAACTGTGTAACTACAAGCGCTTCTTCTAACTTCTTTGGGTCTGTTAACACCTCTATAAAATGATAAAGTGATATTTGCCTTAATTTCCTCTCAGCATTGTGGTAGGGAGAGTGCTTGGTCAACAACAAAGTGCTATAAAAGTAGGACTTGTTATTTTTATTAATAATAATAACTATTATTCTACTATAATGCAAAAGACACTCTTGAGATGGAATGAATTCTCCATCATTGTTTAGCAGACATGGGATGACTGCTTATCAGGGAACCTGTAGAAGGAATTCCTGCATCAGATAAAGGCTGAGCTAAGTACAAAGATCTATAGTCTAAAGTTTTTTCCAGCTCTGAGATTTAATTTCCCTTAGAATTTCGAATACAGGTTTGGACAGTCTATGTGCAATATTCTATGGTCTCTAAGAGCTCTAACATCCCATGGTTTATATTCTAAAGTTGTTTCCACTTCTAACAAGTTGTAAACATCTTTTAAGCTGCAGAGATAATATTATTTTACCTGTTAATAAAAAAGTCATGGGATGATGACCTAGGAAAACACAGCTTCTCTACCTACTTTTGCTTGAGATAATCTTAAGAAACTGGATGGCCTCCAGTCAGGGATGTTATCAGAAGATTCATCCATCTTTATAACCTAGGAAAGTGTCCTCCCTTCTTTGGGCCTCAGTATCCTCCTCTGTAAAATGAGGTCCTTAAATTAGATGATCTCTTAGGTCCCTTTTATGATGTTATATGAGACAGCATAATAATTGATAAGACTAGATAACCACTTTTGGAGACATGAATTCATGCAATATAAGAAAGTTTTAGGCAGGAAGATTTTGCTCAGTGTAAGAAAAAAATTCATAACAATTAGAGCTGTGCAAAAGTGGAATGTACTGCATCAGAGAGAATGGGTTCACAGTCACTAGAAGTTGTTGAGTGTAGGCTGAAGGACACTGGTTTAAGATTTTGTAGAGGAGATTCTTCCTCAAGTATCCAGTGGTGTCAAACTCAAATGGAAAGGAGGGTCACTAGACCATACTATGGATTCCTACAGGCTGCATGTTGACTTAGAAAACCACATATTAACATAATCTATGTCTTACTGGATTTTATTTTTTTAAAACAATTTCCACTTACATTTTAAAATGATCCACCTGTGCTTGGAAAAGCCCAGATGAGAGACTCCACAGGCTATGTGTTTGATACCTTTGGATTAGACTAATACAGTTCGAAAAACCTTTATGACTCCAGGATTCTATTATTCTAATAGATGGCACTAATTTTTAATGAATTACATCAAAGAACCTAGTTTGAAGACCAAACTCCAAAAAATCTGAAGAAAAACTAAATATAACAATGGCTTTCTACAATGTGGGTTCATTTCCAGGGGCTTTAATTCTTAACATGTGTTATGGCAGCTATATGGCAAAGTGAATAGACTTCCCTAAACTTGAAGCAAGGGAAACCTGAACTCAAATTTTGCTTCAATTATTTTCTAACTATACGACCCTGGTCAAATGACTTTAAAATCTTGGTCTCAGTTTCCTCATCTATAAAATGGGGATAATAATTAGAGGTTGCTGTTAGAACCAAATGAGATAATATATGTAAGGCATTTTAAAAACATCAGAGTAATATCTAAATATTGGTTATTATTATTATACCAAATTGATTTAATGAATAGTTGCATGATCCTGGCAAAATGGCAAAAATGCTCAAAAACAAAACCTCTTTGTCTCATCTATTTGTGTTAATCCCCTATATATCAGAGCTTTTCCACAGACATTTGATACAAAGATTTTTTTCCCCAATTTGACAATTTCCTTTCCTACCTACACTAACTTTATTCATGCATTTAAAAAATAATATCGTATAATCAATATGACTTATTTTGTCTATTTTAGGAAACAGTACTGTATAGTAAAAAGAGTCCTAGATTTTGAAACAATGAACTAAGGCTCAAATCACATCTCTGCTACTACTTACTTTGACCTTGAATGAGTCATTTTATTTCTGGGCCTCAGTTCCTCTTCTGAATAACAAAGTATTGAACTAGATTGCCCCTAAAGTCCCTTGTAACTATAAATTTCAATTCTTTGGTCCTTTAATCTCTTGTGATCTTCTCTGCTCCTTGTTTGGTTAAAAATTCTCACCTTAGCCACAGTTGAGAAGTAAACCTCCATTAATTCTTATCTAATAAGTTATGATATAACATATATTTGACTCAAGGATCCATTTGCAACATAATATATTATATAACATTCTCATTTAAATCTTTTTTTTCCCCAAAAGTGCTTATCAGTTTTCACTATAATTCTTGCCGTGTAAGGAGTTCTTTCCCTGGTAATTTGTATTTCTGTATTTGTCAAACTCTCAGCTATTGATTGTGTTGTTTCTGATTCATGTTTACTAATCGCTTCATGAGTTTCCTCACTATCCTTCAACAGGGAATCATCAACTACCAATATTCACTTCTTCTTCTGTCCCTTATTGTTTGATCTTTCACTTTATGTTATCAATGACCTTTAACATTATTCTTACTACAAAAAGAGCTACATTTTTCCCTCAGTTGATCCAGTTCTCTCTTTTCCAGATAATGTCTCATATTTATTCTTAGCTCCAAGACTTTTCTTTAGTGGTCTTTTTTTCTTGAATTTCTCCTCTAAGCACTATTCTATCACCTCTGGATCTTCTTAAATAGGTCCACCTCTTCAGATCCTTTCTCTGTTATTGGTGGAAGATTTTATTCTGTTTTTGTTTGATTTTAAGAAATGCTCCATTTTTTCCTGCTGATCTAGACAGAGAAGAGGTCATTTTACTTTCCCTTTAGAAAAGAAACTAGTTTGCACTTTGAGCACAGAAACCAATTATTTATCTATGTTTAAAAAATATAATTATTCTGACTTTAATGAAGGTTATTGAGTACTTTTCCATGCTTGCCTTAATTTCTGAAAGAAAAAAAGAAATACCTTAAATGAAAGGGAAGTAAGTAACTTAATGAAATATCTTGCTAAATTTCAGTTGGTTATTGCATTAGTGATAAAACTTATATGGAAGAATGTATGGATAAGAATTTAAAGAAGAGTCTTTTTTAATGTGGCTAGACAGTGCTGAACTTAAGTTAAACTATAAAGCATTAAAATTATAAAATATTGATTAAAAATAAATCAAAGGGACAGAATAGTTCATAGATAATCTAGACATAAAACCAAAGAATGTAACAGGATTATTTTTAAATCTAAGATCATACAATATTGAGGCAGTAAATATTCAAAGAAAAGTTGTTAAAAATGGGCAAAAAAAGACAATGGAACTAGAGTCACATTTTATTCCATATACTGTAATGAATGCCAAGTGGACTGATGCTCATAGTTTTATACATGAGAAAATTCAGGAGCTTAAATGATTTCTCCAAGGTCATGCAGGTAGTAAGTGAGAGAGCTGGAATTTAAATCCATGTCTGCTGACTAAAAATTCAGAGTGCTTTCTGCTAGTGCCACACTGATTTTTTTCAATAATAGAGAAAATTAGCACAAAAAGGAATAGCAATTGTACCAAGGAGGAAAATTCTAATCTATTAAATAAACAAAAGACATAGTAAAAAGACGATATGAATGGATTTTCTATTCAAAAGAATTTTCATAAAAAATTCATAAAAATTTTTAAAGAAAGTAACAGATGGGGAAAAGATCTTTGTGCAAATATGCACAGGATATTCAACATCTATAAGGATTTGGTACATATTTATTAGAATTAGCACCCATTCCTGAAAAAATAAGCTATCAAAGAAGATTTATGTTTCTTTCTCTAAGGAATAAACACAATTTGTATACTCCTCCCTTAAAATTGTTCTTTCTCTATAATGAGCAGAGAAATGCAATTTAATATAACTTTAGGATATCACCTTACACCATAGGTAACAATGATAAATATCCAAATGCCTCTGTCCCTTTAGAGAAGTTGTCATAAGATTATACTATTGCTGGGCCTAAAAACTAGTGAAATCTTTTTGAAAAGCAATTTGACAGTATACAATAGGAACAATCAGATTATTTAATCCTGGAGCCTATTATTTAAATTACATCCTAAATATGTTAAGTAGAGATCTAACCATGTTACTCTATTCAATAAATACAAGTAGCTTGTACTGTCTCTAGGGCCAAATGCATACTATTCTATTTGACATCTGATGCCTTTCATAACCTGGTTACAATCTGCCTTTCCAGGCTTATTACACGGTTATCCCTTCCACATCACAACTTTCCCCATCAGTGTTGATATGTTGTGGGTCTGCATAAGAAATTAAATGGGAATTTGGGGGGAGTTTTGTAGAAGCTACAGATGACGTGTGAAGGCCAGTAAATGACACAGACAAAGTTTAGAAACTCAGAAATGTATAAAGCACATAAAGTATTGTATAATATCCACCCAAATTTTACAATAAGGTATTGTAAACGCTCCATAAAAGAAAAAGAAAAAATTCAGACTTCTTCTCTGGTACGAAGGGAGGGCCAAAAAATTTTATGCAGATTTTACAGATTGTGGGGGCACTATGCTCCTTACCCTTGTAATGTGCAAGGGATAACTGTACATTACTCTTCTTCATAAACTCTACTATCCAACCAAATCCTGCTTTTGGTTGCTTATCATTCATGACACCCTTGCAGGAACATCTGTATACCATGCCTGGAATGGTCTCATATCTGTTTCTTAAAAGCCCTTTAAAGCAGAGATCATGAACAACCTTCTTCATGAAGCTTGTCTGATGCCCCCACTTCTGCTGATTCCTAGGAACTGTACCCTCCCCCCCCAAAAAATCTTGTATTTGTTTTCTATAGATTTTCTATATAAATATAATTTTTTGAGGGGGGAGGGCAGGGCAATTGGGATTAAGTGACTTGCCCGAGGTCACACAGCTAGTAAATGTGTCTAGCGTCTGAAGCCAGATTTGAACTCAGGTCCTCCTGACTCCAGGGCCAGTGCTGTACTCACTGCACCACCTAGCTGCCCCCGTTTTCTATATATCTATGCTTCTTATAATTGCCTGCTTTCTCCACTAAACCTTGAAGACAAAGGCAATTTCATGTGTCTTGAATCTCCAGTGACCAGCACGATGTCTGGTGATTAATACATGTTAATTGATTGGTTTCTGTTATTAAGAGAGGAGGAATATCTATTTCTATAAAATATTCATAATTGGCATTTCTACAATGGCAAGATTTTGGAAATAACTCACACATCTAACAACTATAGAGTGGCTAAACAAATGATTATATACCAGTACTATTAAATATTATTATACCATAGGACTATGGGATAGAAATTTGTTGTTCATTTGTTTCAATCATGTCCAACATTTCATGACCCCATCTGGGGTTGGGGTTGGCAATGATACTGGAGTGGTTTGCCTTTCCTTTTCTAGCTCATTTTACAGATAAAGAAACTGAGGCAAACAGAGTAAAATGATTTGCCCAGGGTCACACACCTAGTGAGTGTCTGAGGCCAGATTTGTTCTCAGGTCTTCCTGATTCCAGGCCCAATGCTCTACACACTGTGTCACCTAGCCTCTCCTCTCGAATATAAAAATAAAGAATGAAAAAAGTAAAAGACATACTAAATAATTAAGAATAGGCAGAACAATGCACATTGTAACTATGAAAATAACAAGAAAAATAATTTTAAAAACTTTTTTTTTTGCATAGCAGACAAAGGGCTTAGAGATAGGAAGACCTAGGTTCATGTCCTGTTTATGACATACATGAGAAGCTTAGGTGATGGGCAAATCACTAAAACTCTTCATTTTATCTGGAAGTTCTCTAAGATTTTCAGTTATAGATTAATTATAGATCTAAGTGGAGATTGTTTCCCAATATCAATGAAATCACCAGACAACAATTGATAATTATGATGATGATGACACCAATAGTGGCAGCAAATTCCTTTAAAATTCAAAAACTAGGAGAACAGAAGAGGACACAGAGAAAATTGAAATTTGCTGTGTTAAAATCAATGTATATATTTCTGAAAAATTACAAATATTTTGTAGTTTATAAGTTTATGTGTGATCAATGTTTTTTGTACTTTTGAATGTTTTATTTGATAGTTACCAAGTTTAGCATTAATGCAAATATCATAATTGCATATCCTTAATTATAAAGTGTTATTATACTTTACTTATATATACTTGTGATATAATTAGAATCAAAATATGATATATATTTGTAACTATGTGGACATAAAATAGCAGCCAGCTTGAGTTTTAGATTTAAGTAATACAGAACCATGAAATGAAAATTAATGGATCTAGTAAAAACATATAGGAGAGTTAATGTTTTGTTTCCATGGTACCAATTTTTATAAATATAGAAGACAACTAGAAATCTGACATTCAAGAAGATTTAAATTACTATTATTTATTAAAAGTAAATATGACAATTTGCTATTTTAGTATGTATATTTCTTAGAATCATCTCTGAATATTCTTTATTTTAAAATGCCTTGGAAATTACAACTTAATATCTGAAAACCTGAAAAGAATTTGAATTTTATGAAGCTAAATTGTTCCAACCTGATTATATTATTTATAGGGTTTATTTACATTGTTTTTTCTCATACCTTGTTTTAACGATGAATGTGAGGATTTTTTGGAAGGCTATCAGTCAACTTTTGGGAGGGAAATCTCACATAATTTTGCTGATGAGAGTGATCATTTCATCAACATGAACAACAAATTAGCAGAAATAGAGGATCCTGTCCTCAAAAATCTTTTATTTCATGTGTACTGTGTTTTCAAGTGTAGTAGAAGCAAGATCTATTTCACACAGGCTAAGCCAGTTTTTCCCTGAAGGAAATCATTGTCAAGACCTAATCAACGTAGGAACTAAGTAGTTTCAAACTATCACCTAAAGCCCAGAGCATGAGAATGCATAAAGGGTCAGGAGAAAGTCAACACAAGCACCCTGACTCACTGCTCTCCTTTTGGAGATAAAGGGAGCTTCTACCACATGAACAAATGTGCCCTTGATGAATTTCCTTTCCAAGTTATCGTAAAGTCAAATCCTTTTATTAAATGTTAAGTGGTCTAAGCATGTCTCATTTCATTTTCAAACCGCAATCATTGGACTGGCCTGTGACAGTCCTGATGCAAAATTCCAAGTGAGTAATTCTTTTTTTAACTTAAGTAATAATAATTTAAAATCCATACTGTTTCTATTTTTGTCTAAATAAAATGATTTTTCAAATATCTATGTGCATAATTCACTTAAAGCCACTTTTGAACTAATATAGAAGACTACAAAGTATAGCTCAAAATCTCCCTTTGATTGAAAAAAATTCTCTCTCCATAGCCTCCTGCTAATGTCCTGGGCAAGGGGAATTAGGAAGTCTATTGAACATGGAAACAGGTATTAGAAACATGAATCAGACAAACTGTCTATAGCACAAGTAGAAAATCCAGCTATTGGTCAATAAAGTTTTATAGACCTGAGAAGAATAAGCATCATCATTTTATCCTGGATATCAGTACAAGTCCTTGCTATCACATTTTTCCCTTTCTTTTTGGCCCCCTTTCTGTCTTTCCTTCCTTCTTTCCTTTCTTCCATTATCTGCAATGCAGATAATAAATCACATCCCTCTGAAAAGTCAGCTATTTTTATTTGACATGCCCTGCTTCCTTAATGTCAATATGACAAAATAATTTCACATTAGCAGAGGATATGAGTGAAGAACAGCAGTGATGTTGCTTTATAGGATTCGACAGCATTTCATAGGCGAGAGAAATGAGAATAACCTGTGTGTAATGTGTGATTAAGAGAGTCTTTTCACACATTTCAAAGTCTCTTCTCTTAGGAAGTTATAACCAGAAATACTATTTCACACATACATGTATTTCTCACTACAATGGAGACCCATCCCAGGTGTTCGCACAGTATAGTTTATTGTACATATAAAATTCACAAGACAATGTTTTTATGCAAATTTTTCAAGCTTATTTGTAATTCTTTGATTTCAAATCAAATGTTTGTAGAAAGGTATAATACCAACCTCAAGAACAGTTGAAGTAGCAAGTGAATAATTTCATGGGGTTTTTAATTCAAGAAACAGCAGTTATTACTGATACTAAGATTACAAATCCTACTCATTTTAGCAATTCAACAAATATTTGAGAACCACTATTTTCAGTGCACTATGTTAGATGCTAAGGTGAGATTTGGCCCTCAGTGAGCTTATAGTCTTGTAGGAGTTTACAATCTAGTAGGGGATGTGTATTTGTTAGGTTTCATTCTACAAACATGTATTAAGCAACCGCTCTGTGCAAGTCATTTTGCTAGTTTCTGAGGACACAAAGACACACACACACACACACACACACATACAAAATTCCTGCCCTCAAAGAACTTGTATGTATTTATCTATATGGAAATATGTACAAATATATGTATGCATGTATGCTTGTATATACATACACACACACAAACACACACACATATATACACACACAAATACACATGGGTATGAATATGATACAAAATAAAATACGAGTTCAAAACAGGAGTATAACATCCTTCCCCTCCCACCCTCTTCTGTAGAGTATACAGTCTTTATTACTGATATCATCCAACTCTAGGTATTCAATTATCATCTCCACAAAAAGGATCTCAAAATGTCCATCTCCTCCTCTCACCTTTTTCCTAAACTCTAATCTTGTACCACCAACTCCCCGCTATACATCTCCACCTAGGTATCCCATAGTCAAACTCAGTATATCCCAAACAGAACTCATTGCATTTTCTCCTAGACCACTGCATTTCCTAATTTCCCTTTTTCTGCTAAGGTGCTACCATTTTTCCATTCTCCCATATCCCCAATCCTGGAGTCATTCTCGATGCTTCACTCTTACTCTATATACCCAGGTAGTCATTAACAGTGGTATGGGTAAAAATCCATTGTCCAATTTTCACTGTTAGTGCTTAAACCTCCAAAATCAAAAATTGCTATAAATCAGGGCTTGATTTATTTATTTGTTCATTCTCTAGACTTTTAAAAGTATTAATAATGCAGATTAAACTTAAAGATGTACATATTTTCCCCCAGAGACTCTAGTTGTCAAACATTTACCAGGATATCCCTCAATTGCTCTATAAACATTTCTTGAGCTCAGCAGGAGTGTAGTGGAAGACTCAGGGAGTGAAATCATCCCTGGACTGCATGCCTGATGACTATTGACTAATAATAATCATCATAATAATCACCAGCATGTATATAGAACTTTAAGGTTTGCAGAATGCTTTACAAATATTATCTCATGTGAACCTTACAATACCCCTGGATATACAGTCAATTCTGATATAAAGCATGTTTCAAAAACATGAATTTAATCCAACTTGATTCATCTATTAGGGAATGTTTTGAGACTATCTCAAATTTCAAGTTTGCTTCTGCCAATTTTTTCCCAAAGAAACATCAAGAAAACTCAGAAATTGCAGCATTTCACAATAGCTTGCAAACTGCAACCCTTCCAATTCATTTCCATGAGCACACTTCAGATCTTTTTAAAAGTAAAGTTCTGTATTGTACATCTTCTGGTGCAGTAGGAGTTGTAAGTGTGGTAAAGGGCTAGTCCACACCACTTCTACCCCTCCCTCCTTCTGACATGGCCTCTGCTGCCACTCACACAACCCTCGACTATCAGCTGCAGCCTACCCAATTTACTTATGCACCTAGGGTGAAAGCCAAGTAGCGATCTGTGGCTACTGAGTTGGCCACAATTTATTGTAGTATTTGTATATTTCTTAACTATTTAACATATATAAAACTGTACTACTTTTTATTGGATTCCTAGTTTGTTTTTAATGTGTCATTGAGGAAATTTTTGAGTATTGTGCCCCTAACTCTATTTCTCCCCCAAAGCCATATGCTTTCTGTGCTTTTTATTGCTCAGTTTTGGATAAGACAGTGCTTTGGAGGAAAACATGTCAGGTTATAGCAGAATTGCCAATATTGTCAAGTCTACCTCCATAATAACTCTACCACTCTAATTCATGTCATTATCACCTTTTATCTGTACTATTGATCTTGTTGCTTTGTATCTCCTCTTTGTAATCCAGCCTACCCCTCAGGATTGTTATGAAGCTAAAATTATATATTTGTAAAGATTTTTAAACCTTAAAGCTCTTTTTAATGTTAGTAGTAGTTATTATTATTATTATTATGCATCCTCTGAAAAACTGATATTTTGCTAAAGCAGAGGAAAGATTGTCTTATTGCCCCAGTGGCAATGGTTCACTATTACCTCTAGACAAAAGCAAAATAAAGTAAAATAAATAAAATACTAAAATAAAACTCCTCTGACACCTAAAGTACTTCCCAACCTAGCTTCAAACTATCTTTCCAAATGAGTCACATCTTCCTATCTTATGCACATTTCAACCAAAGTGACCTATTTGTAGTTTACTGTAAATAAAAATCCATCTTCTATTTCAGTAAATTTACACAGGTCATCTCCATTCCTAGAATGACCTCTCATTTGGACCATTTAGAATATCTAACCCCCCTCAAGGTAACTCAAGAGTCAACTCCTATATTCAGCCTTTATTGATTCCTCCAGTTTTTGGACCCCCTCCTCCCCCATGAAATTACTTTGTATTTTCTTATGTACATGTATTTCTCCTCTCTCCTCCCACCACCTAAAGCAGACTAGGAGCCCATTATGAGAATGTTGAATTTTTATCTTTGTATTTCTAAAATCTAGCATAGCACCTAGTAAGCACTTAATTAAAGATTGTTTAATTGAATGAGATCATAGGATGGCGGGTCCAGAACTAGAAGATACAAAAGGGAACATCTTACTCAATGCCTTCATTTTACAGATGAATAAATCTTAATTTATTCAATTATTAAATACATTTTGCAGATTAATAAATACAAGGAAGATACCCATGGTGACATAACTAGTAAAATCAGAGGTAAGACATGAACCTAGGCCCTCAAACTGCAGAGCTGTAATGTTAAGCAGGGTGGGACTTTTTTTTTTACTGTTTTCTCTTTTAGAATGCTAAAGTAATTAAGTGCCTTTGATTAAGTCTTGCTAGGTGCTAAGCCCACACCGTTTTGCTGATCAGATGTGAAGCCTTCATGCCCTAAGAAGGGTACATAAACTCAGAGGTTAGCATTTTGTTTGGGGCTCTCACTCATTGAAAGAGTGTTGGTGTAGAGACTCTGGGTAGCCATTAAGGAGCCCCCCAGCCTTGAAAAAATCCAGATGTTGGTGCTTCTCTTTTTTGTAACTACATATGTGATGTCTTGATCAGACAAAGCTTGTCTGTTGAATTGTGTTATTTGATCTGCTGATATTTTCTGTTTGTAATTTCTATTTGTATTTGCTCTGAAATTCAGGGTGCTGGTTTTTGCCACTGAGCTAAGTGAATGACATATGTATGTTTAATTAAAGTAAGATTGTTAACCCCTTAAAGTTGCTTTCCTTAGAAAAGCAGATCAAAGAACCTGTGCTGGCAGCCCTTCTGTGTGCTCTTGTTATTGGTCTTACACAGCCACAGTAGCAGCAAGCCACATTGTTGCTACAAGAGCCAGTGCCATTTCTACTGTATTATACTGCTTCACATGGTGGAAAAGTGAGAAAGAAATAATGTCCAGCTCTGGAAATCAGGGAAGCTCTTCATTTCCAATCCCATTACACATCCTTTAGACTTCTAAAATGTGCCCCAGGAACCTCTTCATGTTACAAGATAATACCATCCCTGGAATTCACATCTCATGAGTAATTACCCTCTGCTTTCACACTCCTCTGATTGAAGGATAAAAAGCTCCTCTCAGAACTTCCATTTAAAGTAGACACCCAAGCCAGCCATCTCTTCATTCCTTACCTAGCTGTGCTCCTTTTGATTTCTCCATCATGCCCCTATTCTTCTCATCTTTCCTACCTTCCCCCCTCCTACTTTTCAGATTCTTTTGTGCATTTTTTCCCCTATTAGATTGTAAATTCCTTAAGGGTAGGCACTGTCTTTCTTTTTCATATTTGTATTAGCAACACTTAGCATAGCCCCTGGCACATACTAGGCATTAAATAAATGTTTAGCGACTGTCTAACTGACTTGGTGGAGAAGGAAATATTTGAACTAGGATTTGAGAAATGGTTCAGTGAAGACATAGTGAACTTCCTGAATGGGGAGGACCATGAGCCTTTGAAAGGATAGCAAGTAATCAAGTTTGACTGGCATTCAGAGTATTTCTGCGAAATTAACAGGCTGCAGGAAGGTGACTGTATTCATATTGTAAAAAGTGTTAAGGAATTTGGTGTTTATTCTTTTTTTTTATAATTTAATTTAAATTTATTTATTTGACATATTTAGTTTTCAGCATTGATTTTCACAATAGTTTGAATTACAAATTGTCTCCCCATTTCTACCCTCCCCCCCCACTCCAAGATGGCATATATTCTGGTTGCCCTGTTCCCCAGTCAGCCCTCCCCTCTGTCACCCCCCTCCCCTCTCATCTCCTCTTCCCTTCCTTTCTTGTAGGGCAAGATAAATTTCTACGCCCCATTGCCTGTGTATCTTATTTTTTAATTGCATGCAAAAACATTTTTTTGTTTGTTTTTGAACATCTGATTTTAAAACTTTGAGTTCCAAATTCTCTCCCCTCTTCCCTTCCCACCCACCCTCCCTAAGAAGTCGAGCAATTCAACCTAGGCCACATGTGTATCATTATGTATAACCCTTCCATAATACTCATGTTGTGAAAGACTAACTACATTTTGCTCCTTCCCAACCCATCCCGCTTTATTGAATTTTCTCCCTTGACCCTGTCCCCTTTCCAAAGTGTTTGTTTTTGATTACCTTCACCCCCATCTGCCCTCCCCTCCATCATCCCCCCCCTTTTATTTTTTTTCTTCCTCCCTCTTCTTTCCTGTGGGGTAAGATACACAACTGAGTATGTATGGTATTCCCTCCTCAGGCCAAATCTGATGAGCACAAGGTTCACTCATTCCCCCCTCACCTGCCCTCTCCCCTCCTCCCACAGAACTGCTTCCTCTTGCCACCTTTATGTGAGATAATCCACCCCATTCTATCTCTCCCTATCTCCCTCTCTCAGTATGATGCTCTCTCATCCCTTAATTTCATTTTATTTCTTTTAGATATCTTCCCTTCATCTTTAACTCACCCTGTGTCACACATATATATACACATAGATATATACATACATACACATTCATTTATATATATATATACATAAACATATATATATATATATGCATATTCCCTTCAGCTACCCTAACACTGAGGTCTCATGAATCATCCATGTCCTCTTTCCATGTAGGAATGTAAACAAAACAGTTCAACTTTAGTAAGTCCCTTGCAATTTCTGTTTCTTGATTACCTTTTCATGCTTCTCTTGATTCTTATGTTTGAAAGTCAAATTTTCCATTCAGTTCTGGTCTTTTCACTGAGAAAGTTTGAAAGTCCTCTATTTTATTGAAAATCCATATTTTGCCTTGGAGCATGATACTCAGTTTTGCTGGGTAGGTGATTCGAGGTTTTAATCCTAGCTCCATTGACCTCCGGAATATTGCATTCCAAGCCCTTCAATCTCTTAATGTAGAAGCTGCCAGATCCTGGGTTATTCTGATTGGGTTTCCACAATACTCAAATTGTTTCTTTCTGGCTGCTTGCAGTATTTTCTCCTTGATCTGGGAGCTCTGGAATTTGGCGACAATATTCCTAGGAGATTTCTTTTTTGGATCTATTTGAGGAGGCGATCGATGGATTCTTTCAATTTCTATTTTGCCCCGTGACTCTAGAATATCAGGGCAGTTCTCCTTCATAATTTCTTGAAAGATGATATCTAGGCTCTTTTTTTGATCATGGCTTTCAGGTAGTCCAATAATTTTTAAATTATCTCTCCTGGATCTATTTTCCAGGTCAGTGGTTTTTCCAAGGAGATATTTCACATTGTCTTCCATTTTTTCATTCCTTTGGTTCTGTTTTATAATATCCTGGTTTCTCATAAAGTCACTAGCTTCCACTTGCTCCAATCTAATTTTTAAAGTAGTATTTTCTTCAGTGGTCCTTTGGACCTCCTTTTCCATTTGGCTAATTCTGCCTTTCAAGGCATTCTTCTCCTCATTGGCTTTTTGGAGCTCTTTTGCCATTTGAGTTAATCTGTTTTTTAAGGTGTTGTCTTCTTCAGTGTATTTTTCAGTATTTTTTTGGCTCTCCTTTAGCAAGTCATTGACTTGTTTTCCATGGTTTTCTCGCATCCTTCTCATTTCTCTTCCCAATTTTTCCTCTACTTCTCTAACTTGCTTTTCCAAATCCTTTTTGAGCTCTTCCATGGCCTGGGACCAGTTCATGTTTTTCTTGGAGGTTTCTGTTGTAGGCTCTTTGACTTTATTAATTTCTTCTGTCTGTATGTTTTGGTCTTCTTTGTCAGCAAAGAAAGAATGCAGAGTCTGAGACTGAATCTCGGTGCGTTTTCGCTGCCTGGCCATAATCCCAGCCAACTAACTTGACCTTTGAGTTTTTCAGTGGGGTATGACTGCTTGTAGACTACAGAGTTCTATGTTCCACGTTTGGGGGGGGAGGTGCCAGCTCTGCCACACCAGCACTGCTCCTTCCCCAAGGACCCCCAACCAGAACTGGGCTCAGATCTTCGGCAGGCTGTGCACCCCTGCTCTGATCCGCCACTTAATTCCTCCCACCAGGTGGGCCTGGAGCCAGAAGCAGCAGCAGCCCTAGCTGCCCCACCTCCGCTGCCCCCGGGGCTGGAAGCCGAACCGCGAACTCCTTCCACTCCCGCAGCTTTTCCCACTAACCTTCTCAGCAGTCTTTGGTGTTTGTGGGTTGAGAAGTCTCGTAACTGCCGCAGCTCACTGAATCAGGGCGCTAGGGCCCCCTCCGCCCGGCTTCTGGTCTGGATGGTCCAAGTCGCTCAGGCTGGGCTCTGCTCCACTCCGTTCCCAGCTCCCAGCTCCCAGCTCCGTGCGGGATAGACCTCACCCAGAGACCATCCAGGCTGTCCTAGGCTGGAGCCCTGCTTCCCTCTGCTGTTCTGTGGGTTCTGCCGTTCTAGAATTGGTTCAAAGCCATTTTTTATAGGTTTTTGGAGGGGCTCGGCAGGGAGCTCACGCTGGTCCCTGCTTTCCAGCCGCCATCTTGGCTCCGCCCACATTTGGTGTTTACTCTATAGGCAATAGGGAGTCATTGAAGATTTTTGAGTAGTGCCATGATATGACCTACCCAGTACATCTGGAAGACCCATATGATCATGGCATATGGAGGCATATGGACCTGACACAAGTCTAAATAGTCCATGTGGGAAATAATGAGAGAATAAAATAACATAGTGGCTGTAAAAATGGTAAGGTGGGGAAGTAAATGAGTGAATGAATGAATAAATCAATGAAGAGACATTTGTTAAGCTTTTACTATGTGCCAAGTTCTATGCTAAGCAAAGGGGCCACAAACAGGCAAACCAAGAGAGTATCTTCTCTCAAGGAGCTCACACTCTAATTGAGGGAGACAGATCATAAAATAAAGTTCAGCTGCAGAGAAAATGAAAGGACCTGGAAGTCTTAAAGTATCAACTACCAGTTGAATGTCAAGGCCCAGAGTTCTTTAGATTAGGTAAGTAAGTAGATTGGATGACATTGCCAGGTGACTACAAGGAAAAGAGGAAAGGCAGAAGGTAAGGTCAGAAGGACCTTAAGAGAGTAGATAGTAAAGCCTTGGGGTCCTCCATGTCATTAAAAGGATTAGAGTTGTTATCTCCCAGCCTATACAAGCCCTGTGAGTGTTCAAGCATCCTGGGCAACAGAAGAAAACAGGGGAAGAGTGTGCCCCCAATGGCAGGTAGATTTTCCTACCATCTGACCATCCCAGAAGTAAGGTAAAATTCTTGCAAGTTGAAGACTACTTAGAGTTATGGAATGAAAGGACAAAGGACTACAACACTGGAGGATAGATGATTGTTGTAACTGGCAGGTAGTACTACAGGTCAAAATAGAAAGAAAAGTAGAATTTGAGGAGATGATGGGTTAGGTTTTCGTCATATTCAACTTGATATGCCACTGAGACACAAAGGTGGAGTTATATGGTAATCTTTGGAAATGGTCATCTGGATTTGAGGGGAGAATTTGGTGCTGAACATTTAGATTTGGGGATGTTCCACATATATGTGATAATTGATACTGTAGAGGAGAATCAGATCATGGAGTGCCAGAATTTAATAGTTGGAAGGCATCTCAGGAGTCATTCACAAACAAGATACACTCCCTATAATACTTCCAATAAGTAATTATGTACTGATTTTTGAATACTACTAGTCACAAGGGAACCTACCAACTACTGAGGCAAATCCATTCTAAATTTGGTTTGCTCTAATTGTAAGGAAGTTTGGGTTTGTTTTTCTCTCTCATCAAACTTAAATCCACCATTCTTTAACTTCTACCCATTGCTCCTCATTTTGATCTCTGGGACCAAGCAGAATAAGTTAAATCTATTAATCTCTTGCCTACCTGACAGTCATTCAAATATTTAAAGATAGTTTATATACCTCTTCCCCCTTATCCCATATACCAAACTCAAAAGAGATTGGGTATATAGACAAAACAAGAACTAATAAGAGAATCATGGAGGATTCCTATTTTAAGGGAGTGGAAGGAGAAATAGGAGCCAGCAAAGGGCATAGAGAAGGTTTAGTTAGAAAGGGAAGGTAGTGATGAAAACATGGTGTCATGGGAACAAAGGAATTAGAGGACATCAATAAGGAGGAGGTAAGTGACTGTCAGATGCTCCAGAGAAATCAAGAAGAATGAGCACTGAAAAGAAAGACATTGGATTTAGATATTGAGGTAATTCTTGACCTTTGAAAGAACAGTTTTGTTAGAATGAAGGGGACAGAATACAAATTGAAATAGTCATTCCTGCAAAGGAAACTTTAAAAACCAGAGTATTATTCTTCTAAGAACTTAAATCTGCATTGTTTTTTGGCAAATGAAAAGGACTAATAAGTGATCTTGGTCAAAATATTTCAAGAATTGTTGAATGTGTTCTAAAATGACAAGTTTGACACTTAGAGGATGAAGAAAAGAGCATAATATCTAGAACTAATGAAATTATGTTGCTCAGCAGGGAGTTTTTGTTATCCCCTGAAAAGTATCATTTTCACATTGCAAGAAGTTTTGTTTTGAGAATTATTATTCCTATAAAAATGGGTTTATGTTAATCCAAAAATGTATTTAGGGAGACAAAAAGACAGTATTTGGAGAATATGCTGGAAATGTCTCCTGTCTTCCTAAAGACTGTTTTCCCCAGTACCAGGATTAGCCCACACATCCATACATAGATAGAATCTCTCTTTTACTCTGATCAAAAGCAAAAAAGGATGTACAAATGGAAAGGGGCAAATGGGATTATTGTCTCTACTTCTTGCAACTAAAGCTACCTATAAATCACTTTCAACAATAATAAGGTACTCAAACAATGTGGTGGTTAGGATTGGCATAATTCAGAAGAATTACTTTTTTTGAATACCATTTTATTTTCCCCCAATTACATGTTAAAACAATTTTTAATATTTGGAGTTTTTTAAGTTTTGAATTCCAAATTCTATACCTCTCTCCCTCCCCTCCCCGCTCCCTGAGATAGTAAGCAATCTGATATAGGTTATGCATGTTCAATCATGTAGAACATTTCCATATTAGTCATTTTGTACAATATTCACTGTACATTATATAAAAACAGAATCAGAACAAGATATAGATAAATTTCATTGTTTCAAAAAGCACTGGAGAATCACTTCTTTTATTTATTCTGTAGGGAGTCATTGGATATTTCTGAGTAGTGATATGGTACATTTATACCACTGCATCTGAAGACCCCATTTGGACAGGATGAACTTCAAAGAAGGGACAGCATGGCACAGCGGATCATAGGATTAGCAATGGTGTCAGAAAAACCTGATTTCGGGAATGGCTGTTGTGCTATAAGAAATGGGGATGATACAGACTTCATAATAATCTGAAAAAACCTATATGATACAATGCTGAGTGAGCGGAGGAGAACCAGGAGAACATTGTACACAACCACAGACATATGGATTCTGTGATGACTAACCCTGATAGACTTTGCTCTTCTCAGCAATACAAGGTACAAAGACAACTCCAAAGGATCCACAATGGAGAATGCTATCTACATCCAGAGAAAGAACTATGGAGTCTGAATGCAGATTGAGGCACACTTTATGCTCACCTTTTTTTTACCTTTATTTTTTTTCTCTTTTGTTTTTGTTTTTGGGTGGGTTTTTTTTTGGTTCTGTTTCTTCTTTCTTATGATTCATTCCATTGTACGTAATTCTTCTTTACAACTTGACTATTCTGTAAATTAGTTCAATACGAAGTTATATGTAGAAGATATATCTGATTCCATGCCATCTTGGGGAGAGAGGAGGGAGGGAAGGGAAGAAAATATGAAAATCAAGTGTTGTAACTAAAAATAAAAAATCTCAAAAAGAAAGAAAAACCTGATTTCAAGTACAGTCGTCAACACATACTAGCTGTGTGACCATGGTCAAGTCAAAATCTCTGTTTTGTTGGCTTAATTACTGATAAATTGGGTGGTCAGGTGCCTTGCCCAAGGTCACATAGGTAGTCTTTATCATAGTTAAGATTTGAACCCAGGTCCTTATACCATAGGTATAATGCTCTTTCCACTGTACAACATTGCGTCCCTTCACATGGGGAGTGTTAGGGATACAAAGACAAAACTGAAATAGTCCTTCCCCTTAAGAAGCTTACAATCTAGCTATGAGATATAAAATGGGGGTAAGACAAAAAGAGAGAGAGACAGAGATAGGAGAAGGAAGAAAGGAAGGAAAGAAGGAAGGAAGGAAGGAAAGAAGGAAGGAAGGAAGGAAGGAAGGAAGGAAGGAAGGAAGGAAGGAAGGGAGAAAGAAGGAAGGAAGGAAAGAAGGAAGGAAGGAAAAAAGGAAGGAAGGAAGGGAGAGAGGGAGGGAGAGAGGGAGGGAGAGAAGGAGGGAGAGAAGGGTGGAGGGGAGGGAGGGAGGAAGGGAGGGAAGGAGGGAAAATATCTATAAATTGCAAAGGACAATACTTGTAGTACCTATCTCACAGCTTTGATGTGAGATTCAAGTATGTATATTATAGAATTCTGCAAACTTTACAGCACAATCACTATAACTGTCATTTAATAATCTACATTCATCCCCTTAATGAATTTGATACTTGTCTCACAATCTTTCTCTCCTCTTCAACTCCTGCCATCATACTAGGAAGCTTTAGCATATATATTGACTCTCCCTCAAATAGCCTAACCACTCAGTTCTTCAACCAGCATACTCACTTACTGTGAGCTACTCCCCTACCCAACCCATCTCATAAAAGATGGTCGTACACTGGATCTTGCCACCACTCACAAATATACCTCTATGAATCCCTACCCCCTTTATCATATAATTAATTACACTCAGCCAGCCCTCAAATTTGGATCACTCCCGCCTTTGCTCCTACCTATGTACTGCTGAATGAAAGTGGAGAAAATCATTCCACCATTCCACCACTATAAACATGTTACATAACTTCAACTGGGCCCTGGCTGCTGCTAGGTAACTCTATTATATCTCCCTTCTAAATTCACTATATCCACAAGGGTTTTTCCAAATCTTTTCATCACTCCTAAAATGTCCCATGGCTCTCTCTTCCCCACTCTCACAGCTGAGAATCTTGCTTCATATTTTACCAAAACAAAAAAAAAATTGAGGCCATTCTGTCAACTTCCTCTTCTCCCTTCTTTCTCATCTCCTATTACTCAGATGCGTTCTGCCACTTTCTCCTTCATCACTGCCTCTCAGGATGAAGTGACCTTAATCCTTTGTTTCAGCTATCCATCTAGCAGCTGCTGTGGGGGTGAAAAACCAACACAAGCCCAACAACAAGAACGCTGTCAGTATAGGTTCTTTTGATCTGCTTTACTAAGGAAAGCAACGTTAAGGGGTTAACAATTTTACTTTAATCCAGCATACAGACATCATTCACTTAGTTCAAGGGAAAAAGCCAGCACACTGAACTTCAGAGCAAATATAAATACAAAGATATCTCAGAAACAGACCAAATCACAATTCATAATTACAAAAAAGCATCAACATTTGAGTTCACAAGCCGGGGAGCTCAACAAGGACTGGCCTAGAACCACAGCTGTGGGTAAGAGCTCCGAAAAAGAGAAAGCCAACCCCTGGTTTTATATCTTTTTCAGGGTCAAGGGTGAGTCACACATACGACTCACCCATATGACGTGAAATCCTCACAAAGAGGAGACTTAAACCCACGTGGTCTAAAAGCCTCTGATGTCCCAGACATGCCACTCAAACCCATGTAAACTAGGCCCTCCCCTGAGGCAAGGAGGTCACCAAGGACTCCCAGTCTAATCGAGAAAACAAAGGCCAAACTCTTCAAGGGCCCTTGGTTGAACGGAGAGCCCATTTTGATTGCCGACACATCCTTACGAAGGCAGACCCCTCTACTTGTTCAAGTAATCTTATTCTATTTTGTCTCCTCTAATAGATTGTCCCCTCCGTCATCCCCACTCTGTCATTTACTTTCAATCTCTCCCTGTCTACTGGCTTATTTCCTATAGGCTACAAACATGCCCACATCCTCGTCATTCTGAAAAAGCCTTCACTTAATTCTTCTATCCCTACTATCATCCTATATCTCTTCTGCCCACCTATAGCTAAACTCCTCCAAAAGGCTATCTACAATAAGTGCTTTCATTTTCTCTCCTCTCCTCTCTCTTTTTAACTCCTTATAATTTGACTTCTAATCTTATTATTGCATCTAAACTGTTCTCTTTAAAGTTACCAATCATCATACATACTAAATCCAATGGTCTTTTCTCAAACCTCATTCTCCTTGACCTCTCTGCAGCCTTTGAAACCACTAATTACTCTTTTCTCCTTGATACTCTCTTCTCTCCAAGTTTTTAGGACATTACTTTCTCCTGGTTCTCCTCTCACCTAGCTGATTGTTCCTTCCTTGTATCCTTTACTAGATCCTCTTCCAGATCATCTCCTCTAAGCACTGCTGTCTCTCAGAGTTCTGACCCAGACCATTTTCTCTTCTCCCTCTATACTTCTTCATCTGATGATCTCATAAGCTCCTATGGATTTAGTTAGCATCACTGTGGTGATGATTCTAGAATATACCTATTCTCCCTCAAAATTTCTGCTGGCCTCTAAACTTGCATCTCCAACTACCTTTCAGACATCTCAAACTGGATGACTAGCAGACATCTTAAACTCAACATATTCAAAATGGAACTCACTATCTCTCCCCGTTACCCACCCACCCCCACTTTCCCTATTACTGCAGAATATAACACCATCCTCTAGTCCCTCAGGCTTACAAACTAGAAGTCATCCCAGATTTCTTAATTTCTCTCATCCCCTATATCCAGTCTGTTGCCAAGGTTGATTTCACCTTTACAGCAGACACTGCCTCCACTCTATGGCAGGCTCTTATCATTTCATGTTTGGATTATTGCAATAGCCTACAACTTAGGTCTAGCAGCCTTAAGTCTTTAGCCATTCTACTCTACCCTCCATTAACCCACTAACTTCATTTTTAAAAGCATAAGTCAGATCATGTCACCACTACCCTACCCAACAAACACCAGTGGATTGCTATTGCCTCCAGGATCTAATACAAAATGTTCTGTTTGGCAGTGAAAGTCTTTCATATCTGCCTAGCCCCTTCCAACCTTCATAATATTCTTACACCTTATCCCCTGACACATGCTCTTCAATCCAGTGTCACTGGCCTTCTGGCTATTTCAGGAACAGGACATTCCATCTCTCAGTTCCTGGCATTTTCTCCAGGCATTTCACTCCTGACTGAAACTCTCTTCCTCCTCCCCTCTGACTTCTGGACAACTTGGCTTCCTTTTAGTCCCAACTAAAATCCCCCTTCTACAGGAAGCCTCTTCCAACCCCTCTTAATTTCAGTGCTTCCTTCTTATCCTTTATATAGCTTGCTTTGCATATATTTGTTTGAATGTTGTCTCCCCTGTTAGATTGTAAGCTCCTTGAGCACTGGGACTATATTTTGTCTATTTTGTCTCCCCACTGCCTAGCCCAATGCCTGATATATAGTAGGCACTTAATCAGTGTTTAGTAATTGATTGATTGGTTAGGTTTGATTACTAGTCCTTAAATCACAGACTTAGTATCTTAGAGAAAACAAAATGTATCTTAGAGGTCATCTACTTCAGTGGCATCAAACTCAAATAGAAAGAGATCCCTGTGGGCTGCATGTTGACTTAGAAAACCACAAATTAACATTATCTGTTTACATTATAGTTTATTCATTTTATTACACATTTCCCAATTACATTTTAATCTGCCACTTTGACACTTCTGATAGTTCAAGACTTTGATTTTAATACTTGAAGAAACTAAGGGCCAAAGAGACATTATATGATTTGATCAAGGTCACTATAGGTAATAAAGCACAGAGTTGGCATGTGAACCCACCCAGCTTCCTGACTACAAATCTAGCATTTGTTCCCCTGTATGACAATTCGAGGTCAGAGATCTCTCCACTACATAGCATAGCCCTTTGCCTTTCAGCTTGATGATTCCTACCCATTGACCTCAGACTGCACTTTGCACTGGTAAACCTTTCAGACTAAGGAGCTGGTCACCTGCTCTATGAAGATCAGGAAGATGATTCCCAGTCTTCAGGTTATTCAATATAAGATGTTAGAAGTGTGCTCTATCTGATGGATCCCATTAATATTCTCTTCTTGTCCCTTCTTCAAAAGGTTCTAATTTGAAAGTGGCAATTTTGGGCCTCGAGTGGCTGTTTAAATTAAACAATCCCAAATTCTAGGAAGTGTCCGTGTTAAAATTCACAGATGACATCCACCATTTTTAAGGGCTAATCAAAAGCTTAGGTTGTCTTCTAAACTCAACCATGGGCTGTGCTTTGGGGCCAAGTGCTCTTGTGAAAACAGTGGAAATGAAACTAAATCAACAAAAATGGAAGGTATGTCTAAGAGACTGGAAAGTACTTTGGGAGAGACAAAACATTCACTGCGTATTTGTTTCCCTGTTGCTCTCTTTACAGGGGAAGGAGTCATCACAACACAAAGTTCATTTGTTGCCATGATCTGAGTATTGTCACTGTTGGCCTGTTTTCTGATTCAGTTGGTAGAACTATTGACAGCTCTAAAATATGGGTGGGAGGGAAGGGGCAGAGGGAGGTTGCCATTCACACTCAGACTCCCTGCTGCATCATTTCCCTCTTGAAAAGACTCTTTCTGGTGGGCATGGACCCAGTGCTACCCTCTTGACTCATCAGTTATTCCATGTGGAAGTGTGGGAGTTCTAAAGGATGTGTCAAAAGGAAAAACATTAAATATGTCAACTTCAGCAAATCCTGGGGCAAATCCTATGATCATAGGTTTCTGCTTTCTTCAAAGCACCTTTTTGAAAATTTTGAATTGTATTAATTAAGCCCCCTCAGCCGATATGGTTCAGAGGACTGAGGTAGAAAGAGCGATGGTATTTGGTACATCTATGAGCTCATGGTGAGGGAAAATATGGGGGGTGAGGAAGGTAACAAGCATTCTCGGTAGAAGGGGAAGTACATGCCTACCACAAGGGGTAGAGTTGCAGATGATGGGGATGTCATCCTTCTGAACCAAGTTGTTGCACTTGGTTGAGTGTTTTCACTGCTTTCAAATGCAGAGCATTTTGATTTTTCTCTTCTCTTTGGAACTTTTGTCAATCTTCGATACTGGTGAATCGGTTTCTGCTCTTCAGTTGGCTTTTTCTCTCTGCAGGCTTTTGAGATTTTCAATGCCTCTTTTAACTTTGTGAGGATCTTTAACTGCTCTGAATTGGTTAATAAAACATCACTGAATAATGGCATCTGTAAGGGGAGGGAGACCATAAGCACACAATTCTTACAGACTTCCTGAGACAGCAAGGTTTCTAGCACCTCCACCAGAATTTCAGATGGTGTTGGAGAGGAACTGGTCCACTGGCACTGAGTTAGGAGGCTGAGTGTAAGTCATTTCATAGAGTAAGTGTCTGAAGCAGTGGGCATCCACACTTTCTAATGTATTAATTTTCCTAAATTGTGAGAAATAGGATCAATAGAAGGAAGGGAGTCCCAACAAGAAATTCTTGAGATCCAGTAACTGACACGTCTCCCTCCAGCATCACATTGGAAGAATGAAGATGTCCATAAGAAAACTCCTTTCCATGGAAAAACTTTAATATTTGTCATTTCAATGTTTTTATTTGCTGGAGTTCAAGACCCTGTGTTAGAAACATGCTTACATTGTCTAGGAATAAGCAAGACTCCTTGGGAAGTCAGGAACATTTTCATTATAATTTACATTTTATTCCCCCTGAATAAATGGGTACCTCCCCTGAACAGAGTACAAGAGAAAGTACAAAGGACTCAGATGGAAGCCAGTCCTTTAATAGACCTTCACCTTGAATCTCCCACCAGGCTCTTCATTGGCCAGATACAATCCCCTGACTGCCTACGTCATGCTCTCCTCAAATGGCTCATTTAAGCATGTGTACAAGCCTCTGACCTTTCACCTGATCGACCTGAGGCCTGCTTTCTACTAAAGCTAGGGTGGGGGAGGGAGGGAAAGTACACCTTCAATTCTGTGGAAACAAAACTCCTCCTCCCATTTCTTATACCCTCGATCTTCTTAGGGTTGCAATATTTCTTGAACAATTGAAGGGGTATTTTTGTTTTGCCTTTTAGATGAGGTCTTTTTGTATTCCTTTTTCATTAAACATGTCACTCAGTTATTTTTCAGCCATGGCTGACTCTTCATGACGTCATAGGCAAAGATCCTGGAGTGGTTAGCCATTTCCTTTTCTGGCTCATTTTACAGATGAGGAAACTGGAGCAAACAGGGTTAAGTGACTTGCCCAGAGTCATTGAACATCCTAATGACCAAAGTGGAGGATTCACCATCTCTGGCAAAGGTGACTTCATAGATGTAAGGGTGAAAACAAGAAAGAAGGAGTTTAATTATCCATGAAAAATGCTAAGCCCACAGGTACTTATTGGGAACAAGGAAAGGCCGGCATATTCTGAGCTGATTTTCTGCATGATCCTTATTCTTCATTAAGAAATACCAACCTATACCTTGAGTGGTTCCATCACCTCCCACTTTGGTTCCCATTAAAAGACCATTGAAACTTGCTGCCATTTTGGTATACTTTGCAGAATAGTTGTTGGGGTCTAAAAAATTTTAACCAGTTCACAATTAGATAGTGTATTCTTTGTGATTACATTGAGACACCTCTAAAGTTCTTTCTGTTAAGAACTCATGATCCACAGTTGCAAACAATTGTGGGGAGGAAGAGGTAGACTTAGACCTGGAATCTACAAACTACTCTTGCACAAGTTAAAGCCACTGTTATCTTCTCACAATCTGCCATTTGTTTTCTATAGAAATTCCTTTTGCATACAAATGATGTATCCCTGTTCCAGTGAAGGCTCTGTCTCTCTTTGATCTTGGGGCTCAGATGTGAGCTGTGATCCAGCAGCACCTTGCCTCTGAAAGGCATTTCCCATGAACAGTTTTGCCACCCTTTCCTCCTCTGCCAATCTCCACCCCCCATAAGATGTAAATTCAAATCCCACATTTAAAACAATAGTTGTCTGAAACCCTAAACAAGTCACTTAACCCTTGTGGCTCAAGAAACTTCCTTAGATTTAACTAAGGCATAGATGGGTTTTGATCTGTATCAACAGAGAGAACTCCTACACCAACATACCTTGCATCCAATGCTGCTTTCACAATTATATAACTTCCAGTACAGATTCCCTTTATATTGACTTGGTCCAATCAGGCTGCTTTTCTTATCATTGCTGTCTTTGGAGCCTTTCCTCCCTCCTTCATAAGCATTCCAAATTTTGTAATTTTAGGATCCAAGTTGGGGGGTTATATATACTATCCTTGATGCAGAAAATTTTTCTAACTTGTTTTTTGCAGATGTTTTCCGTTTCTTCTTTTTCTACTCCTCTTTTCATTCTCATCCTTGAATACTCTTCAAATGACTCTGCTAAGTTGGATATCCTGTCAAGCTTCTTTTAAATTTGATTTACCCCCCCACTGCTTCTCTCAGCTTGTTGAAATGATAGTGCTCATAACTGTCCATCATCCTTCTTCGAAAGATTTTACACATAAGTTTATAATCTAACCTAGAGTTGACTTCAGCAGTCATCTCTTTTGTTTGGCTGTTAATTAAAATGCTTGTTGACTAAGGTGTTTTTTAGTCTCTTTTTGTTCCAAATGCTGTGGCAAATAATTTCCACTATTTAAACTTCTGAATGAAATTATTATGGTTCACATTGATGTCATTTCTTGGATATGAAGTATCCATTTCTCATCTTTTTATTTTCAATAATTTGTTTAAAAACTTCATAGCTAAAACATTTTAATTTTAGACCATATTTTTTTTTGTATTTGAAAAATTTTTATTTCAAATCACTTGCATTTTTAAAAATGTACATAACAAATGCAACACATTACTTTCAAAACTGTCCCACTTGTCTCTGATTCCATCTGAACTTTCTTATGTTCTCTTCCACATATGCTTTATTAAAAATGTTTCAATGGCTCTTCCCGCCCCACCCCCCATCATTATTACTAACTTCTCCCCAAACTCCCTTTCCGTTCAAAAAGAAAAGAAAAGAAAAAAGTCCCATGTAACTAATATAGTCAAGCAAAAATCCACACAATGGCCATGTTCTAATTATGTTCCACTAGAGGTCAATTTTTAAAACATCCATCAACAGATGAATTTGCTTAGTCATTATACGGAAGCTGAAAATCATCATTTCTAAAACTGTTTTTTCCTCAGAGCTGTCATAAAATTTGATTATGTATAATGATGTGGCAACATTCCAGTTGACTATATGTAGACATCAATTACTTTGAACATTTTATCAAAACAACTATCTGTTGGCATAACTGTAAAATAAACATTGGCATAGATTGGAGAATAGAGAGAAAAACCGCCCTGTTCTTAGTGTTATTTTCCTGTAACATACACAGCATTGGTGACTTTTCTAAGATTCAGAAAACCTTTACCAAATTGAGGACTTTTAGAGTATTTTAAAGGAAAATATAAGCAGGTTCTTTGCTGAGGCATGGAGTACTAATTAAGGGGGTTTAACTAAGTTGGTTTTTTTTTTTCAGAAGCACTTTTCCCCACGTGCTTTATTCTTCAGAGGCCTCTAGTGGAACCAGAGACTTAATGGAATGTCATAGGAGGAAGGGACCTTAAAGGGCCATCTAATGTGACACCTCCTTTTCACAGAGGAGGAAACTGAGAATTTATCTCTAGAGAAGATTTAGAGAATTTCCTTCTCCAGCTCAACCCACAGATAAGGAAACTAAGGCAAACAGGATTATTTATGTGACTTGCCACACTGCCAGGAAGTGTCTAATGCTGAAATTTTTTTTTATTTTTCTTTTTTTTATTTTTTTTAATTTATTTAACATATTTAGTTTTCAGCATTGATTTTCACAAGAGTTTGAATTAAAAATTTTCTCCTCATTTCTACCCTCCCACCCACTCCAAGATGGTGTATATTCTGGTTGCCCTGTTCTCCAGTCAGCACTCCCCTCTGTCACCCCACTCCCCTCCCATCCCCTTTTCCTTTCCTTTCTTGTAGAGCAAGATAAATTTTTACACCCCGTTGTCTGTGTATCTTATTTTCTAGTTGCATGCAAAAACATTTTTGTTTGTTTTTGAACATCTGTTTTTAAAACTTTGAGTTCCAAATTCTCTCCCCTCTTCCCTTCCCACCCACCCTCCCTAAGAAGTCAAGCAATTCAACATAGGCCTCATGTGTATCATTATGTATAACCCTTCCACAATACTCATGTTGTGAAAGACTAACTATATTTTGCTCCTTCCCAATCCATCACACTTTATTGATTTTTCTCCCTTAACCCTGTCCCCTTTTGAAAGTGTTTGTTTTTGACTACCTCCACCCCCATCAGCCCTCCCCTCCATCATCCCCCCCACTTATTTTTATCTTCTTCCCCATTGGGTATGTATGGTATTCCCTCCTTAGGCCAAATCTGATGAGAGCAATGTTCACTCATTCCCCCCTCATCCGCCCTCTCCCCTCCTCCCACAGAACTGCTTGCTCTTGCCTCCATTATGCGAGATAATCCACCCCATTCTATCTCTCCTTATCTCCCTCTCTCAGTATGTTCCTCTCTCATCCCTTAATTTGATTTTATTTCTTTTAGATATATTCCCTTCATCTTCAACCCACCCTGTGTGTCCTCTCTCTCTCTCTCTCTCTCTCTCTCTCTCTCCCCATATGTGTATATATATATATATATATATATATATATATACACACACACACACATACACACATAGATATATACATACATACACATTCACCCATATATATACATAAACATATATGTATTATGTATGCATATTCCCTTCAGCTACCCTAATACTGAGGTCTCATGAATCATACTTGTCATCTTTCCATGTAGGAATGTCAACAAACAGTTCACCTATAGTAAGTTCCTTGCAATTTCTTTTTCTTGTTCTTTTTCTTGATTACCTTTTCATGCTTCTCTTGATTCTTGTGTTTGAAAGTCAAATTACTTGAAAGTCCTCTATTTTATTGAAAATCCATATTTTGCCTTGGAGCATGATACTCAGTTTTGCTGGGTACGTGATTCTAGGTTTTAATCCTAGCTCCATTGACCTCCGGAATATCGTATTCCTTTGATCTCTTAATGTAGAGGCTGCCAGATCTTGGATTATTCTGATTGGGTTTCCACAATACTCAAATTGTTTCTTTCTGGCTGCTTGCAGTATTTTCTCCTTGATCTGGGAGCTCTGGAATTTGGCAACAATATTCCTGGGAGATTTCTTTTTGGGATCTATTTGAGAAGGCGATCAATGGATTCTTTCAATTTCTATTTTGCCCTGTGGCTCTAGAATATCAGGGCAGTTCTCCTTCATAATTTCTTGAAAGATGATATCTAGGCTCTTTTTTTGATCATGGCTTTCAGGTAGTCCAATAATTTTTAAATTATCTCTCCCGGATCTATTTTCCAGGTCAGTGGTTTTTCCAATGAGATATTTCACATTATCTTCCATTTTTTCATTCCTTTGGTTCTGTTTTATAATATCTTGATTTCTCATAAAGTCACTAGCTTCCACTTGCTCCAATCTAATTTTTAAAGTAGTATTTTCTTTAGTGGTCTTTTGGACCTCCTTTTCCATTTGGCTAATTCTACCTTTCAAGGCATTCTTCTCCTCATTGGCTTTTTGGAGCTCTTTTGCCATTTGAGTTAGTCTGTTTTTTAAGGTATTGTTTTCTTCAGTGTATTTTTCAGTATTTTTTTGGGTCTCCTTTAGCAAGTCATTGACTTGTTTTCCATGGTTTTCTCGCATCCTTCTCATTTCTCTTCCCAATTTTTCCTCTACTTCTCTAACTTGCTTTTCCAACTCCTTTTGGAGCTCTTCCATGGCCTGGGACCAGTTCATGTTTTTCTTGGAGGTTTCTGTTGCAGGCTCTTTGACTTTATTAATTTCTTCTGTCTGTATGTTTTGGTCTTCTTTGTCAGCAAAGAAAGAATGCAAAGTCTGAGACTGAATCTCGGTGCGTTTTTGCTGCCTGGCCATATTCCCAGCCAACTAACTTGACCTTTGAGTTTTTCAGTGGGGTATGACTGCTTGTAGACTAGAGAGTTCTATGTTCCACGTTTGGGGGGGAGGTGCCAGCTCTGCCACACCAGTACTGCTCCTTCCCCAAGAATCCCCAACCCGAACTGGGCTTAGATCTTCGGCAGGCTGTGCACCCCTGCTCTGATCCACCACTTAATTCCTCCCACCAGGTGGGCCTGGAGCTGGAAGCAGCAACAGCTGTAGCTGCCCCACCTCCACTGCCCCTGGGGCTGGAAGCCGAACTGCGAACTCCTTCCACTCCTGCAGCTTTTCCCACTAACTTTCTCAGCAGTCTTTGGTGTTTGTGGGTTGAGAAGTCTCGTAGCTGCCGCAGCTCACTGATTCAGGGCACTAGGGCATGCTCTGCCCGGTTGCTGGTCTTGTTGGTCTATGCCACTCAGGCTGGGCTCTGCTCCAATCCGTTCCCAGCTCCCAGCTCCCAGCTCCGTGTGGGATAGACCTCACCCAGAGACCATCCAGGCTGTCCTGGGCTGGAGCCCTGCTTCCCTCTGCTGTTTTGTGTGTTCTGCCATTCTACAATTGGTTCAGAGCCATTTTTTATAAGTTTTTGGAGGGACTCGATAGGGAGCTCACGCTATTCCCTGCTTACGAGCTGCCATCTAGACCATATATTTTTATAATTATTTTTATTCTTTTTTTAGGAGGATGGTTTTTTTCCTTACAAACTTTTATCTTAGTTGACTGTACACAGACATTTGAATTACAGATAACACTCACATTAATTCTTTTCCTGTCTGTTAAAAATGTAGTAAATATCTTTATTTGTGGTATAACTTGAGTCCAATGCTCAATGCTTTCTAATTTTTTTAAGAAAATGTTCATGACCTAGAAGCATGAGGCCTTTGTATAATCAGCAATTCTTTGGCCTTTCATTTCTTTCTCCTAAATGATATTTTCCAATATATTTCCATCCATTTTCATTTTTTCCCACCTTTGCACTGAAGTCACCATGTATCACAGTTTATGATGAGAATAATTGTATATCTAGGTAAGAACAATTCAAATATATGTAATGCAAAAGACATAACACCGATCTACAGAATTCCAGGATTAGTCTGACAATTGCTTTATTTTCAGTAAACATATACACACAGAGACACACACACACATACACACACACACACAGACTGTAACTCCTTGTTACAGAGTATTGTTATTCTTAGACACATTTAACATGTTATTTTAGCACTTTTACTAGACAACACCCTTGCAGTGCTTCATAAGATCTTATACTGTGGATGATGTGACTTATGGTTATTTACATCTAAATTTGAAATTCCTTCCTATAAAAGCTAACTCTTTATCTCATCAAATTGCATTAATAAAGAATATTTACTTTTGTTTCTTTTTCAAGTCATCTATACACAAACCTCTAAAAGTATATCATATTTTTGTGGTAAGAATGATTTTTTAAAAATTGTAGTGTAGTCAAGTGGAATATTCTAAAACTGCCTATTTAAAAGACTAAACTAGGATCTAAGTGATCCTCCCTTCCATAGGCAACATGCGTCATATAGATCAGACAGATTTTTATTCAACTCTTGAAAACCTCCAGGAACAAGTGGCATAAAAGTAAAATCTGAGTGAGACTTCTTTAGACATAAACTCTTAACTGAGGACATGAAGTAAAGTCCTGATAGATACTAATGTAATCCTAATAAAATTGCCCCCAGCCCCAATATTCTAACTTCCTTATAGGCCCCACTGAACAGCAGGCCCACTGCCCCTACCTAGCCACTTATACCCCCCCAAGTCAATATCCTAACTTCTTCATATATGCTTCACTGCTCAGTAGGATAACAGGTGTGTCCATGACCTCATATTTTTCACAGTACAGCAGGCATGTCCATGTGATGGAATCCCAGCCACTGCCTCTAGCTAGCCACTGCCCCCAGGGCCATTTCTCATATTTCCACAGAAACAGCAGGTATATCCATGCATTCAACCACAACCACATACATCTAGCCTTAGAAAGGACCACAATACTCAGCCAATCAGAAAGCAGCACCACCAGGATGCCCAAGCAGGATATAGACCCCAAACCAATAGAAGAGACTTTTCCTAAGTAGGTAGCTGCACAGTAAGAGTAAAGAACTAACCTGGAGTGAACGTATGACATAGAAAAACTTATTATAATATCATTATCATACATACATATCCCCCACAATGGGTTTTTCTGTATGCATTGTGGGTAATCACACGTGGCTGGGACCCCTCCCCTATTACTTAATCCCTTAACAAACCCTTCTTGCCTTTTTGATATTCCTAATTTCTGTGTAAGTCAATTATGTTGGAATGATTTCCAAATAATAGTAATAACAATAATAAGAAGAAAGAAGGATACACTAGAAGAAGGGGGAAGGGAAAGGTAGAAAGGAAAATTTTCTCACGTAAAAGAGACATGCAAGGGAGAGCTTTTACAAAGGAGAGGGAAATGGGAGGGAGTGGGGGTGGCAGGCAATGCTTGAATTTCATTCTCTTCAGAATTGGTTAAAAGAAGAAAACATAGACATACACACTCAGTTGTGTATAGGCATGTAACTTAGCCAATAAGGAAACAGGAGGGAAAAGGGATAAGTGAAGGGGGAAGGGAGGATGATAAAGTGGAAGGCAGAAATTGAAATGGAGGCAATGGTTAGAAACAAAATATATTTTGGAGTAGGGACAGAATGGGGGGGGGGGGAACAAAAGATAATGGAATAGAGGGAAATACACAGTAATTATAATGGTGAATGTGAATGGGATAAACTCATTCATGAAGTGGAGGCAGAAAACAGAATGGATTAGAAACCAGAATCTAACAATATATTCTTTACAAGAAACACACACTTTAAAATGTGGAGTTAAAATAAAAAGCTGGAGAAGAATCCAATATTCTTCACCTGAAATAAAAAAGGTAGGAGTAGCAATCATGATCTCAGACAAACAAAAGCAAAAATAAAGCTAATTAAAAGGGATAATTGGGGAAAATACATTTTGCTAAAAGGTACCATAGATAGTGAAGTAATATCAAAAAATTTTACAGCAAGCTTCTCTGAAAAAGGACTAATTTCTCAGATATATGCTGAATATGGAATTGTGTCCAATTTATTAAAAAAATAGGAGCCATTCCCCAATTGATAAACTGTCAAAAGATATGAACAGGCAGTGCTCAGATAAAGAAATCAAAGCTATCTATGGTCATAAGAAAAAAATGTTCTAAAAAACTGTTATTTAGAGAAATACAAATTAAAACAACTTTGAGGTACATCATAATTTTGTGGTAAGAATGATTTTTTAAAAATTGTAGTGTAGTCAAGTGGAATATTCTAAAACTGCCTATTTAAAAGACTAAACTAGGATCTAAGTGATCCTCCCTTCCATAGGCAACATGCGTCATATAGATCAGACAGATTTTTATTCAACTCTTGAAAACCTCCAGGAACATTTCTATCATTTCTATCAGAAATGAGAAATGTTGAAAGAGATGAAAGAAAAATAGGTACACTAATTAACTGTTGGTGGATTTGTGATGGAAAAATTTTGAAATATATCCAAAGAGCTATTAAACTGCACATACACTTTGACCCAGAAATATCACTAGTAGGTATATATCCCAAAAAGATCAAAGGAAAAGGAAAAGAACCTGAATGTACAAAAATACTTATAACAGTTCTTTTTATGGTGGCAAAGAATTAGAAATCAAGGGGATGCTCATCAGTCGGGGAATGGCTTAACAAGTTGTGGCATATGATCGTGATGGAGTACTATTGTGCTTTAAGAAACAATGTGGGGGGTGGTTTCAGAAAAACATGGCAAGATCTATACGAACTCATTCAAAATAAAGTGAGAAGAACTGGGAGATCATTGAACACAATAACAGCAATGTTGTAAAGATGATCAACTGTGAAAGACTTGGCTACTCTGATCAATACGGTGACCCAAGACAATTCCAGAGGACTCATGAAAAAATACCATCCAACTCCAAAGAGAGAACTGAAGAACTCTGAGTGCAAATTGAAATATAATTTTCTCGTTTTATTTTATTGCTTTTTAAAAATATGGTTAATATGGAAATATGTTTTATACTATTTCACATGAATAATTGATATCATACTGCTTGCCTTCTCAGTAAGTGGGAGAAGAGATGGGAGGGAGAGAGATAATTTGGAACTCGTCATTTAAAAAGAAAAGAATGGTAAAGATAAATATTTTTTAAAGATTTGACTAAAAAGTATGCTAAATAAAGGACACATAGATCACCACCTTTGTCATTATCTCTCCTCAGATCCCAAATTAGACATTCCAGGAGCCAAGATTCCCAGGAATATCAGCATTTACAACCCCTAGACCACTAGCCCTGCTTTTAGCCCAGCTCCTACAGCTATCATCCAGGTAACTAATTTTAGTTACCAATAGAAGGTGCAGAGGGTAGAGTATTGGACATGCAGTCAAAAGATCTAAGTTCAAATCCTGCATTAATAGTTATATGACCCTAAATCTTTTAAACACGTTGAGCCTCAGATTCCTCGTGGGTAAAATGGTGATAATGATAACATCTACGTTACAGGGCTGTTATGAGGATAAGATGAGATAACATATAAAGACTTTTCACATCTTAAAGCACTATATAAATTCTGGCTATTACCATTGTCATTAAAAACAACCACAATAATGATAATAAGTGACCTTGTAACTCTTCTGCAGGTGTTGTATCCCTTGTGTCCTCAGCAGCCAGAGCTACTGAAGACACAAAATGTTCATCTTCCCCATCAAAATCCTTGGCACTCTAAAATGCTTTAACATATGAAATGGATATGGATTCATCATTGAAAATAACATTAAAGAAAATGCACCATCATTTGTTTCCCTCCAACACTGTAAGGACCATGGAATATTTCTTTGTGACTTGCCTGTGAAACACATTAAGCTGTAAGTTCCCTGGGAACAAAGACCATTTTGCTTTTCTATCCGCCTCTCCAATATTTTTAGTCCATGTTGGATGTAGTAAGCTCTTAAGAAATGCTTTTTTATTTATTCTAGGATAATATTAAAACTTCACAGAATGTCATTTAAAATTCCTTAAAATATGGCCCCTGCATTTACTTCCTGCTTTATTTCACATTATTCCTTTTTGGACTATTCATATTTTAGAGTAACTGACCTACCTGCTAGTTTCTAACTTGGTATTCCACCTCTGTGTGCCTTTACATAGGCTGTCCTCCATGCCCAGAATGAGCTCTATTTTCACTGCCAACTATTAGCACACTGAGCTTCCTTCAAGGCTTTTCTTAAGTGCTATCTCCTAAGCAGATCCTTTCCTGACCACCCACCCCTACCCCAGCTGTTAGGGCTTTCTCTCCTCCCTCAAATTTTCTTGCATGTGTTTATCTGCTTACATATTGCATTCCCTAAGAGAATATAAGGATTTGAAGGGCAAGGATGGTTTTTGTTTTTGTCTCAGAGTCTCTAGCATTCAGCATAGTGACTTACCTATAATAGGCACTTAACAAAATCTTTATTGATTTTTTTTTCTTTTCTTATTGAATTTTTTTTAATTAAGCAGAGGAGTGACATGACCAGATCTATACCTAAGAAAAATTGTTCTGGCAGCAGCATAAAGATGAATTAGAGGCCCAAGTGAGTTGAAGTAGGGAGAACAGTATGGGGGCTATTGCAGCAGTCTTAGAAAATGGCAATAAAATGGGAAGTGGCCATAGGAATGGGCATCAATGGAAGACAGACATTGCAAAGATGAATTTGACAAGATGTAACAGATAGGATATAAATGAGCAAAAGGAGTCAAAGATAACAAGACTATAAAAATGAGGAAGTAGGTAAAGATGATTTCACAAAAATGATGAAGTCAGAAGGAATGATAGAGAGAAAAGAAGAAAGTTCTGAACTGATGTTATTTTAACGTAACAGGTACTGTGAACTAAATGTACACTTTAGGATGCTGCCAAACCGATTCTTATCCATACCTGGGTTGTTCCGTTGGTTTTCTGAACTTACTGAGAAACATTAATTTGGCAAATTAATAATTAACCAGAAAGGACATGTTAGGCAAATAAATAGGTAGATAGATAGATAGGATAGACAGACAGACAGACAAACAGAGAGAGAGAGAGAGAGAGAGAGAGAGAGAGAGAGAGAGAGAGACAAGTAGAGAGAGAGATAGATGATAGGTAGGTATAGATTTATCTAGAAAGATAATATATGTATTAACCACCAGAGGGTGCTCTAACAATACACAAAAAAGTTACTTCATTCCCTCTCCCATTGGCCGAAAGCTTTCTCTCAGCTAAGTACCACTAGCATCTGGCTCTGTATAGATTTAATAAATACTACCTGGAAGATGTTCCAAAATTACTAAAACTAGCAACAGGAAAATTTCTTATCTCTACTCTCTAGCCATTTTGAGAGTATCTCCTGATTCATGACTGAACTTCATTCATAGAACTTAGACAATTTTCTTTTAAATGACCATGTGATATGTTGATACGTAATATACTTAACAATAAAACTATAGCATTGCTGAAGAATGAGCTTTAAAAGTTTTCACAAAGCAAACTGCACTGAAATAGCTTTGCCCAAAGGAATCTCCTTCTCAGAAGCTCTTTCCGTTTGACAGATAAGGGGGAGGAGAATAAGGGAAAGGATTATGCTTTTATTTTGGGGTGGTGAGGTAGAGGAACTCCATAAGTTATGTACAGTTATTATTTGAGGGAGAAAACAGGAGGGAAATGTAAGTTTTTGGCACTCTCTATTCAGTATTACCAAACCTGGTGCAAGGGGTGGGGTCATTGCAACTGTCAAGCTGCTTCAATCTGCTCCAGGCCCCTGGCAGCTGCCACAATTCTCAAAGATTTGTCCCATTTGTCCCATTCCTTCTTCACTGTATTTGGCTGTGATGGCAGCTTAGTCCAGGGCCACCTTAACCTTGGAATCCAAGTAAGCCTCTCCACTCTTGGTCACCTAGAAAATCCAACATAAAGTATGAGACAAGGGCATCTAGCTTCTCTGCCCTGGATGAATAGAAAAAAGGAAGTGAAATTTTGCCAGGGATATTAACATTAATTGCTTGGAAGGAATGAAACCACAGACTTAACTTCTTCTGAATATAGCCAGTGAAACTATGCAGGGGATAAGGTACAATTTGCATGGCAAAAATTCTGATTTGTCCAGTGACTTCATGCCAATTTTGAACTTATACTGTGTGTGTGGGAGAGTCAAAGCAAAGTTGGGAACAGGAACTTAGAGAGGACCTAAACATCTCTAGAGAATTCTCTATTCTATTTGCAATTTATGGGGGACTTTTGTCCAACATATATCTCCCTCTTTTATGCTTTGCTTAATATTAATCATCAGAGAGTCATTAAAGTTAACTTTGTTGTTGTATTTTTTAAGCCATCTTGTAAGATTCTGACATGCATAAGAGCACATTGCTGGAGGAGAATCTTTAATAAAAGTAATATTTTTCTCTCCTGAATTAAATACTTTTTATAGTCAACCAACAAGTACAGTGGAATTTTGTATTCTATGTACATTTCAGACAATTGCACGTGGCTTGCTATAGAATATCCTTTGCAAAAGTCTCCCTATTTTCTCCTCAAACCTTCACCAAAGATACCCTTGCTGGACATGTAGCTTATTTTGTGAATCATTTTTTCAGAAGAGAGACAGTAAGCATAAAGGTCAGTAGTTATTAATATTACTTGTTGGCCTCCCACCTTTTTTTGTAATAATGAGGTCCATGATTTTTTCAAAATATTTGGCAACCTCCCCACTTCTAAGTGCCTTGAGAATTGATTTCCCACAACTGTGTAACTTCTGGAATGTACCTCCTCTGGATTTACATGGTCTAATTAAGGAAGCTAAGTAGCTCCTGTATGGATCCCCAGACTTGGATTCAGAAAGATTTGAGTATAAATTATGTCTCAGACGCTTACTAGCTGTGTGATCCTGGGCATGTTACTTAACACCTCCTAGCTTCAGTTTCCTCAACTGACAAAATGAGCCTGCTAATAATAGCACCTTTCTCACAAGGTTGTTTTGAGAATCAAATGAAGTAACACATAAAGAAAGTGCTTTGGGCACATACATGTAGATACTAATTATTATCAATTCCGCTATTCTTTCCAGTTAGTTTTCTCTAGTGCCTTATCTATTCTAACACCAAAGTGCTAGTAGTGCTGCAAGAAAGACAGGAAAAATATATTGCTGAAACCAAGTACACACAGAAAAAAAAAAGCCATGCGGCAGGCAACACAACTTTTCAAGGTATTTTAACAGGAGCCAGACTGACATTTACCTTTGTCCTACCTATGCAGAGTACTAATTCAATCCAACATCCATTTATGTTGGATTGCGCCAGAGATACAAAGAGAGAAAATGCCATATCCTCTGTCTTCAAGGATGTTAGACTCTAATAAGACCTCCTCCATTCATTCCATCAGGTACACCTGGAGGGCTTCAGCCAAAGTGAGAGCCAAGAAAGACCGACCTCTAATATTCCTACTGGTTCCCACTTTCCCTTATCTACCCAGGACTAGACACTGATTGCTGCCATTTCCCCCAATCCTTATCCTTCACTGCATTCCATTGCTTAGATCTACTCTCCTATTCCAGGGGCCACTCCTCTCCAGGGTCCCGAAGTTTCATGCCAGATGGCTCATGCATTGAGACTAATTATAATCATTGCCTTCTGCCCTGCTTCTAAACACTTAGGCCTTACGGGCTTTTTCATTCACCCTGCAGCTAAACTCTTCTCTGGATATTTTCTCCCTCAGTTAGAGAGCCCCTTAAGATCAAGAGATGCCTTCCTTCTCTGTCTGTATCCTTAGTGTTTCGCACAGTGCTTGTCGTATATCAAACACTTATTAAGTGTGTGTTCCTTCATTCGCAGAGACAATCAGACATACACACAAATAAAGAGGAATTAAGAAAAGGTGCTCTTGGAAAATCTGAGGAGGGAGAGGCTAGCAAACAAAGCAAGGCAAATTAATAATATACATGAAATTCTGGGGAGTATTTTTAAATCATTTAAAAAGAAAGAGCTCATTTCAAGGATGCTTAAGCACATTAGAATACTGCACAAAAGTGCAGTGTAGAATGTAAGTTCCTTTGGAACTTCCCTTTCATAATATTAATAAAGCCGTTTAAAATTTTCCTAGTCTTTGGACTAATCTATAAGAGAAACCTTATCGGTGTTTCTTTATCCATTCTGAAATCATGTCCTTCACCAAGATTCCTAGCCATCACAATGTGGTTAGCTTAGTAAAGGCAGTAAATTAAGACCAAACAGTGAACTATTATATTTTTGAAAGGTTTTTACCTTGAAGAATTAAATATTAGCCATTAGTTACATGGACCCAACCCCTAAGCATTCCAATTAATCAAAGTTATTATTTTAATATTGTTTATAGGTCAAAATATGCTTACATTTATGCAGAAAAAATAAAATAGTACAATGAAATAATTTGCAGTGTTAAGTTTTAATTTGTTAGTATTTGCATATCAAATTCTCTCATTAAAGGTAAATTACATCAAAATTTGTGGCAGGTTTATTTTTATTAAACACATTTACATTTGCTCTCTTTAATATGATGTGATTTAGAACTTCTTGTGATCACTAAGTTCCTAATTTTAAAATTAAGCACATTTTATGCCTCCTGAAAATGTTATATCCGCCTTGTATTCTAACCAAGAGGACCCTTTTACCTGGCATACTTATAGAATTGTTTAAGCCTACTGTTGAAAAAGAAGCTATATCTGGCTAATATAATAAAAATAAAATGTGTTGAGAATGGGGGGAAAAAAGAAATCATGTCCTTTTCCCCTCTGAGCAGCCCCAAAAGCCCTCTGCCCTGGGTAATTAGGGTAAGGATTGTACTAGGGCAAGGGGCCCTATGACTCAGCCGCTTAAGATTAGTAGCCTCTTTCCCCACACCCTCAAGCAATTAGAGTAATGACCTACCTAAAAGATGGAAGATTACTTCAGTTAATGGGAACTATCCCTGTGGTCACCTTTGACCAACTAAAGAAGAGAATCCTTGAATGGAACAGTCAAAGAGAGATTGAATCATTTTAGAGAAATGATTTTCTAAAGGTATGCTAAAATTTAAGCTACTGCTTTTCAGGTTGATGAAGCAAATTGCTAAATGTTGGCCAAACTCAAGCTAATTGCTCAGTCTTGACTATGAAATAATCCATGTTCTAGAATCTTACAAATGAAAACTTCGAATGACTTGTGATAAAGATATGTCTGAGAGCGTGAGGGGATTCTGACAGTTTATACGTTTCTTTTTTCTATGAAAAAAAAAACCTTAGATATTTAATTATGATAAATTAACAACAATTATTTCTGACATGCTTATACCTACAATTCAGAGTACAGAAATTTCTTCCACTAGAGTAGGGATTGCTTCATTATCTTTATCCCCAGCACCTAGCTTAGTATAGTGTAGATCTTTAATAAATGCTTGTTGATCGATTGATTAAGATAAAGAGAGAGCCTTGAAGAAAAGAAGACCAAAGTTCAACTCTTGCTGCTGAATCATAAGATCTTTGTTACCCTGAGCAAATCACTGAACTTCTCAGTAGAGCATAAATTGTAGGGTAGAGGATGCTCTCATTGGGATCAATCAATCAATCGATAAGCGTTAATTAAGCACTTAATATGTGCCGGACATTATTCTAGGCACTGGAGATAGAGAAAATGTAATAACAGTCACTACCTCTTTCCCTTCTCTCAAGATGGTGGACAACAAGCCCCCAAAGGAACCAAAGGAAAAGGTCAAAAAGGAAAAAAAGAGAGAACAATAAAGATGTGGCTGAAAAGGGGGCAAAAAAGCCTCAAAAGCATTGAAGTAGGAACCCCGTCTTGGCCTGAGGGATTGGTGGATACTCCAGGTCTGCAGTGTATTCCCAGAGAGCCACGTACAAGCAGAAATATGCTGCACCAAAAACCCGGATTGAAAGGAAAAAGAAAGAGAAGGTGCCTGCTACTATCTCAAAGCCAGTTGGTGGTGATAAGAATGGAGGAACCCACGTGGCAAAGATCCGCAAAATGCCTCAGTATTACCCTACTGAGGATGTGTCTAGAAAGCTGCTAAGTCATGGCAAAAAGCCCTTCAGCCAACATGTGAGGAGACTTTGTGCTAGCATCAAGCCAGGCACCGTTCTGATCATGTTCACTGGCCACCACAGGGGCAAGCAAGTGGTTTTCCTGAAGCAACTGGCTAGTGGCTTGCTACTGGTAACTGGACCTCTGACCATCAACCGTGTTCCTCTGAGAAGGACCCATCAGAAATTTGTCATTGCCACCTCTACCAGGGTTAACCTTTCAGGTGTAAAAATTCCAAATCATCTTACTGATGCTTACTTCAAGAAGAAGAGGATCCGTAAACCTAGACACCAAGAAAGAGAAATTTTTGACACAGAAAATGAGAAATATGAGATTACAGAGCAGCACAAGGATCAGAAAACAGTGGACTCTCAGATCCTGCCCCAAATCAAGAAAATTCCTCAACTCTGTGGCCACCTGCTTTCTGTATTCTCTCTCTCCAATGGAGTTTATCCTTACAAACTGGTTTTTAAATGCCTTCCAGAGAACTCTTATTAAAATATTTGGAATAGCTAAAACAAATTAAAAAATTTTTTAAATTAAAAAAAAACAGTCACTACCCCCAAATACTTTACATTCTAATGGAAGTGACATGCATATAAGTTGTTATATCCAAAATACATTTCAAGCAGATACAAGGCAACCTTCAAGGGGAAGGCATTAGCAGCTAGATAGAAAAGCATCTTCTAGAAGTGGACACTTATTCTGAGTTTTCAAAGAATAAAAGGATTCTGAGAAACAGAGATGCAGAGAGAGAGCATTCTAGGTATGAGGCATAAGCAACACAAAGGAATAGAGAGGTGTCATTGTTTGAGAAGAAGCAAGTACAGTTGCATGATTAGATTGAAGAGTACATGCAGGGATAATGTGCAAGAATACCACTTAAGTGAGAGGGGAGAAAAGAAAAGAAAAACAGAGGGCAGGAATTAGATAATTAAATAGAAGAAGGAAAGAAAAAGAAAGCAATGTTAAGTAAAACCCCAGAACTAACAAAAGGCTTGACAGTTGAGGAGACCCGTTTAGGGCAATTGAGAGTGAGGAAAAGAAAGCCTGTTGGAATGGAATTGGCTTAAAGTAGATTGAGCAAAGCTAATCAAAGAGCCAAAGAACATCTTAAAAGAGGAAGAAAAAAATTCCTAATGAGGAAAATAAGACAATACAACAGACAAAAAAGGAGGAAAATATAAATCCAACTCTCAAATTTTTATTTGAATGAATTAAGGAACGTAATGAAATAACAGTGAGAGATTGAATCAGAAAACAAAACCCCACAATCTGCTAGTTCTATGAACCATGTATAAGAAGCAAAGACAAATACAGAATAAAAATGAAATGGATAGTTTTCTTGGAGTGAGAAATGTAGATGATATTAAAAACAAAAAATAAAAATAAAAACTTATTTTAAAAAAGCTATTGCAATAATTTAAATAAGAACCTGATGTAAGTTCAGGGCCATATGAGTGGAGAGAAAGGAACATTTCTTCATTGTGAGTAAAGAATGAAATGACATGCCTATACCAATGAAATAACAAGCCTGGTTTAAAATAAATCCTTATACTGAATTACAAACCAATAGCTATCCATCAGAAAAGTGACTAAAACTGTCTGGAAGAAAACAAGTTTCCTTCACCATTATTTGATTTTTAATTAGGGCACATTTATATCTTAATATGCTGAAGGATTTCTTAGAGAAGATGAGTTTCTTCAGATACTCTTGATGTTGATCATTGTACCAGTTGTGTCAAGGCCCAGAATATAACTAGATTTCCTCAATGAGATCCATGATTACTTAAAAGATATAAATTTAGCAATAAACACATGAAAAAGTAGATGAAACATGTGTGTTGTCCAGATTCTGGAATAAGACAAAGAATTCATCTGTCAGTACAAATTTCTGGATAGATTGCAAATGGACTGACCTACAATTGAAAAGGAAGTGAATATAGAGCTGCCTCACATTTTGGCAGGTGGTGATGCTTATGACTATAAACCATGCAACATCACAACCACAGAAGAATCAAAATTGAGTTGACCCAAAGGGAAATGGAAAAACGTGTGGCAGGTATAAGGAAGCTGTAGCCTATTGCCAATAATTTGCATTTAAAAAAGGATTGTAAAGAACTTATATGATCAGAAAAGGAGGTGGACAAGTTTTGGAATAAGAATAAGGAATTAAAAAAACAACAAACTATAGCCAGTCTGATTTCCAAAAAAGATGTCCGCAAGATGTTAAAGAACCAGAGGAAAGGCTATAGCATATTAAGAGGAATGGCTTTGGGGGGATTTAGGGAAGAAATGGACAATTATTATACAAGATTAAATGGTATGGATGAATTACCATCAGGACTTATACAGACAGTATCTATTTTGGTGAGATCATAGATGCACCAAATGATTTTCATTAAAACAATTCTCTTAAGGACTTTTGCTGAACCATCATGTTACCATTACTTTCTCTGCATAATAATAACCCTCCTTTCACCAAATCATCAAAATTTTCTTAGTACCCTGTGAGGAGAGAGAGAAGTAGATTTTTGATGATTAAAAAAACAAAATTTAATTTTTAAGTGGCATAAAACATTTTATTAAAGAGATATGTGAGGAAGTCCCTCTGTACATTCAGTAGACCTTCTGTGGAATACTTTCAGAAGGAATTCAATGGAATAAAATGCGCATGGGTTACAATCTATACTACTGAAGGAAGTTCTCAGGTCAACGAATTCATTCATCATCTGATTTTTTTACATTATGAATCTCTATACTTGGAAATGTTATACTGTTTTTTATTTCCAAAGTAATCTTTTAAATAGGCTCCATTAATTTAGACTTCTTTTCCATATATAGACTATTACAACCCAAATGGAGTTGAAAGGTTATTGTCTTTTCATTTTGTTTTGCGTATTTTGAAGACATATATGTGAATATGGGCCAGCTGGGTGGTACAGTGGATAGAGCACTGGGCTTAGAATCAGGAAGACTCATCTTCATGAGTTCAAATCCGAATTCAAACACTCAGCTGTGTGACCCTGGGCAAGTCACTTAACCATGCTTACCTCAGTTCCTCATCTCTAAAATAAGCTGGAGAACAAAATGGCAAACCATTCCAGTACCCTTGCCAAGAAAACCCCAAAATGGAGTCACAAAGAGTCAGACACCACTGAAATGACCCAACAATGAAATATGTGTACACAAATTAGCAAGATAGAAAAAAAACTGCATTCTTTTTTGTATCACTTTCTGAACTTTTTTGAGTGTTCTCATTTGAAAAAAAAAACCAGTGAGAGCATTTTCTACCCTGCAATTTATATTCTTAGAGAGTTTCCTGGTATACTGAGGGGTTATGATAAGGCTGTTACAGATAAGGATGTTAACACGGGAGCAGTAAAAGGACTCTCTAATGGTCATAGAGTTAGTTAATGGCAATAAGAGCTAGAAACCAATGAGCATAAATTATTCATTTGAATGTAATTACCTTTAAACTAGAATGGCTTTCTGGAGCTTCCTTTTCTATCAGAAATCATTTTTTTACATCCAGAAAAATAACATTCACATAGAATGTTTGTTTACTCCAAGGATCATCTGATCCATATGATCAGAGGATTATCACCAGATAAAACTTTAGTGGTCATCTATTCTAGCCTCCCTGTTTTGCAGATGAGGAAATTGAGGCCTAAGGGGAATAAGTGACTCACCCAGAAAGGTGAAGTGACTCTTTTCTTTTGTCATTATGGTACAAATGTCAGTCACTGATTTACTTGGTTAAAAGACATAGTCAAGTAAAAAAGCAGCTAAAACAACTATGCAATAATCTAATCCCCTTCTGTCTCTCCTTGATTTACAATTCAGATACAAAGAAGAGGCAACCACTACCAGGATTGAACCTAGACCACAGAGATATTCAATTGGAAAATGGAGGGGGGGGAGGTGGGAAGGCCTGCTTTAATAAACATAGAAACTGGATTTATTGCCTAGTCATTGTTATGTGTTTTTGGTTTGTTTTTTGTTTTATGTTTTTGAGGAAAGCACAGGCTCAGACTACTGAAACATTTCAATACAAGAAAACTTGGACCTTCCAATCTGGAATAAAGAATGTAGGTAAGTGAATTTTATGTGTAACCTAGAGGGCTAAGGTTGTAACATTCTTTCCAAATTCCCCATTACCTTCCTGTGATGTTGACTGAGTCACCTCTACATGTCTTTAAAATGCAGTAAATATCTTTTCTCTACCCTCTCCGCTAATCTTCCATTTTTGCCTCCAAAGTACTGAGTTGACAAAATGGAAGCCTGTTGTATGGCCTTGAATGTAACAGTTAAGTAATTGACCTGGTTTTACTTTTCTTTTTCTGAAACATGGTTAGCACATAGAAGAAGATAATAGCCTTTCAACCTAAGCCTTTCAACAGCTGTTCTGGTTTGTTGGGGTTTTTTTAAGTGTTCCCAACAGCTGGTATATCCTAAAATAGCTACAGCTGGGTCGTACTACTCCAGCTTTGTCTTGGAGCCATGACACAATAGTTCAAAGAAACTCTTCCTTGACATGATAAAGATATCCATTCTCTGTGTAAAATGCAAAATGTTTATTGAGTTGAGCCTTTTTTAGCCTACATTAAGAATGCTACATTCAAAAAATGATCTAAATAAATACTCACTAGCTATATGGTAAATGACTCAGAAAATTAAAATCTAATCACAGCATTTGTTGCCTTTAAAATGTTCTACAGCTGCATTACAAATTTCTGGGTGTGAAGTAGATGTGTAACTTATTTGTTGAACAATAAACACTATCAAACGTGAAGATATTGGGAATGTTTCATAAACATCTGTCTCAGAAAGCAAAACATTACAATGCAATTTGCTGATACAGCAGCTATTATACCATCTTTAATCCAATGGCAGCTGACTTAGCACCAGTTATCAAAGCTGAAAATTGTTCTTTCAGTTTACCCTGTATAGTACCAATCTTACGTTGCTCAGATGGAAACTAACCACTAATGAAAGATAGAAGACATCCTTACAAAAATTCTAATTTGTACAATTTACAAACAAGTTAACTATATTCCACAGTGAATGCAACAACATTCAAGGCTACATGTCTCTTTTCAAACCAAAAGATTATTTAAAAAAAAAATTTAGTACCATTTTCAGTTAAACACTCATTATGTCAAAGACTTTATCTTAATATATCTATTCATATTTTAACTTGGCATGTAAAGTATGACCCCAGAAGGGAGGTATATATAATCACACTGAACAGTCAGATATGTATTTCCCTTTTCAAGTTAGGATTCTAATTAGCTGATCTTTTTAGTTGCCTTTTTCCCCCATAAGATATACTGCTTTAAACTTAACATTCATAGAATAAGGTTCTTATCTAACTTCTCCCTGGATAAAAATTTTTGAGTTTGAGATATAAAACCAATTTTGCTAATGGAGTTTTGGGGTCTCTCAACTTACATAAATGCCAATTATAAAAATTTCATCTTTTCACTCTCCTTTACTCCCATTCTTAAATGTTCTTGTCAATTCTTCTTTTATAAGTTCTTTTGAACTTGTCCTTTTTTTGAACTTTTCTCCTTTTCTTGCTATTCCTACAGATTTGAAGAGCATTGAGGATAAGAGCTGTATTTTATTTATCTTCCTATTGTCCTAGCATGTAGGTCAATGCCTTTCTCATAATAGGCATTTAATAAATGTTTAATACATTAATAGGTGGATGAAAAGATTGAGTGGGTCAGGAAATCTGAGCTCTTGTCAATAATTGGACCTTAGATAAACCAATGCTCCCTTATTATATTTTAATTTTCCTTATTTGTGAAATGGATATAAGAGACATAAGATCAGAGGATAATAGATAAAGAGCAAGAAAAGTTCTCAAGGCCATCTTGTCCAACCCCATAATTTTACCAATGAGACAATTGAGGTATAGGGAGGTGAAGTGACTTGTCCAAAGTCACACAAGTAGCGTCAGAGGCAATATTTGAACTCAGGCCTTCTGCCCTACCCAACTCATTTTGATATTACAATATATGAATAAAAAATGACAATGAGCATTTATTAAAAAATTCTTTGTACCAAGCAGTATGTTAGGTACTGGAAAAATGAGAAAAAAATGAAACAGCCCATGCCCCCGAGGAGCTTACATTCTACTTGGAGCCAAACAGCATGTCCAGTGTAGCACTTCCCCCTCTGAGGTACAACCCTAATGTTCATTCACACTTAAGGATAGATAATCTGAATAATAATTACTTCTATGGGTTCTAGGGGTAACTCTAGGTCTACACTCCCGATTCAATAACTCATGAGCAATTGTGTTTTCCTTTAACATTCAGTTTGTGGACATAGTATGGAAAACATTTACCAAGATAACATTGATAAAAATTAAAAACAACTTTGAAAGGGAAATGACAAATTCTGGAGGAGCTATGGGAAAACAGGTACATTAATGCGCCCTTGATGGAGCTGTAAACTGGTCCAGCTATTCTGGAAAACAGTATGGAACTAAGTCCAAAAAGCTATTAAACTGTGCATACTCTTTGACCAAGTGATACTGCTATTAGAACTATACCCCCAAAGGGATCAAAGAATGAAGAAAGGGACTCATATGTACATAAACATTTATAGCAGCTCTTTTCATGGTGGGGAAGAATTGAAAACTGAAGAGATGCCCATCCATTGAAATATGAATAAGTAAGTTAAGGTATGTGAATGTGATAGAATACCACCGTGCTATTAAAAAAATGGCAAAAAGGATGGTTTCAGAGAAACCTAGGAAGACTTATATGAACTGATGCAAAGTGAAGTTAGCTGAAACAGAAGAACAATATACGTAATGATAATATTGTAAAGCAATTTTGAAAGACTTGGGAATTCTGATCAACACAATGACCAACCACAACACCAGAAGACTCATGATGAAATATGCTATTCATCTTCAGAAAAAGAAGTGATGGCATCAGAGCACAGACCGTGAACATAGCTAATACAGAAAATTGCTTTCCTTGACTATACATATTGGTAATGGTTTTGTTTTTCTGGCTTTCTAAATGGGTGAGGGGGGGGGAAATCAGAGGGAGAGAATTGGAAATGAAAATAAAATAAATGTGAATTATTTTTTAAAAGATGCAAAAGTAAGAACAATAGCTACAAAATACTCATCCCCCCCATAAACCTTGGGCACACTCTCCCACTAAGGCTTGGAATATGATATTTCTGAGGTCAATGGAGCTAGAATTAAAACCAAGGATCACCTACCCCCCATCCCCTTTTCCCTTACTTTCTTGTAGGGCAAGATAGATTTCTATGCCCCATTGCCTATATATCTTATTTCCATATTTTGCCTTGGAGCATGAGACTCAGTTTTGCTGGGTAGGTGATTCCTGGTTTTAAACCTAGCTCCTTTGACCTCCAGAATATCATATGCCCTTCAGTCCCTTAATGTAGAAGCTGCTAGATCTTGTCTTATTCTGATTGTGTTTCCACAATACTCAAATTGTTTCTTTCTGGATGCTTGCAGTATTTTCTCCTTGATCTGGGAGCTCTGGAATTTGGTGATAATGTTCCTAGGAGTTTTCTTTTTGGGATTTTTTCAAGAGGCCATCAGTGAATTCTTTCACTTTCTATTTTACCCTCTGGCTCTAGAATATCAGGGCAGCTCTCCTTGGTAATTTCTTGAAAGATGAGATCTAGGCTCTTTTTTGATCATGGCTTTCAGGTAGTCCAATAATTTTGAAATTATCTCTCCTGGATCTATTTTCCAGGTCAGTGGTTTTTCCAATGAGATATTTCACATTGTCTTCCATTTTTTCATTCCTTTGGTTCTGTTTTAAAATATCTTAATTTCTCATAAAGTCACTAGCTTCCACTTGCTCCAATCTCATTCTAAGGTAGTATTTTCTTCAGTGGTCTTTTGGACCTCCTTTTCCATTTGGCTAATTCTGCCTTTCAAGACATTCTTCTCCTCATTGGCTTTTGGGAGCTTTTTTGCCGTTTGAGTTAGTCTATTTTTAAGGTGTTATTTTCTTCAGTATCTTGGGGGGTCTCCTTTAGCAAGTCCTTGATTTGTTTTTCCTGGTTTTCCCACATCACTCTCATTTTGCTTCCCAATTTTTCCTCTACTTCTCTAACTTGCTTTTCCAAATCCTTTTTGAGCTCTTCCATGGCCTGAGGCCAGTCCATGTTTTTCTTGGAGGCTTTTGATGTAGCCCCTTTGACTTTGTTGACTTCTTCTGGCTGTATGTTTTGGTCTTCTTTGTCACCAAAGAAAGATTCCAAAGTCTGAGTCTGAATCTGAGACTGTTTTCACAGCCTTGCCATGTTCCCAGCCAACTACTTGACCCTTCAGTTTTTCCTAGGGATATGACTGCTTGTAGGGTAGAGAGTGCTTTGTCCCAAGCTTTAGGGGCTGCACTGTGGTTTTCAGAGCTTTTTCTATACAACAAGCTCTGCCACACCAGCGCTCCTCCTCCCCCAAGAACCACCAACCTAGACTGTGACTAAGATCTGAGCAGGCTCTGCACACCTGGTCTGATCTGCCACTTAATTCCTCCCACCAGGTGGGCCTGGGACCAGAAGCAACTGCAGCTGTAGTTCTGTAGCTGCACCTCCTCTGTTGCCCCTGGGGCAGTGGCCAAACTGCGAACTCCTTTCACTCTGTCCCCACAGTTTTTTCCCACTAACCTTCTCTGTTGTCTTTGGTGTTTGTGGGTTGAGAAGTCCAGTAACTGCTGCAGCTCACTGATTCAGGGAGCTAGGGCCTGTTCCACCTGGCTCCCTGCCTGGTTGGTCCAGGTGCAGCCCACACTGGACTCTGCTCTGCTCCGAGCTCCATGGGATAGACCTTACCCAGCAACCATCCAGGCTGTCCTGGGCTGGAGCCCTGCTTCCCTCTGCTATTTTGTGGGTTCTGCAGTTCTAGAATTTGTTCAGAGCCATTTTTATAGGTTTTTGGAGGGTCCTGGGGAGAGCTTTAGGCCAGTCTCTGCTTTCCAGCTGCCATCTTGGCTCTGCCCCCCTTCTTTACATTTTTTTTCTGCCAGAAGTATTTCTTGAAGCCATTTCTTGCCTTGAATGACTGTATCTCTCTATCCATCTCTGTCCAGAACAAACTTGTCAAACAAGAGCTAGCTGACCACATCATGGCCTGCAACACTTTCGTGGGTCTGAATGAGGTTACTATCAGGGAAACATTCAATAAAATAAATTAAAATAGTACAGAACATAGTTAATGTTAATATGTGGCTTTCTAAATCAATGTTTCCTAAAGGGATCTTTAAACAGTTTGGTGGCTCTTCTTCTCTGTGAGTTTGACACCAGTGATCTAGGTCCCACATCTCTGCTCCCTATAATATGTACTGTTAAGAATACCTCCCCTTCAAAATGACATGGTCAATAAAGGAGGAAAAGATGTCTCCACATCAAGAGTAATTCTCTCTCAGACTGTGTTCTTTCTCTAATTCAGACCCCTATTTGGAGCTTACTGGAACTCCTGAACTTTCTCCAGGGCTTATTTATTTATTGGAGGCAATTGGGGTTAAGGAACTTGCCTAGGGCCACAAAGCTAGTAAGTATCTGATGCTGATTTGAACTCAGGTCCTCCTGACTCCAAGGCCAGTGCTATATCCACTGAGTCACCTAGCTGCCCCTCCAGAACTTATTTACAACCTCAAGAGTCTTGGCCCATTTTTACCCCAGCCCATTCATTCAAAGAAGGTGTTAGTACTTCATACAGGGATCCCCAGGTGATAATACCTTAATAACATATTAATGCCACATTCCACTTTGTTTTCTGTTGACACAAAGCTATGGGGGACAAATTCCCGCTACCCTCAGATAGATACAAAATAAAAAAGTACAACATAATTTGAGATAAGGCTGGAACAGGTGCACTGACAACAAAGGAGCTGTAAAAAGCCTCTTGTAGGAAGTGGTACCTGAGCTGTGCTTCATAGGAAGTTTAGGTCCAGGAAGCAGAGGTGAGAGGAGAGAGGATTTCAGGAATAAAGTAAAACATATTCAAAGGCATGAAGGAGGGAGAATGAATGCCATGTATGAGAAGCAGCAAGTAGGTGAGCTGAACAGCAACACAGTATTCTGGTGGAAGTAATAATGTGAAATAAATTGTGAAAAGAAGGCCAAGGATAGATTGTAAAGGGCTATAAATGCCAGGTTAACAAGTCTGCCTTTTATCCTAGAGGCAGCAGGGAGCTACTTTCTGATAAATGGAGTGACAAAGTCCTTTTCAGCTTTATATGTCCTTCAGAAAGATTATTTTGTCATTTGTGTGGAGAATGGATTGGAGATGAGAGAGACTGGGAAAATGGAGACCAAATAAAATGTTATTGCAGTAGTCTAGGCAAGAGGTGCTGAGAACCTGAGCTAGGATGGTGGTTATAGGAGTAAAGAGAAGGAGACTACTGTGAAGGATGTGATGGAGATAGAATTGGACGACATTTAACAACTAGTTTGATTTAGCATGTAAGGAAGAGTGAAGAGTATAGCATAAGAATGATTCTGATGTTGCTAACCTGAGTGACTAGGAGGTTGATTGTGCCCTAAATAGAAATAAAGAACTTTGTATGCAGGACAGATGCAGGAGCAGGCAAGGAAGAGTTTTATTTTGGACATAATGGGTTTGAGGTGCTTGTAGGGTACCTAGGTAGGGATGTCCAAAAAGTCAGCCAAGGGTGTGGGATTGCAGCTGAAGAGAGAAATTAGGGCTAAATCCAGAGATTTGAAAATCATCTGTGGAAAGTGATGATTAAACCAATGATCCCTCATGAGATCAGCAAGAGGGGATATATAGAGAGAGGGGGGCAGAGCCTTGGGTACATCTGTGCTTAGGAAATGGGAGGTGGATTATGATTTGTCAAAGGAAACCAAGAGGTGGTCAGTCAGGTAGAAGAACAGGGAGGGGGCCTTTACATAGGCTGGTCAATTTTCCTTTATTACACTTCCTAAATTTTCTCTTCCTTTCCAAAGTCATTATTATTCTGACTTTTATAATCCCAGTTAATACTTTTAAGCCTGGACTTTGGCAATATTCTTCTAATGGGTTATGAGGGTTCTCCAGTTCTCTTTCCTCCAATCCCTCCTACGCCACCATATTAATATTCATAAGGTAGCACTTTCAAGATGTTATTCCACTAATCTAAAATTTTTGACAGTTCCTGGATACCTACCAAATACAAACCAAATTATTTCATTAGCAATCAAGGCCTCCCATTAGACTCTAACAATAGAAGGAAGTATTGGTGTGGTACAGTACAGTGTAAAGAGCACTAGATTTAGTATCAAGAAAAGTGGGTTCAAATTCCACCTGAATGCAAAACATGCCCCCTCTTTCAGTTTTCCCATCTGTAAAATGAGAATAGTGATACCTTTAGTACCCATTTCAAAGGGCTATTATAAAGATCAAATGAGATGATGTATGTGAATTATAACAAAAACTACTCCACAATTTCCACTCATTCTTCTTAATTTTTTCCCTCTGAGGACAAGCAGAAAAATAGTCTATCTTCCAGGTGATAATCCTTTAGATACTTGAAGAAAATTATCATGTCCCCCCTCATCTGTCAATCAAACAACAAGCATTTATTAAGTAACTGCTACACACATTAAGCACTGTGCTAGATGCTAGGGATGCAAAGACGAACAGGAAATAGAACCTGCCCTCAAGACATTTACATTCTATCCAGGGTAACAACACATATACAAATAATATATACAAAATATATACTAATTAAATATTGTAGGGGAAGAAACATTCACTGGTAGGAGGATGAGGAGAGGATTCATGGAGAAGATGGCTCTGGAGCAGTTTTGAAAGAAACAAATGATCTTTAAGATGTGAAAGTGAAGCCCATAAACATTCCAGACATGGGGGCAGCAAACATAAAAGCACAAGAAACAGGAAATGAAGTACCATGATGACAAGCAGCAAAAAGGACAGTTTGGCTAGACTAGAGAATATGGGAAGGGAAGTCATATACACAAAGTTTGGAGAGAAACTTGTATTTGCTAAGAAATAAAATGCTGTCAATGAAATTTGAAAGAACATGGAAAAGAGGAGAAATGTCTCAAGTCTAAAGAAGAGATAATCTTGATGTTCAGACAGAGAGAAGACAACAGAGGCAGCATGGTCAGGAAGACCTAAGTTTAAAAACTAGGCAAGTGTCGGGTCTCAAATAGGGAAAAGCCATAAAGTACAGTAATAAGTGAAAAGCCATAAAAACTTAAACTCTGTGAAAGGTGGAAGCCCAAACACAATGACCTGTTAAAAAATCATAACTTAGATACTGAATCTTAATTTAGACATTGAGTCAAAACTTAGATACTATGACCTATGAAAGCTGTAACAAGAATATCGTGACCCATATGTGACCAGTACCTGATTGATACACAAATTTATGTTTGGGCATAACATTGGCTTAATGCCTAAGCTTATTATTAAGCAGAAAACCAAAAATATCCACCAATCAGTAGTGATGCAGTATCTAGCTCCTCCTCCCTTTGTCTGTTTTCTATCATTACTACAGGGACTTTGGGGGTACTTTGGCAGGGATTCACTGATTAATCTGGCCGCTGCCCCAGACTGAAAACTCTTGGCAGGGATCCATCATACTGGCCCCCAATGTAAGTAACCCAATTAAACTACTACCTATAATCAATCTGGAGCTCCTCGACCTCTTCCTTTAGTATCAAACTTGTCCCTCTGTTTGGGAGGGAGATACAGGATTCCCTAGATAGGGGAATTTTGGTCCTTACAGCAAATCACTTAACCTTCCTAGGACTCTGTTTTCTAATCTGTAAAATGGTGGGGGTTGGGCCTGGGGAAGACTCAATGACGTTTAAGGTCTCTTCTAGCTATGAACCTATGACCCTATGATTTACAGACTGTCAATTATGAGTCAGGGAGTTTGATATCTATTCCTGAGGAAATCCTTTAATAGATTATTAAAGAGTATTAAAATAGTAATAGATTATTAAAGGTAGAAAACACCTAGAAAGAGGAATGGCGATTTAAAGGAACTAGCTTGGGCTTTATCAAGCACAAGTTATACCAAAATAATCTCTTTTCAGTCAGTCAACCAGAATTGATTAAGCACTTATTATATGCCAAGCACCATGGTAAGTGTTGGGGATAAAAAGTAAGGCAAAAATTGTCTCTGACTTCAAACTACTCATATTCTCATGTCTTTTTCTAATTTATATTACTAAACTAAATAGTGAAAAATAAGAGTGAGGGAAATGCTGTGGATATAATATAATTAGATTTTAGCCAAACTTTTGATAAAATACCACATACTATTTTTATTGAGCATATAGAGAGATGCAGAATAGATAATAATATATTTAATTGCATTAAGAACTGGGAAAGTCAAATTTTAATAGTGTCATGTTAATATGGAAGGAGATCTCCAGTGAAATTTCCCATGGAACTTGCACTTGACCCTATGCTGTTTAACATTTTTATCAATGACTTGGATAAAGGCATAGATTGCATGCTCATCAAATTTAAAGATGACAAAAGCTGGGATGAATAGCTAATACATAGGATGAAAGAGTCTGGATACAAAATGTTCTCAACAGGCTAGTGCACTGGGCTAAATTGATTTAGATAAAATTCAATAGAGAGAAATATGTAATCTTATACTTTGGGGGGAAAAATCAACCTCCAAATTACAGGGCACCATGAGATAGCAGTTGTTCAGATAAAGATGGGGGTAGGAGGGAGAGTGCAAGATCAATATGAATTATTGGTGTGTTGCAGCAGTCCAAAATGCTAATGTGATCTCAAGCTGCATTGAGAGACATAGCTTCCAGGAATAGAGAGATGATAGCACCATTATAATCTGTCCATATCAGACTTCACCTGAAATATTTTGTTCAGTTCTACACACCACAGTAAAGTCAACAAATATTTATTAAGCACCTACTTTGTTTCAAGCACTGTTTGAAGATATTGATAAGGTGAAAAGTGTCCCAAAATGTAGTGCTAGAATGAGGAGAGCTTTGAGTCCATTGCATGTGAGCATTGGTTGAAAGATTTAGGTTTGTTTAACCTGGAAAAGAGATTTGGGGGAGGGGGTCATGATAGTTTGTTTTCAAGCATTTGAAGAGTTATCATTCAGAGAAATATTTAGAAGTGTTCTCTTTGACTTAAGAAAGTATCACTAAAAGCAAACAGTGGATGTTGCAAAAAGGTAAATTTAGAAAATTGTCAGGAAGAAAAGTCTTAAGAATTAGAGCTGTCTAAAAGTTGAGTGTGTCGTATTGAGAGATGGGAGGTTCTCCTTCCTTGGACGTCTTCAAATAGAAACTTGTTTGATATGTTATAATGGGAATTCTTTTCACATATGGATTCAACTAGATGACCAATTAGGTCTCTTCTAACTCTCAAATTCTGGAATATTGGAGGAAATAGAGAGCCACTGTGGTTGATTGAGTTGGGAGTAATATAGTCAGATCTGCACTTCACTTTGGTAGCTGTGTGAAGGGTGGATTAGAGTATAGAGAGATTTGGGACAATAGACTAGGTATTGTTGAGACAGTTGAAATGGTTGCACAACTTTTTTCCAGCAGTGTTTAATGGCATGCTAGTAGAATTAGATGTCAATGGTAGAAGATAATGTATAATTGATATGGTCAAACATAGAACCAAAACTGTGATGGCAGGAAAAATGAAGCTAGACCAGGGCAGTGGACAAGGAGAAAAAGAAGTGATAGAAGGGATAGAGGCTATAATGAGAATAATGAATAGATTTAGGAGGAATAAGGAAATGAGAGAGATGGCTAGATTAGAAGTAATGGAAAAGCAAAGTTTCAGAGTCCTGGATTGTGGAGGTTGAACAGTTTGAGATGAAGGTGAGATAAAGGACATGACTATCCCAAAGGGTGGCTCAGAGCAAGTGGAGATCAAAGTCAAGGGGAATTGAGGAAATGGATGGAATCAGAGATCAAGGTGACATTGACTAGCATAGTGAAGTCACTGAATATGAGAGCAAGGATTAGGGTAGAGAAGAAGACTGTGAGTCAGATCCTGAGCTTCTTGAGGAAGGGAAAAAATAATCTAGAGCCTGATAGATAACTGCAACAAGGATCTGGACAAAGTAACATAGATGGAAGGAATGAATTTCACAGTAGGAATGGTTGTGAAGTAAATTTCATCTCTAGATTTGCCCAACATTCTGGCATTTCAAGATCTTTTTGGATCCTTAATCTATTACCTGTGTTAGCCAACTGTTCTAGCTCTGATTCAGAGCTTTGATTTTCCTTGTCTAATGCACTGTTTCACGGTACTATAATAATTTTTAATCTGGACATTTGCAAAGCTTAGATAGGCACAGAAAGCTCTGGTGTTTTTCTTTCAGCACTGCATAAACCTACATTTTCATTACTTTTCATTACTAACAAATTTACTCAAAACCACAACTAAATTTTCCTGCCATAGTAATAAAATGTAAGTTTAATAGAGCATATTACCCAAGTCTCTAGCAGACCTCTAACAAGCTGATGGGGTGGGGGGAGTTTACATTTGCAAAGAGCTGGCTGAAAATCAAATAAATTCTGCAGTTATTACTTGATAAAAACTGTTAAAAATTTAGGAAAGACTTAAAAATAAGTTTTGTGGATGCTTATTTTTGTTTTTATATCACTGTTCTGTCTGGATAGAAACCCTTCTATCCTCAATTTAACTCTTCCTTTTAACAATAAGGAAAACAAAATAAGCAAAAAAAACAAACAACGTTTACAGTGACCACTTCTGGCAACACATGCAACACTTTGCTCTCTAAGTCCTTGTCTTAGGTCAATCCTGTCTCACACTCTTCCCTTTGGTAGTTTAGGTCTGATACTGTCATGAAATAACATGCTAATTTTCAAGACTTAACAAAAACAGATTTACTTAGCCGTAGCATAGAAAACTTAGTAAGGACACAGCATTCCACTCTGTAGACATAACTTCCCTCCCTCTACACAGAAACTGTCTGAACATTAGGGTAGAATGTGGTGATTCTTGAAACCATAAAACCCTGGCCTTATTTGAAGGGGGCTACCTCCCTAAGGTGGGCCTTTTAATGTCTTCAGATGATCAAGAAACCACATAGACATGGCCTGAGGCCATCAGGAAAGTGCTTCAATTATTACTTGGTCTGAACCTTGGTCCTCCGGGCCAATCAAATCTTGGGGATAATTTCCTTGGTTTTTAGGGAAAGAGCTAACCTAATCAATGAGATAGGGAAGCATGTGGAACTCTGGTAGATATTGATCTTATCCCAACCTTCTACCTTCTGCCAAGAGGAGGTAAGTGAGGGAAAGCTTCTCTGGGAAAGACACAACTCACTTTTTACCTGTGCTTTTGTCCTATTAGATAGTTTCTAATTATCTCATTTCATCCTCACAACAACCTTGGAAGGTAGGTGCTATTATCATCTTCATTTTACAGATGAGGTAACTATCACAAAGCAGAGGTTTTGTGACTTGCCCATGGTCACAAAGCTATTACATGTCTGAAGCCAGATATGAACTTAAGTTTTCCTGACTTCAAAGATCTGGTGCTCTGTCCCCTGAAAGTATCTAGTTCATTTTTTTTTCCAAGATGAGGCCCAGAGAGGTGAAATGATATATCAAAGTTCACAAAGATCTTTAATGGAAGAGACAGGACTCAGACCAAGCCTGCTTGCCTATAGTCCAGGGTTCTTTTCATTATATCACACAGCCTTTCTAACCACTTGTAGACTGCTTATTTCATCGCAAAGAAAAGGATGTCTCCTTTGGCCTAGAGCAAGGCCTAATTAGGAGTCTAAAAGAATATGTACTCAAGTCATGTATAAAAGGAGAGCAGTTGTTGAATACGAGACTTCCTAAAATAAGAGTGATCTCCAGAGAATGAATCTGTGAACAGCTTGTTAGCTGTTGCAACAATTCTTATCAATTAAAAAAACCCTAAAGAATTTTTCCTGTAATATTTTCTTTTTTATAGGTTTTTTTTTACTTAAAAAAGGTGAAATGAATTGAACTGATGAAAATGTGAATCACTATGATGCCTTATCAATGTATGAAGATGACCTTGGGGTTCTTAAAGTTATACCAGAACAAACTATACATCTTGTGATATAGTCCAGACCAGGGATGGGGAACCTGCGGCCTCGAGGCCACATGTGGCTCTCTAAGTCCTCAAGTGCAGCCCTTTGACTGAATCCAAACTTCACAGAACAAATCCCCTTAATAAAAGGATTTGTTCTGTAAAACTTGGACTCAGTCAAAAGGCTACACCCAAGGACCTAGAAGGCCACAGTTTCCTCACCCCTGGTCCAGACTCTACCAACCTGGAAAGGTTTCAAGTACAGACTAGGCAAGTAATTGTGCTTAATTTTGTGGTTTAACAACCAACTCTCTGAGAAGAAAAAAAAAGTAACCACAACACAGTTTCAAGCTTCATTGCATTTTCCCCATCATGTTCTTGTCTAGACAATTAACAAAACAATTAGTCAAACCTTGATTTATAACATTTGCCCTTTGAGGGAGGAGGATTGAATGAAAATTTAACAACTGGCTCACAGGAGTTGACCTGGCTAAGTTGGAAGAGGCAATGAATTTTCCAGCCCTGACAGTTCACAAAGACAGCTTCCTGGGGTAGACCAAGGGTTGCTTACACTTCTCACTCTGGATGTACTCTCTGGCCCTGAGGCCTCACCTTCTAGTTATTTGGTTCTTCCCAGCACCTCCAACTTAAGGAGGAGGCTCAGGCCAGATATACCTTCAATCCTCCCAGGTAGCATTATTGATTCATTACCACAGGACTTTCTCTACCATCCCCTATACCAAGGACCTTCTTCCCCTTCTCCCCTTGTCAACTCCCTTTTATGTGTTGTCTTCCCAGTTTAGAATGTAAGCTTCTTGAGGTCAGAAACTGTCTTTGTACTTTATTCCCAGCACTCAGCGCAGTGCCCAGCACATGGTAAACATTTAATACATGTTAACTGACTGACTGTCTATATCATCAAGGCAAAATTCATGACCTCGAAGAAGACCATGAGCATGCCTAAATAGTTCAGAATTGCAGGATATAAGGAATTCTCTAAGTAGAAGGCAGAGGACTTAAAGCATTTTTTCAAGCTCCAAAGGACCAGACCCAATGACCAATGCTCCCAATTCGATATTGTGGCAAAAACCTTCCAGAATCAAGCCCACCTTACAATAGTAACCAGGAGGTTAAAGAAAAATACTATGGTAGCAAGACAAACTATACTTGTGCTTTCCCCCAATGCTAGGGCACTCCTGTAAGAAGATCACTCATGGGTCCCAAGCCCCTGCTCAGCACACTCCAGTCTGTAAGCTCTGGAAACTGGTTCTCAGCTGCTCTCAGTCCTCAGCTTCCACTCCTCCAGCTTCTAAGGCTCTGGATTCTGCTGGTTCTAATTCCAATGTGCCTCTTTCTCCTGCTTCTCCTTTTCCTGCTTCTGCCATGTCTGCTTCTTCAAGCTCTGTTCTCTCTTTTTATGCAGTCCTTAGCCTTCATTGGATCGACTAGAATGTCATCTAATTGACCAGAACTTAGGCACATACCATTGGCTCTGGTCTTAGCAACTACCCTTAGGGCCCTGAGGGCTTCATGCCCACTTTGGCTTAACACCTAGTAACTAGGGTTTGGGGTCTACTTAGGAACAAAGATCTAATCAGACCTTCCTTGGTTGGCCCTACCTGGAGCCCCAGCTGAAGCCTATTCAATGGATAGGAAAGACCTTTTCATTTACTGATTGCCTTTATACTGCCTCAGTAAGGGAAATACCCACATGGCCTTGGAGTATGAAATTATTATTTTCAAATACATAAAAATGAAACTTCAAGGCAATAGCCTGGCCAATGTTATAATTTACACACCATCTATGCCTGCAGGCTGCCCCCCATTCTGGGAATGCTTTCCCTCCTCAGCTCTGTCTCCTGAAAGCTCAACGGTTCCGTTCAAGGTTTGGTTTGAATGGGATGGATAATTTCACTTCACAGGGTATGGCTAAGGGAGTAGGAGAGGTTTGGGATTTGGCCTTGTGATTCTGGAAGGTCAGGGCCCGGAGCTGTGGGCATGCCCTTCCCCGCCCCCCTCTCTCTCAGATGTTAGAAGATAATGAGGTTCCTGTGAGCTATTTGTTCTCTGCTCCAGGAAGGTCTCTCCTCCCCCCATCCCATTTCTTCTCTTAGACTTTCAGACGCCACCCCTGAAGTTGAGTTCTGATAGGGAAAAACCTGAATGGACAGGATCAACCTTGGTCCTCTGTGTAGTTTTAGCACCTAGACTGTAAGCCCACCTCCCAGCCAATGGTGAGAGAAGGCATAGGGGTGGGTGGGAATCTTTTCATTAAGAGTATAAATTAAGGCAGGTTCCCTTTTACCTTGCCTCCTCCATTGTGGAGGTGTGCCCAAATCTTGCAAGGTTTGTATAATAAATTTACTTTGTTTCTCCTAAGGATGTCTCTCCTATTATTTAAAAATCCTGTCCCAAACAGGTTCAAGTTAGCTCCAGGGCTTTAGTATCTTTGCAAGAGGTCTTCTAGGTTTTCTCAGTTGTTAGGATTCTCCTTGGCCCCCATACTTTGAAATAACTTTGTTTTAATTTTGTATATAGTTCATGTCTACATGAATGGGTACATTGTGTTTCCCCCAGTAGAATTCAAGATCCATAAGAGCAGGCCCTCTTGTCTCTATAAGCCCAGCACAGTGCCTAGCACATTGGGGAGGGGTGTACTTAACAAATGCTTGAGGAATTAAACTGAAGAATTTAATGAAAGAAGGGCTTCAATTCATTTATTTAGCTGGGTGTTTTTTTAATATAATAAAAATTTTTACATAATTGAACAAATATAGTAATGTTAATTTTTATCTATGTCTTTCTTCAAAAGACACTAAACCATCCTGCTTCCCCACACCCCCCAAATAAATTATGATCTGGTTTAATGTGATTATTCTCTGAGGACTACATTTTACTTTTTCCAACACAAATGCTGTCTATTTGTTATTCATATCCAAGACTAAAATACCCAGATCAAAAGTCCTCTTCAGGCTCCTCCCAATGTGAGCATATAATCTTACTTCAAAGACCCAAGCTTTCATCAGCGTGAGAACTTTTCCTACCAATTAAGATCACAATAGCATTGTCTAGTTTATAATCTTAGAGCCTGACCTGAAGCTCAAGAGGTTAAGTGCTTTATCATAAAAATCATAGATTTAAAGCTGAAAAGGAACTGAGAGAATCATTGAGGCCAACTCCCATTTTACAGAAGAAGAAATTGAGGCACAGAAAGATCAAATAATAATAGCTAGCATTCACAGAGTCCTTTAAGGTTTGTAAAGCAATTTCTATATGTTATCTATATCTATATAAATCTCTCTCTCTCTCTCTCTCTCTCTCTCTCTATATATATATATATATATATATGTGTGTGTGTGTGTGTGTGTGTGTGTGTGTGTGTGTGTATGTATATATGTGTTATCATTTGGTCCTTAGACAACCCTGTTGGGACTATTATTATCTGCATTTAAACATGAAGAAATCAAAGCTCAGAGACTTTTCCAAGGATATCTGTGGCAGGATTTGAACTCAGCTTCCCTTAACACCAAGTCCTCTCCACGACTACAATATGTTGCAACTCATTACATATTTATGTGCAAGAAAACATAAGCACAATTGGGGTAGGGGGCAATATACATAGTTTCTACTCTACAACAATGGAAAGAGAAACAACAAAACCATCAAAACGGAATGCAGAGAAGTTATAATGACCAGGTTTTCCTACAATGAAGAGACCTGAAATGGTATCTCATTCCCTTCTTTGCAGAAATATGGAATATAGATAGATATGAAACACCACATATAATGTAAGACTTTTAAAATAAGTTTGGATTCATTTTGTTGAATATTTTTTCTTTTAAAATTTTTCATATTAAGGGATTGGTTTCTGGGAGGAGAAGAGAAGGGATATATAAAGGAGATGTAGACTATATTAAAAATATATTGACAAAAACTTAAAATATCTGAAGACCTAGGTTTGAATCCTTGTTCTGTCATTTTACCATTTAGATTACCTTAGGGAAATCACTTTGTCTCCTTGGCTCTCAGTGCCTTATCTGTAAAATAAGGGTACTGGTCCCTATGGTTCCCAAGGCCTATTTCAATTCTAACATTATAATTCTTATTGAGTCTTTATCCTAGCCCACACATAGAGTAGCCCAGACTCTCTCCAGTTTGCAGATCTGTGCACTCAACATAAAATTTTTCTTGTCCTGGTTTTTAAAAAAAGTGTCAACTCATTCCCAATTGAGATGTTAATGGCCCTGTTATGACACAGAATAAGCATAAGAAAATCCAATTTAGAATATTTAAAATGTGACCTATTACCCTGGCTCTATCCAGATTTCTGTGGCTCTTTTACTAAAATAGTAAGCAACATTACAAAAGTACTCTTAGGAATGTCATAGGTTAAAAATATAACAATTTCCCTCTGTGATCTTTGCAGTTCTAGGATCTATTATCTTTGAGAGAAATAATTCCTCAAGAGAATAATAACTAATTATCCAAACAAAAAGCAAGTGTTAAGGGGGGAAAAAAGACAAGGCTCTTATTTTTTCATAACTAAATTATGTTCCTCAGCACTGTTACTAAGACAACTACAAGGATGATGGCTACAAGAATGGACTGAAATATATGCCTAACCAAAGCATAAATTTTTCCTTCATAATAGAAAGACCTTTGGGCAATTTACCATTTCACTTTCCTTAAAAAATAGAGTTTTATGAAATATTCTATTTCTTGTGTGATTAAGGGGAAAAGCTTTAGGAATGCCAATTGTATTTCCAAAAAATGCATTTAAGAGTGGGCAGTCTGAAGCTTCCATCTTCCACCAAAGTAACAATTTTGAAACAAGTGGCACAGATGCAAAGTCTTCCAAATTACATGTAGGAGGTGGATGTTACATGGAGGATGACGTGAGAAGTTTGAGTTTGGTTTTCTGAAAAGTCTACTCAAAAATGATAGTGTATTTTCAGGGGTGTTGGAAGGCTCAAATAAAATAATAGATGTAAAGTATTTTGCAAACCTTAAATTCCAATTGATGTTGTTGTCCTACATTATAATGTCTTCAGTCTGATGTTGACTTCGTTCCCTGGATATCTTACAACATTCTGCTGAGATCAAGCAAGATTTATGATCAAAATAGGAATGTGCTGGTAAATGTTTAACAGTCTGGCTCTCCAGGGAAGGAAAAACAGTAAGCAAACATACTTTTACATTTAATTATGTCTATTAATCTATATCATTAATACTTTCTTGAATATAGACAATTATGTCTATTAATCTATATCATTAATACTTTCTTGAATATAGACAATCAACAAAACGATAAATCAGGTATTGATTTGCAAACACTGACAATTTGAGTATAAATGCTCACACTGAACATTTTAAAATGATCAGTGCTTAGAACTGGTACCGGGGGGTGGAGCCAAGATGGCACTGTGAAAGGAAGGAACTACTGGAACTCTCTCACAAACTCTGTCAGATATGTCTAAAAAAGTGAATCTGAGCAGATGTGAGAGAGTGCGAAGCCACTAGTTGAGTGAGAAGGGCAGGAGTGCTGGGCAAGTGGAAGGGCACCAGACCAAACCAATCTGGAACAGCAGAGGAATCCAGCCCATGCACCAGTCTGGGAGAGCGCTGGGCAAACAAAACGCTGGAGCAAGAACAGGCAGAGGGTGGCAGTACCAGCTATGACCATGATCAAGCCCCAGGCCTCTCACCCCAGGACGGGAGTCTGTCGGAGCTGTGGGAGACACCAGTGCAGAGTCTGTGCCTGCAGGAGCAGCTAGCCTGGAAGGCTCCAACCACAGTCTAAAGGTTTGAAACTCACCTTCTTGAAATTCTGGGAGCCATGATGGCCAGGTAAAATAGCTCTCATCCCTCACTTGAATAAATCCAGAGAATACTAACTCAGGAGAAACAGAGGAGCCAGAAACAGGGCTTCAGAAGCAAGAGAAGTTGGGAAGAGTGCCCTTCTTGTGGTGGCAGAAGGAGTCTAGTGCAGGAGGAGAGGTGTCCCAGCAGCCCTCACCTCAGCAGAACAACAAGAGTAACTGAGCCCCAGAGGGGTGGAGCTAATAAACATCAATGCCAGGACCCCAGATGTGGCTTTGCACAGCCAGGGGAAGTGGCAGACACCTGCACAGACAACAGCTGAGACCATCTCTGCTGTAGAGCAGGCCCCCAGCAGCCAGATCACCCTGCCCCCACATCTCACGAAACCTGAGCCATAGCACATAAAGCCCATGAGCAGGCCCACAGATCCCAACACAAGAAACTTGGGACAGAGCCCCCTGAATCCCAGAATCAGATATCCACTTTAGAAGCCAGGGGGGAAAAACACCATGAAAAAGCACACTAAGAAGCCTTCAAAGACCACTGATTCCTACTATGGAGACAGGGAAGATAAAAATACCAATTCAGAAGAGGACAACATGTACATCATACCCACAACTGAAACCTCAAAAGGGAAATTGAATGGGTCTCCAGACCAAAAAGCATTCCTGGAAGAACTCAAGGAAGACTTTAAAAACTAAATTACGGAGGTGAAAGAAAAAATAGAAAAAAAAATGGAAAAAAATTCACTGATGAAAACAAATCTTTAAAAAGTAAAATCAGCAAAACGGTTAAGGAGAATCAGAATATAAATGGAGAAAATGTCTCATTGAAAAGTAAAATCAACCAAATGGAAAAGAAGATAGAGAAGCTAAAGGAAGAAAATAATACATTAAAAATTAGAATTGGGCAAAGAAGCTAATGACTCTATGAGACATCAAGAATCAGTCAAACAAAATCTAAAGAATGAAAAAATAGAAGAAAATGTGAAATATCTGACTGGAAAAATAACTGACCTGGAAAACAGATCCAGGAGAGACAATCTAAGAATTATTGGTCTACCTGAAAGCCATGATGAAAAAAAAGAGTCTGGACAGTATCTTCCAAGAAATCCTGAAAGAAAACTATCCCAAGGTCCTAGAACCAGAAGGCAAAATCATCAGCGAAAGAATCCATCGATCACCCCCTGAAAGAGATTCCAAATTGAAAACTCCAAGAAATATTATAGCCAAATTCCAGAACTAACAGGTCAAGGAGAAAATACTGCAAGCAGCTGGAAAGAAACAATTTAAATATCATGGAACTACAGTCAGGGTCACACAGGATCTTTCAGCTTCTACATTAAATGACATGAGAAATTGGAATATTATATTCTGAAAGGCAAAGAAGCTTGGACTACAATAAAGGATCAACTACCCAGCAAAACTGAGCATCATTTTCCAGGCAAGGAGATGGACATTCAATAAAATAAGAGAATTCCAGACCTTCATGATGAAAAGGCCAGAGTTCAATGGAAAATTTGATTTTCAAATACAAGATTCAAGAGAGATATAAAAAGGTAAACAGGGAGAAAATCCTAGTTAATCAATAAGGCAAATTAATTACATCCTTATATATTTTTATGTATTTTGCTTTATATATGTTTTATACATAATATGTATGTATATACATATATGTCAATCTTGAGAATAGTACAGTTATTATTAACAATTGAAATGACATAGACTCTGGGTGTCAGTATAAAATAACTGATGTAATGATAAAAATGTAATTAAGAGATATAAAGGGATGCTTCTGGGAGAAGAAGTAAGGAGGTAGTAAAAAAGGGTAAATTACATCACATGAAGAGGCACAAAAACATTACAGTAGAGGGAAAGAAGGGAGGGAGAAGAGAAGTATTTGAGTTTTACTCTCATCAGATTTGGTTTAAGAAGGTAATAATATACCCTGATAATATAGAAATCAAACTTGTTCTACAGGCAGTAAGAGGGGAAAGGGGAAGAAAAAGGGAGGGGGGGGGTCAGAAAGGAGGGAATAAGTAGCAAGGGGAAAAAGGTAAGATAAGGGAGGGGAATCAAGAGGGAGGATAAACTGAGGAAGGTGGCGGTGAAAAGCAAAACTCTGTTGAGGAGTGGACGGGAGAAGGAAGAAATAAAAGCATAAAGGGGGGAAACAGGATGGAGAAAAAGACAGATAGTAATCATCACTGTGAATGTGAATGGAATGAACTCTCCCATAAAACAGAAGCAGACAGCAAAATGGATTAAAAACCATAATCCTACAATATGCTGTTTACAAGAAATACATTTGAAACAGGGGGATACACACAGGGTAAAAGTAAAAGGCTGGAATATAATATATTGCATTTCAGCTAAAGTAAAAAAGAGCAGGGGTAGCAATCCTAATCTCAGACAAAGCAAAAGCAAAGATAGATCTAATTAAAAGAGATAAGGAAGGACACTATATCCTGCTGAAAGGCACCGCAAACAATGAAACAATATCATTATTTAACATATATGCACCAAGTGGTAGGGCAGGCAAATTGTTACAGGAGAAATTAAGGGAGTTACAGGAAGAAATAGAAAGCAAAACTATAATAGTGGGGGACCTCAGCCTCCCCCTCTCTGAACTTGATAAATCTAACCTCAAAATAAACAAGAAAGAAGTTAAGGAGGTGAATAGAATTTTAGAAAAGGTAGATACGATGGACCTCTGGAGAAAACTGAATGGGGATAAAAAGGAATATACTTTTTTTTTCTCAGCATTACATGGCACATACTCAAAAACTGACCATGCACTAAGGAATGAAAACCTCACAATCCAGTGCAGAAAGGCAGAAGCAATCAAAGAATCTTTTTCAGATCGTGATGCAATAAAAATTATTTGTAATAAAGAACCATGGAAAAATAAGCTAAAAATTAATTGGAAACTAGATAATCTATTTCTAAAGAATGAGTGGGCCAAAGAACAAATCTTAGAAACAATTAATAACTTCATTCAAGAGAATGACAATAATGAGACAACATACCAAAACTTATGGGATGCAGCAAAAACAGTTCTTAGGGGAAGTTTTATATCTCTAAATGCTTACATGAATAAAATAGAGAAAAAGGAGGTCAATGAATTGAGCATGCAACTGAGAAAGCTAGAAAAAGGACAAACTGAAAATCTCCAACTAAACACCAAATTAGAAATACTGAAAATCAAAGGAGAAACTAGTAAAATTGAAATCAAGAAAACATTTAAATTAATAAATAAAACCAAGAGCTGGTTTTATGAAATAAACTAATAAAATTGATAAACCTTTGGTCAATTTGATTAAACAAAAAGAAAGAAGAAAACCAAATTACCAGATTAAAAATGAAAAAGGTGATTTCACCTCCAATGAAGAGGAAATTAAAACAATAATTAGGAACTATTTTGCCTAATTGTATGCCCATAAATTTGACAACCTTAGGGAAATCGATGAATATTTACAAAAATATAAATGCCCATGTTAAGAGAAGAGGAAATAAAATACCTAAATAACCCCATCTCAGAAAAAGAAATTGAGCAAGCTATCAATGAAATCCCTAGGAAAAAATCTCCAGAGCCAGATGGTTTTACATGTGAATTCTATCAGATATTTAAAGAACAATTAATCCCTATACCTTATAGACTATTTGGGAAAATAGGTAGAGTCCCACCAAATTCTTTTTATGACACAAATATGGTACTGATACCCAAACCAGAAAGAGCCAAATCAGAGAAAGAAAATTATAAACCAATTTCCATAATAAATATTGATGCAAAAATTTTAAATACAATGTTACCAAAAAGATTGCAGCAACTTACCATGAGAATGATACCCTATGACCATGTAGGATTAATTCCAGGAATACAAGACTGGTTCAATATTAGGAAAACTATCAGCATAACTGATCATAACAACAACAAAACTAGCAGAAACCATATGATCATCTCAGTAGATGCAGAAAAAGCCTTTTGCAAAATACAACACCCATTCCTATTAAAAACACTAGAAAGCATAGGAATAAATGGAGCCTTCCTTAAAAATTATAAATAGCATCTACCTAAAACCATCAACAAGCATTATTTGTAATGGGGATAAGCTAGATGCATTCTCATTAAGATCAGGGGTGAAACAAGGATGTCCATTATCACCCCTATTATTCAATCTGGTGCTAGAAATGTTAGCTGTAGCAATAAGAGAAGAAAAAGAAATTGAAGGAATTAGAATAGGCAAAGAAGAAACTAAATTATCACTTTTTAAAGATGATATCATGATTTATTTAGAGAATCCTAGAGAATCAAGTTAAAAACTACTTGAAATAATAAACAACTTTAGCAAATTTGCAGGATATAAAATAAACCCACATAAATCCTTGGCATTCCTATATATTACTAACAAGACCAAAATGAAGAGATAGAAAGAGAAATTCCATTTAAAGTTATTGTAGACACTATAAAATATTTGGGAGTCTATCTGCCAAGACAAACCAAGGACCTATACGAGCATAATTACAAAATGCTTTTCATACAAATAGAGTCAGATCTAAATAAATGGAAAAATATCAGTTGCTCATGATTAGGCCAAGTTAACATAATAAAAATGACAATTTTACCTAAATTAATTTATTTATTCAGCACAATACCCATCAAACTACCAAAAAATTATTTTACAGACCTGGATAAAATAATAACAAAATTCATCTGGAAGAACAAGAGGTCTAGAATATCTAGGGAATTAATGGAAAGAAATGCTAGGGAGGGTGGCCTAGGCATACCAGATATTAAACTGTACTATAAAGCAGCAGTCCTCAAAACTACCTGTTACTGGCTAAGAAAAAGTCATGAATCAGTGGAATAGGTTAGGCACACAAGATGCAGTAGGCAATGACTGTAGCAATCTACTCTGATAAACCCCAAGAATCTAGCTTCTGGGCTGAGTTCACTATTTCACAAAAACTGCTGGGAAAATTGGAAAATGGTGGGGCAGAAACTGGGTATAGACCAGTATCTTACACTGTAAACCAAAATAAGGTCAAAATGGGTTCATGATTTAGGAATAAAGGCTGATACTATAAGCAATTTGCAAAAGCAAGGAATAGTTTCTCTCTCAGATTCATGGAAAAGGAAAGAACTAATGACACAACAGGAGATAGAGAGCATTACAAAATGCAAAATGGATAGTTTTGATTATGTTAAATTGAAAAGTTTTTGTATAAACAAAGCCAATGCAACAAAGGTTAGGAGGGAAGCACAAAATTAGTAGAAAATCTTTACAACTAGTGTCTCCGATAAAGGCCTCATCTCTGAAATATATAGGGAATTTGGCCAAATTTATAGAAGTACAAGTCATTCCCCAATTGAGAAATGGTCCAAGGATATCAACAGGTAGTTTTCAGAGGAAGAAATTAAAGATATCTATAGGCATATGAAAAAATGCTCGACATCACTACTGATTAGAGAAATGCAAATCAAAACAACTCTTAGGTACCATATCTCTCATGTCAGATTGGTTAACATGACAAAACAGGAAAATGATAAATGCTGGAGAGGATGTGGGAAAATTGGAACACTGTAATATTGCTGGTGGAGTTGTGAACTGATCCAGCCATTCTAGAGAGCAATTTGGAACTACGCCCAAAGAGCTATAAAAATGTTCATACTCGTTGACCCAACAATACCACTTCTAGGGCTGTAACCCAAAGAGATGGCACAAGTGGAAAATGGACCAGTATGTACAAAAAATATTTATAGCAGTTCTTTTTGTGATGGTAAAATTGGAAATCAAGGGGATGCCCATCAATTGGGGAATGGCTGAACAAGTTGTGGTATATGAATGTAATGGAATACTATTCTGCTATAAGAAATGGGGAAGATACGGACTTCATAATAACCTGGGAAAACCTACATGATAAAATGCTGAGTGAGAGGAGCAGAACTAGGAGAACATTATACACAACCACAGATATATTGATTTTGTGATGACTAACTTTGATAGACTTGGCTCTTCTCAGCAATACAAGGTTCAAAGACAACTCCAAAGAACTCATGATGGAGAGAACTATCTACATCCAAAGAAAGAACTATGGAGTCTGAATGCAGATTGAGGCAAACTATTTGCTCTCCTTTTTTTCTTTTGTTTTTGGTTTTGGTTTTTTTGGTTTCGTTTCTTCTTTCTCATGATTCATTCCATTGGTCATAATTCTTCTTTACAACTTGACTATTGTGTAAATAAGTTCAAAGCGAAGTTAGATGTAGAAGATATATCGGATTCCATGCCGTCTTGGGGAGGGGTGGGGGGAAGAAGATCTGGAACTCAAAATCATGCAAAACTAAGTATTGTAAACTAAAAATAAAAAATCTTAATTTAAAAAAAATAAATATTTTTTAAATTACAAAAAAAAAGAACTGGTTCCAGCACACCCCTGTGTATTTTCCTTATTCTAGTCCTAAGACATTGTTTTTCTTTTTGTTATTTTTGTTATTTAATGCCTATGCTTTTGTATTGTTTAGGATTTAAAGACATGGTTGCATGTCTTTATCTTTATTTTTCTGATAGATTTTGGGAGAAATGACCAGAAAATATCATTTTTCTACCTAGTTTCTCTGTCTCCCAGTTTATTTAGAGATGAATTTCCCTTTGACTTAATGGCTACATATGTCCTTTGAAAAGTTTCTGTGGAGATGGTCATTTAAATTCATCAAGAGGAAGTAAACATTTTTCTATTGGCAAGGCATTGTGCTAGATGCTGAGGATAAAGAGACAGAAGGGGGTGAGGGGAACGCCTGTCTTCAAGATGTTTGTATTCTACTTGGGGATATAGCATGTTGTTCAGAGATAAGTTAACACAAGGTAATTTGAGGAGGAAGAAATCAGTAACTACTTGTGGGCTCAAGAAAGACTTCTGTAGGAATTGGCATGTGAGGCAATCTTGAGGAATTCGAAGTGAATAAATGAAAGCATTCCAGAAATGAGGAGGGAGTACATTCCAGGAAGGTGTGCAAAGGAATAGAGGCAAGAGATGGAAAGCCTAACTAAGATAACAGCTTACCTTAAGGTTAACAGTAACAGTTAAGATAACAGTAGTTCAATTTGGCTAGAATATATTCTACTGTATGAAAGGAAGTAATATGAAACAAATCTGGACAGGTTTGCTGAAGTCAGAGAGGGATTTGTATTTTATCTTATAGATAATAGTAATCCCCACTTTCTTGCAAGGTAAAACTTTTGTCTGACATTTAAGGTCCTTCACAATCTGGAACCAATCTTTCCAAATTTTTTTCTTTTTTTTAATTTAATATATTTAGTTTCAGCATTGATTTTCACAAGAGTTTGAATTACACATTTTCTCCCCATTTCTACCCTCCCCCCCACTCCAAGATGGCGTATATTCTGGTTGCCCTGTTCCCCAGTCAGCCCTCCCTTCTGTAACCCCACTCCCGTCCCATTGCCTTTTCCCTTCCTTTCTTGTAGAGCGAAATAAATCTCTACGCCCCATCGCCTGTGTATCTTATTTTCCAGTTGCATGCAAAAACTTTTATTTTGTCTCTGAACATCTGTTTTTAAAACTTTGAGTTCCAAATTCTCTCCCCTCTTCCCTTCCCACCCACCCTCCCTAAGAAGTCAAGCAATTAAACATAGGCCACATGTGTATCATTATGTATAACCCTTCCACAATACTCATGTTGTGAAAGACTAACTATATTTTGCTCCTTCCTATTCTATCCCCCTTTATTGAATTTTCTCCCTTGACCCTGTCCCCTTTCGAAAGTGTTTGTTTTTGATTACCCCCACCCCCATCTGCCCTCCCTTCTGTCATCCCCCCTTTTTTATCTTCTTCCTCCTTTTTTCCTGTGGGGTGAGATACCCAACTGAGTATGTATGGTATTCCCTCCTCAGGTCAAATCTGATGAGAGCAAGATTCACTCATTCCCCCTTACCCACCTTCTCTTCTCTTCCTACAGAACTGCTTTTTCTTGCCACTTTTATGCAAGATAATTTACCCCATTCTATCTCTCCCTATCTCCCTGTCTCAATATATTCCTCTCTCATCCCTTAATTTGATTTTATTTATTTCTTTTAGATATCCTCCCTTCATCTTCAACTCACACTGTGCCCCCCCCTCTCTCTCTCTCTCTATACATATATATATATGTACACACATACAGACATATGTACATACATACACACTCACATATACATATATATACATAAACATATATGTGTGTGTGTGTGTGTGTGTGTGTGTGTGTGTGTGTGTGTGTATTCCCTTCAGTTACCCAAATACCGAGGTCTCATGAATCATATACATCATCTTTCCATGTAGGAATGTCAACAAAACAGTTTACCTTTAGTAAGTCCCTTGCAATTTCTTTTTCTTGTTCTTTTTCTTGATTACCTTTTCATGCTTCTCTTGATTCTTATGTTTGAAAGTCAAATTTTCTATTCAGTTCTGCTCTTTTCACTGAGAAAGCTTGAAAGTCCTCTATTTTATTGAAAATCCATATTTTGCCTTGGAGCATGATACTCAGTTTTGCTGGGTAGGTGATTCTTGGTTTTAATCCTAGCTCCATTGACCTCCGGAATATCGTATTCCAAGCCCTTTGATCTCTTAATGTATAAGCTGCTAGATCTTTGGTTATTCTGGTTGTGTTTCCACAATACTGAAATTGTTTCTTTCTGGCGGCTTGCAGTATTTTCTCCTTGATCTGGAAGCTCTGGAATTTGGCGACAATATTCCTAGGAGATTTCTTTTTGGGATCTATTTGAGGAGGCGATCAGTGGATTCTTTCAATTTCTATTTTGCCCTGTGGCTCTAGAATATTAGGGCAGTTCTCCTTGCTAATTTCTTGAAAGATGATATCTAGGCTCTTTTTTTGATCATGGCTTTCAGGTAGTCTGATAATTTTTAAATTATCTCTCCTGGATCTATTTTCCAGGTCAGTGGTTTTTCCAATGAGCTATTTCACATTGTCTTCCACTTTTTCATTCCTTTGGTTCTGTTTTATAATACCTTGATTTCTCATAAAGTCACTAGCTTCCACTTGCTCCAATCTCATTTTTAAGGTAGTATTTTCTTCAGTGGTCTTTTGGATGTCATTTTCCATTTGGCTAATTCTGCCTTTCAAGGCATTCTTCTCTTCATTGGCTTTTTGGAGCTCTTTTGCCATTTGAGTTAGTCTATTTTTTAAGGTGGTGTTTCCTTCAGTATATTTTTCAGTATTTTTTTGGGTCTCCTTTAGCAAGTCATTGACTTATTTTTCATGGTTTTCTCGCATCCTTCTAATTTCTCTTCCCAATTTTTCCTCTACTTCTCTAACTTGCTTTTCCAAATCCTTTTTGAGCTCTTCCATGGCCTGAGACCAGTTCATGTTTTTCTTGGAGGCTTTTGTTGTAGGCTCTTTGACTTTGTTGACTTCTTCTTCTGGCTGTATGTTTTGGTCTTCTTTGTCACCAAAGAAAGATTCCAAAGTTTGAGAGACTGAATCTGGGTACATTTTCGCTGCCTGGCCGTGTTCCCAGCCAACTCACTTGACCCTTGAGCTTTTCGGTGGGGTAAGACTGATTGTAGAGTAAAGAGAACTATGTTCCAAGCTTGGGGGGAATGCGCCAGCTCTGCCACACCAGCACTCCTCCTTCTCCAAGAACCCCCAACCCATACTGGACTTAGATCTTCAGCAGTCTCTTCCCTCCTGCTCTGATCTGCCACTTAATTCCTCCCACCAGGTGGGCCTGGGGCTGGAAGCAACTGCAGCTGTAGTTCTGCAGCTGCGCTGAACCAAGAACTCCTTCCACTCCCGCAGCTTTTCCCACTAACCTTCTCTGTTGTCTTTGGTGTTTGTGGGTTGAGGAGCCTGGTAACTGCTTCAGCTCACTGATTCAGGGCACTGGGGCACACTCCGTCCAGCTCCTGGTCTGGTTGGTCCTGGTCTGGTTGGTCCGCACCGCCCATGCTGGACTCTGCTCCGCTCCCAGCTCTGTGCACGAAAGACCTCACCCAGCAACCATCCAGGCTGTCCTGGGCTGGAGCCCTGCTTCCCTCTGCTATTTTGTGGGTTCTTCAGTTGTATAATTGGTTCAGAGCCATTTTTTATAGGTTTTTGGAGGGACTTGGCAGGGAGCTCATGCTAGTCCCTGCTTTCCAGCCGCCATCTTGTCTCATCCCCCCCCCCCAACTTTTTTCATACTGTTCCACCTCTGTCCTAGGTGTACGGGGATAATTTCAGAGGCTGGAGAGACAATCAATCTCTCCTGCTTTTCCTCCAACACTAAACAGCCAATTTCTCTAAATTGAGGGTAATGTAGTAAGCATTAACACTACTCCATTGAACAAGAGAAAATAATGACCTACTGTATAATTCCAAGATTTGAGTAGGGCATATTGAAGGATATAACATAGCTAGCTGTGTCTCTAGATGTTGGAAAAGTATGCTGCAATGCAACTGCTTTGTTCTTCCCAGGCTTCCAAATCTGTGAAGGGTAGGCAGCAGTGAATAGTCGACCATAATGATCCCTGGCAAAGTTGTCCATGCACTAAAAGGAAGTTCAGGGATTAAGTTCAGGCATTGTATAGACATGTTGAGGAATGCCAAGGGTGATTCTTTTTGTGTCTCTACAAAATAATAGTTTCTATGGATCATCAAGTAAATCTGATGATAAAAAGAAGAGTAAATGAAACTTGTCTCTCATAGTCAATTTGATCTACCAAGTACCTCATCGATATTTGTAAAAATGTTTTCCTGGTAAGATCATTCTACAGATAAGGGAAATCAAGGAATAAGGAAACTATTATAGGATTTGTTGAAAACCACATAAATGAGGTCACTTCAACTGTTTCCTTCAGTATAACAAATATAAATTATCTGTTATATGCAAAGCTGGAGACGACACAACTATAGATAAGATATAGTGCCTAAATTCATAGACTTTATAGTCTATTAGGGGATTCTGTCATATACACAAACTGTAATATCAACTAATTCACAAAAAGTACATGAGAGGCAAACTAAGTACTATGTGAAGTCCAGGTAAAGAATGATGATTACTGATTATGGTTTAATGATATTTGACTTGGGTTTAAAAGATTGGTAGGATTTCAAAAGGCAAAGATGGAAAGAGAACATTATGTGCATAGGAATAGTAAAAACAAAGGCATGGATGTATGAAAGTAGAAATTTCATATATAAATGACAAGTTGTCCTGTTTGCCTAGAGTACACAGAGGGAAAATAGTTTTTAAAAAATTTGGAAATCAGGCAGCATCAAATGGTGGAGGGCCTTGAATGCCAGAAAAGAAGTTTGAATTTCATTAAAATATGTTTTGAGAAGAATAATATAACTAGATAAATATATAAGGAAGATTATTTTCATAACAGCTAAATTGTAACTGAGCTCTCCCACTCCACTCCGGGGATCTTACACTATGCTTGGGTTCGTTGGAGAGAAGAGACATGAATTATTGGTTCAAGTCCCTAACAAACATAGTCTGTATTCACAGACCATGCATATCATCAGAAATCAAATAATGAAGCATTCAACTGAACCATATTCTGTGGAGTTCAAACCAAGTAAAGCTACAGATGGAAAGTGGAGAGTACTGTTCACAGAACAGCTCTAACCCACGTCCTCAGGGAGGCTGGAAAGGAGGCTTCTTAGGCTTGCAGCAATTCTTTGCTTCCTCTTCAGTCACTAGGCAAGGATTCCTACCACTGTAAATCATAGTCAGCTCTGCCTTTGAGCTGTCAGCTGCCTCAATTTCCTTTCTACACTATCAATCACAACCAGCTTCCCTTCTACAGACATCACTCTTTCCCAAAGTTACTGCCACTCGCTGACTCAGACTTCTTCACCACTGTCCAGAGAAGCTTTTTCTCCGATTCTTTTGATGCTTTATGTGAGTGCCATTTTACTGTCAGACTTCCCAAGCTTTATATATTTGGGCTCATTCTTAGGTCACGGTTCCATCTATGAAGTACTCAAAAGGACCCCGAGGCAGTTGTTATATGGTTTGTCCTTGGTCCTCTCCACAGAAAGTCTCCAGCCTCAACATCTATCTGAGTTAGGATGAGTGATATTCTTTTCTCTTTTCCCCATCTTGGGGGCAGGCAGGTGATTTGTCTATATTGCCTCTTCTGAAGATGGAGCTAAATACACATAATCTTCTTTGTTGTTCCTTTCAACTATTATAATAATTTCCTATGCAAATATTCTTGTAAGGTGGTACAGAGGGACATATGCGGAGATTCTCTATTTGTATTTTTGCTATTAGAGCTCTTTTCCACCTTGCAAAAGGATGGATTGAAGTAGGAAAAGAACAGAAACAGGAAGACCAAGGGAAACATTGTGATATTACCAGCAAGTGATAGAGAACCTGGCTGTTGTTAGCGGGAATAGAGAGTCACAGAAAAAAAAAGGTAGGTATAGTAGCACTGAAATTTGGGTGTGGGGTGGGGTGAGAGGTGCCATGAATGACCTTTAATTGACACCCAAAATTGTGACCCAAGCTCAATTCGAGCTGGTCTGGTGGTTCAAGTTTAGGATTGGAATTAAATTATATACATATATATATATATATATATATATATACATACATACATGTATATACATACATACACATATACGTGTGTGTATGTCTGTACATATATATATATAATCTATTATTTATAAAAAGTGGGTTCACTTAATAATAGTATGGAAGATATTCAGGAAGCATATAGCATTGATTCAGTTGGGCTAAGCATAGTTTCTATGAATCTGTATTTTCTATGGGAGCATTCCATATTAGGAGTCAGTCAGAATCTCTGACTTCTTGTGTGCTGGGTCTTTCAACATAGGCAAAAAAAAAACAAAAAAAGTTATGTCAAGGGTTTGAGATTTAATCCCCTGAACTCATTAAGTTTTGAGGATGGTTTGTTTACCTTTTAGAAAAACCTACCCAAATCCATACTAGTAGGGCACTTCATGACCCTTACTTTAAATATGAGAAAACTGAGATGTAGGGAGGTGTTTTGATTGAAGTCACCTGGATAGCAAATAGTAGTGCCAGGTTGAGGAAGTCAACAGTAAAGGTCAAAATAGGACCCTAATACATTATAGACAAAGAATTGATAGAATTATAAATTGATCATTCACATACCTGCTCTAATGTAACTGGAAATGTCACAGGACTTCATTTCAAAGGAACCAAGCTGATAAAGTTGAGCAATATTGAGCAAAAAGATAAGTTTTACAAATCATTATACTAAATGTGTGAAACACTCAAATTTGAAAACTTACACCTTAAGATCCCTCACGAATCGATCTCAAGCACTTTTGTTATCAATAAGGGACTGGAAGATGGAGGTCTGTATTTATATTCATTCATTCATTCAAAAAGCGTATTATATTTGCCACTGTAAAATGCCAAGATCTTTAAAGGGGCCCAGCTGCACTCCTTTGGACTTCATCATGACTCCTCACCAGGTACTCTCCTCTCAGCATCTTTTTGTGTTCTCTCCCCTCATTGGATTATGAGCTCCTTAAGAGTAGGCAATGTCTCTTGCCCTTCTTTGTATCTCTAGTGCTTAGCAATGTGTTTGGTACATAGTAGGCACTTAATAAATATTTCTTGACTAAGGTTGATGCTTTTCTAGGTCATTTCAGGAACTAAACCTTGTAAATCTCTGGCAAGTCATGACAATAAACAAGGTCACACTTTCCATATTGCTATGATGCTGACAACAATTATGAGAGTGAGTGAACATGTTCACTATTTATATGAGCTAATAACAAAAGACTATGCAGTAGAGTCATTTGGACTTATTCTGGACCTACTGTATCAAACAAGACCACTGGACACAACCTCTAACCAACTAAATGTGGAATTTCTATCTCTATCTCTCTCTGTCTTTGTCTCTCTCCTCTCTGGCTTGCCCTCTATCTTTCTGTCTCTGTCTCTCTCTCTGTGTTTCTGTCTCTGTCTCTCTCTCTGTGTTTCTGTCTCTGTCTCTCTGTCTCTGTCTCTCTCTCTCTCTGTCTCTCTGTCTCTCTCTCTCTCTCTCTCTTTCTCTCTCTCTGTCTCCCTGTTTCTCTGTCTCTGTCTCTCTCCTTGTAATGTGTACAATGCTGAGTATACAAAATAAATAATGCAAAGAATTGTCAAATGGATGGTATATTGCACTTGGACTCTGGCTAGACTTTGGGACTCCTTTTCTAGGACAATTTGTGAAACATCAATTTCCATATCTATTAAGTGTTTCTACAGGACCAATCAGCTCACCTTGGCCAAGAGTTAAGCCATAAATTAAACACGCAAACTGTCTGTGTGTTATCTCAACCCTGTAAGGGCATGTTTGCTACATTTCTAAAGAAGCTTCATAAACATTTGCTTTATGATCACTTTAACCCTTCTGGATTCATAGCTACTCTTGTAGCAAGCATAAAGGTATGTCTCAAAATCTAACCTTTCTTAAGGCCCAAACTGGCCTCTTCTTAAAAATTATTATGATTAACTTCCCAATTCCCAATAAAAATTAGTTAAGATCATTTTAAATAAGGATTTTTTTATCCTAATAATCAGAAACAGGTTATTCTAACTTTGTTTTACAAATACTTTTAATTTTTACATCAAATCAATTTCTAAATAGGCCCCTCCTCCTCAGCTACTTGAGTCATCCCTTTTAACAAAGATTTTTTAAGAGAAAACAAAAGCATTTTAACAAAATCAACCAACACATTAACCATGTCTGATAGAATATGTACATGGATATTCCATATCCATGATCTCTCAACTCTGCAATGAGAGAAGGTAAGTATATTTTCTCAACTTTTCTCTGGGTCCAAATTTAGACATTATAATCACATAACAGTGAACTTTGTTTTATTTTTCTTTCTATTTACATGGTTTTAGTCAATGGGTGTATTGTTTTCTTGGTTCTACTTAACTCTTCAGGTCATTTCTCCTCTCATATTTCTCTGAATCATCAGTATTTGTTGTCTCTTATAGCACAATTATAGAATCAATTATTTTTAACTAAGCATATTTTCAATTGCTATGTGAAATAGTAGTTGAAAAAATAGTAAGGAGCTATAACTATAATCAAATAATATAACAAATGTAAAGTACTTTGAAAACCTTAAAGAACTAAATAAATGTATTGTATGTATATGTAGATATATGTGTATTATTATTAGGCAATGATTTTTGGTTGTTTGTTGGGGTTTTTTTAAAACATGCCAAAATGAATAATGTTCTCCAAAGTAGTCACCCTGGGAAAATGCATTTAGTCTACCAACTCTATTACTGCTCAAAATATTTTTAGAACACTTCTTTCAGAATTGCCTTCAAAACCAGCTTATGAATGATACAAGAAAATCAGAAGCAATCTCATACAAAGGAATCACATTATTTTTTTCTTACAAAAAGTACACCCCACTTGATTACTCACTTATCACCAGAATTGACTCTAAATGACTTTCAATTGTTTCTAAAAATTAAATGCATTTTCAAAAGTGGGAGATTTTTCACCACTAAGAAAATTTAAAGGCTGTCACATGTTCTTAAGGCAATTCCAAGAGAGTTATCAAACTGCTCTGAGCAATGATATAATCATTGTTACATTTATGGAGGAGAATAACACCTCACTTTGGGGAAAATAGCAGCCTTTATATGTATAAGTCGTGATAGACTGAATTAATTGGAAGGCTGGTATGACTGATTTGCACAATTCTACCCTCAGCTAGGTGGTGCAGAGGATGCAGTGCTGGCCCTGCAATCAGGAAGACCTGAGTTCAACTCAACCTTAAACACTTAGTAACTGTGTGACCCTGGGCAAGTCGCCTACCCCTGTTTGCCTCAGTTTTCTCATCTGTAAAATGAGATGGAGAAGGAACTGGCAACCACCTATAGTATCTTGGCCAAGAACACCCAAATTGAAGTCATAGTCAGACACAACTAAGCAGCCAAAAAAAACCCCACTTAAAGTAAGTGATACCATGTCCAATCAATTCTAAAGCCATTTCAGAGCAGAAGGCACTGGCTAAGGGAAAGCCTTTTCTTTTGCTCAGAAAATGGTCACCTCTTTCCCCAATTCCCCTTCATAATTCCTGTTTATCCATAGGCACTATAATAGAATCTGCTATTTTGCTATGTAAAGGTTTCCAGCAAACTGAATTTTGTCTTAGTCACAAAGAGGTCGGGGGTTAACGAGGGATAGATACAAATGCAAAATTAGTCAGAAATTCAACTTCTGTTTAAAGATTGGAATGGAAGCTTGGTGCATTTGTGAGTAAACTCAAAACTTTTCATCTAATCTTGGGGCCCTTATTGGCCATTTTATTGTACCCTTGACTTTAAAGGAGTTAATTTAACAGGTTATTATATTTAAAAACCAGTCACATTACTTTGTAGCCACATATTACATATGAATTAAGAATGCAGTGGTTTTTCTTAAAGCTATGATAGTTGTAAAAATATAAGGAAGTAATTTCCAAATACTATGCAATTGGCACCTTGAGGTTCCATCTATTACCATGCTTCCCTCTCACATTTTATCCCAGTGTCCTGATTCTTCATATCACCCTTCATAACAACAACAACAATAAATATTTATTAAGCACCGGCAATGTGCCTGGCACCCCCTTCTTAACTCCAGCTATCCCTATGATTTAGAAAAACAATGAATCTACCAACCTTTTAAAAATATTAATATCAGAGATTTCTTTCATTTCAATCCTCCTAGTTTGGCTTGTTGACAGTATCCCACTCTGTACTATCTCCCTATTTTCTGTACCTTGTCTGAATTCACATACACATTAGATGCTGGTGATGTCATTGTTTCAGGACCATAGTTTGGTGGCTTTATGCTTACTTGGTGCCTAATGGCACTGATTGTTGCCATTAGGTAGTTTGACAGTGAAAAAATTGGGCTCAGGCTTTTGCAGGGGTTCTGATTTAGGAATAGAACACAAGACACTCAAAGGTCATTTAACAAAAGGAAATTTATTAACAATAGCATGGAAATCATATTCAGCAGATAGACAGCATTAGTTTAGTTGGGCACAGCTTTAACTCTATTAGAGATGGGGTTTGGGTTTCCGGTTTTGAAATTATCAGTTACTTGATTGTATCCCTGAAAGCTGGAAGCTCAACTTGGGCTTCTTTATAGGCTAGATAGACTTTGGGAAGGACAAAGGTACCCCAATGTGAAAGGATGTTTGTAGATTGGAAGTGTTCAACTTGGATAATGACAAACTAGTTATGGTATATAAATATAATGAACCGTAAGGCATGATAAAATGGACAGTTTCAGAGGAATCTGGGAAGGTCTCTATGAAGTGATGCATACTGAAAGTGAGCTGAACTAAGACAGCAATTTATACAATGACAGCAATACTATAAAGAGGAACAACTTTCAAAGACTTTAGAACCCTGAACAATGGAAAGAAATGATGATTCCAGAGAATATTAACAAGGGGTCATCCAATACTTTCTATTTAAAAGTCTTCAATGGAAAAACTCCTTATGTTCCTAAGTGGACTGTTCCGAATTAGTTTTGCACAAATCATTAGGGAGATTTTCACTAAAAAAATTTTTTAGCATCAAATCAAATTTTCCTAGCAGCAGCTTCCACTCATCTTGGTTGGGCTTTCTATCTGAGGACAACCAAAACAAGTCTGATCTATCTTTCACATGAGAACCCTTCAAATATTTAAAGTCTTATTTAATCATCATTCACTACCCACTCCCAACTCTTCTATTCTGGTTCAAATTATTGAATTCCTTTAATACATCACTTGTAGCACGATTTCCAGTCACTGCATCACCATGGTTGCCACCCCCCCCCCCATATCTGCTTCACCTTTTCAAAGACTTGCCTAAAATGATAAGCGAATAAATCCTCCAGCTGCTCTCTGACCAAGGACTACTACATTGAGAGCAACATCTTTCTCTTTATGGTGGCTATGCTTCTCAATGCTGCCTAAGACAGTGTTAATTTTTTAATTTCCATGTTATGCTAGTGACTCATTTTGAGCTTGTAGTTACAAAAACTCCAAAAAAACTCCTAAGTTTTTTTTTTGCATGACTTTGTGAGCCAAACCTCCCCTATGTTGTGCTCATGAAGGAGATTTTTTTTAAATCAACTGCAGAACTTTCAATTTATCCCTATCAATTTTCACCTTATTAAATCAATCAGTCAACAGGCATTTATAAAGAACCTACTTAAAGTGCCAAAGGATAAAAAAAGCCTTTATTAAGTGCTAAGTACTGGGATTCCAAGGGGATACAAAAGCAAGTAATCATCATTTTTTGTCTTCTCTCTATCCCTGTCTTCTCAATGACAATCCCAATTCTAGAGGAGCTTATATTCTAAGAGGCAGACTTTTCTATCAATATCCTTTTGAAGCTAATACCCTTTGAAGGTTTCTTAGAGTAGCCCTGCTAAGCATATGGATGATGTTACTGGCTGAAGGTAAAGTTATCTTAAATTTCATTTTAGAAAACGTTAGAAAAGAAAAAAAAACCAAGGGGAGAAGTCAGGAGAGTATTCTGCATTGGTACCAAGTATAGAAATTAACTTAATGAAACAAAACCCAACTGGTTTAAGGAGTTTAGAAATTAACTGTCCCCAGGTAACAAATAAAGAGGGTTTGGCTTAAGAAAACATAAAATAGAAAATAAAATAAATTCGATATAGAATTGGAAATTAAAAACCCTAGATTATACAGATTAGCTCTAAAACCTTCGTGCAACTTTAAGCCTCTTCTTGTATCTCACTCTTCATGACCCCATCTGAGGTTTTCCTGGCAAGGATACTGGATATCTACTGTGCCACTCAGCTGCCACTTTAAGCTATTAAAACTAAAAACTGCACTAAGACTTTAAGGGTACCCTCTATATTTTGATTTTCCCTTTTACTCCCAGTGTAGCTATAAAAGGACCACTTAGCTGTACCATATATTTCTGATTTTTTTTATTTCAAAAGTACTTTGATCTTGACAAGTGAAAACTGGTACTGAATAAAATGTCATTATTTTGCTAATCAACCTGACAGCATTGTAGGATTTTAAAACATCAAACTCACTAATGCATGCTCTTATCTCTGGTAGAAAATAGAAGCCGTTCACTTTGTTTTCTCACTTGAATTTCCCAATCAAGAAGAACATTCCAGTGATCTTGGAATGGGGAAGGGAGCATGGGGTGTTAGATGAGGTAGTATAGGATCTAATTGCACAATGGAAGATTTCAAAGGACTAGTGATAGAGCTAAAGATATAAAGTAGGAGCAAAGAGAGGTGATCTATAATTCACCTAAATTCTACTAAAGTAGAGAAGCACAGTGGGGCTGGGGCTGTAAAAGAGAAAAGATTTATGGTAATGTTTTAGATAAATAGATGGATAGATAGATACAGATATGTATGTATGATGTATGCATACATATATAGTATATATATTTATAGCATAGGTGGTTGGGAGCCGTCCAGGAAAGAGGCAAAGGTGATGAAATCAAAGGAGGAACCTCAGACCACTGGGCATCAAGAGACCCAAAAGAGGAGGGGGGTTAGGAGGGTTGGGGAGTGGTTGTCAGAGATGACAGATGCCAGGGTAGGGCCCATCATGAGGGGAGTCAATTGACAAGAGGGAGACTAAGGTGATTGGTTCAGGCTTCTGTAAGTGGAGAAGGGAGAGAAAGATGGTGGGATCACCTGACAGAGAGAAGGGAGAGTAAAGTGATGGGTAAGAAGAAAGGAGACCAAACTACCACCCTCTCCCTCAATTTGTATGCACTGACAAACATAGGAGAGGAGGAAACTGAGGCCCTGAGAGGTCATTAGTTGGCCAAGTTTCCACTAAATGATGTCATCGGTCCTCTTCAAGAACAAAGGACAAACGACAATCTGTGAGTAGCAGTAGGTACCCCACCGGGGACCCAACCCACCAGTTCTATTAGGACAATGCTTTCTTCTCCTCCTCTCCCTCCCCCTCCTTCACTATCTCCTCCTCTTCCTCTTTCCTCTCTGTCCATATGGGAATCATACCCTTATAGAAAGGTGCTCTGTCCAAAGAAATATCAATTTTGATCGATTATACAAGGTGTTTTGGGTTTGGGAGCTAGATTTTTTTCTTCCTTATTAATTCTATATTTGTTTATTTGTTTTTTAAAAAAAAACTGGGACAATTAACTCTTTTATCTCATGTAGTTTTCACTTATGATTTCTTGAAATAGAGCTCTGAAAAACCAGGTTTTGATAAAGCCCATTGGGATTCAAAGGGAGCTACTTGACTATAACTTAAACCCAAATCACTCTGGTTTTCACTGATTGGCCAATAATAGGTCCCAGCCCAAGCCTCACTAGCTCATCATTTGGGTTGATGGCTCCAAGTTGAATGTAAACAGCAGTTGTCTAGGTTCTGGCCAGAAGCTCTGAGGCTCTTCTGCTCCCAGACAGATTCTTTTGTGAAGGAAAACTAAGTCATCTTTTGCCTCAATTCTTACTTAGCCTTTAACTACTGAAGGGGTATTGCCTCAGACAAACTGCATCCTGGGAAAGACCTTAGCTTGAAAAGGCCATGGTCTCTCACTGCATCAGAGCCATCACCAGTTGTCCTGACCTATGTCTTGGGATTCTGATGACTCTAGGGGAGAGAGTGAGGCTAATGACTTTGCACAGCTCTGACTCACTTAAATCCAATTCACTTGCAAGTGGAGATATCTCTCTCCTGATATCATTGGTCCTCTTCAAAGGATAAACAACAACCACATGTTTATATATGTATATGTATTCATACATATGTATACTTGTATACACATGCACACGTATGTGTATACACATGCATGTTGAAAATATAATGTATGTTCATATGTATACATATATACATATATGCCATGTAAGACACAGGTTGGTGATGATCATCAACATTCAGCCTTGAGATTCTGATTGCTAGCACAGGGGCTGGGGGATGGCACAGGGTTAAAGGAAGGTCCTAGCAGTGCCTTGAGGCTATACACCCTTTTCTCCAGGCTCTTAGAAAAGTACCAAACTAATAATAGTAATAATAAGTAATACTTATATAGTACTTACTATGAGCCAAACACAGTATTAAATGCTTTATAATTGTTCTCTCATTTAATCCCTATTTTACAGATGAGGAAACTGAGGCAGAGTTTAAGTGACTTACACAGTGCTGCATGGTCAGTAAGTGTCTGAGGTCAATTGGACTCAGGTCTTCCTGACTTTAAGTCCTGAACTCTTACATCTATCTACCCCTATATTGTTAGTTTAGAGGTACAATTTGGAAAGGTTTAAAACAAAGTCATTTAAGGGGAAGAGCAGCCCCAGACTTACATGACCAACTTAGCCCCTTCCCAACACATAAATCTTGGTTACACAAAAGACCATCACAAATGGCAAACAGCGAACAAGCCCATTCAACCAAGCAAAACAACAAACAAGAATCTCATCTCCAGAACAGAATATAGTTTTCCAGAAAATGCACAGGAATGAATGAGCTCTTTCCTGAAAACGAGATATCTCAGTTCAAACCAAGAAAGATGCCCTAATATGACCCAAGGGGAAATTTCTCAAGGTGTCTGGGGAGACAAGCTGGAAACCAACGGCGTGTTCAGATAAAAAGCCAATGATGATACCAAAGAATAAGGAAACATACTTCTTTTCTCACAACATAGAGGCAAGACTGTGGTGATAATGTGATTAAAGATCTTTCTCATCCATTCAATAGGCCTCAGGTGGGGCCAGTTAAGAGAAGCCTGATTAGAAGGAAGCTTTTTACAGCTTTGTGACGCCAATCAGTGGTTAAAGATCTTTCACAAGCCTTTTTGCTAAGTAGATGTTAAGCCTCAGGCCCACACCCTTTTGCTGACTGGGTGTGAAGTCTTCACTGGAATAAAGGTATATAGACCCAGAAGGTAGCCATTGATAACTGAGAATTCAGAATCCAGCCCAAGGAGGAGGAGTAAGAAGTCCAAGATGACAGAGATGCAGAAAGAGTGCAGAGTGGAAGCCAAGGAGCTGCAGAGACCAGATAACTGAGGGGGGCGGGGGGAGAACACAAGCAAGCAGACAATTAGGATTCATGAATGTTTATGGTGAGGCCCCAGCAGGGGGAAAGGTTGCAGGATGTCTTGGTTCCTTGCTATAATACTGTGTTATAATTTTCTTGTTGCTACATTGAAGTGGGCTTACTGGTTTCGGAATATAATTATTGCTACACAGAATTGGAATTATTGGTCTTGGAGTTTGATCCTCTGGTGTCTAAATATATGTTATACTTCCTTTGCCTTCTACCTAGAGAGTTTTTCATACTTTGTGATTCCAAACCATACAGGCATGTTCATGGTCATCCTCGAGGTCATGAATCTTGCCTTACTGTTACAAAGACCTAGTAGGTCCAATGTTGTATGAATTGACTGATCACTCAATAAGCTAATAAATAATATTAAGTATCTAGTATGTGCTGAACACAGAAGATGATAAAAGTCCCTACCCTTGAGAAGATCACAATCTAATATGGAGACAACATGCAAATAATTATGTGCAAACAAACTGTATGCTGGATAAATTGGAAACTGTCAATGGAAGGAAAACGCTAGAATTTAGAGGGAACAGGAAAGCCTTCCTGTAGAAGGGGGAGATTTTAGTTGAAGCTTGAAGGAAATCAGGGAAGCCAGAATATGAAGTGGGAGAGCATTCCAGGCATGAGGCAGTGAAAATGTCAAGAGCTAAGAGATGGATTGTCTTGTAAAGAAATATTAAAGAGGTTAGTGTCACTGGTTCACAGAGTATGAAATGTAAGAAGACTTGAAAGGTGGAAGGGACATATTACAGAGCATTTTGAACACCACACATTGTTTTTAATCCCTCACCTGATAGGGAACCACTAGAGTTTACTAAATGTGAGAGGCAGGGTGTATTATGCTCAGATCTATGTTTTAAGAAGATCCGTTTGACATCTGAGTGGAGGATGGCCTATCATGGGGTGTGTCAGGAAGACCAACCAGCAGTGTATTGTAATAGTCCAGGACTGAGGTGATGAGCCTGCCCTAGGATGGTGGAAGTGTCAGAAGAGAAAAAATATGTGTATTCAAGAGATTTTACCAAGGTAAAATTTGCAAGCTTTAACAAGAGATTGGATATGAGTAAGAGAGAATGAACAGTTGAGGGTGACTCCTAAATTGCAAGCCTGGAAGTCTGAGAGAATAGTGGTGCCCCTTGATAGCAGTATAAAGTTTAGAAGTGGGGAGGGCTTGGGAGGAAAAATAATAAGTTCAGCTTGGGGTATATTGAATTTAAGATATCCATGTTGAGTTGATATGCCTAACAGGCAGTTGTAGAGATGAGACTGGAGATCAGCATAGAGGTTGGGACTAGATAAGGAGATTTGAGAATTATCAGCATAGAAATGAAGTCCTCACTGGAAAAAGAATATATAGACCCAGAAGGTAGCCACTGAGAACTGAGAATTCAGAATCCAGCCCAAGGAGGAGGAGTAAGAAGTCCAAGATGACAGAGATGCAGAAAGAGTACAGAGTGGAGAGTGGAAACCAGGGAGCTGCAGAGACCAGAGAACTGATGGGGGAGAGAACACAAGCAAGCAGACAATTAGAATTCATGAATGTTTATGGGGAGTTAATGAGATCACCAAATGAAATAGTATAGAGGGAGAAAAGAAGAGAAGAGGAGCCAGGGCTACTGTACTATATCAGGTAAGGTAATTGTGATTCTTTTTCATTCTAAAAAGGGAAGGCACAAGGAAGAGAGGGAAAATGTTTCTTTTTCTTTTCCTTCCAGAAATAACTACCAGGTTGAAAGACACTAATAAACCATATTAAAAGAGAAAAAAATAGACTCAAAACAGCAAGTGCTTTTGAAATTCAATAGAACTTTGAGCAGTGCTGAGAAGCACTCAGAAACTAAAAAGCCAATGGTGGTACCAAAGAATAATAAAACATTTCTTTTCTCATAACATAGAGGCAAGGACCTACTAGCATATGATGGTTTATACATTGTTAAATCAATCAGTCAGTCAGTAAATATTTATTAAGTGCCTACTATGTGTTAGGCACTGTTTAAAGCACTGAGGTACAAAGAATGGAAGTCAGAAAAAAAGAGAATGAATGCAAATCTCTCTGAAGCAGATGGTATATGTAGCCAGTTCTCTTGTCATATAATGGTGTGCTTTGCTAGCTGTGGGAGGCAGTATTTTGATGGTTTCGAGTTGAAAACTGCAAGGGCTCTTGTTGCTTCATTGCTAAACTCTTCTCAAAATAGCCCTGACCTCCTGTTGCCTCTGTTGTATGTAATAGAGTAGCTTATTGCTTTAATGGCTTCAAATGGATTTCTCCATACCTCTGGGTTACCAGTTTTACTTGTCTGAATAGGGATTTAAAAGTTATGGATTGATTATTTACTTCTGAATTTAAGATCATAGGCCCCACTGCTGCTGTTGTTAAGACCCACAGATTACCCCTCAGGGGCTGCTGACAGATTGTACTACTGCTTTCTGAAAGTGTTTCAAAAATCACTCCAAAAAGTCAAATATTGCAGAAATGTACTCTTGGGGGATTCCAGGAAAAAATTGTAGTCACTAGCATTGCATCAGGAAATAAAGAGGAACATCTTTGAGGCCCACAGTGAGTTTAAATAAAAGATTTTTCATAAGTGCAGTGACGAGAATACAGAAGGATTGCTCCAGTCCGCAAAATATGAAAATGAATCATAAATATCCTCTAAGTTAAAAAAGCCCTGAGAATTTCAAGCCATCAGGCAGATTTTAAGTTTTGGGTTATTGTTGGTTATTCTGATTTTCAACCATCATCTCTGTCTTGCCTAACAGTCTCAATTTTCTTTCAGACCATGTAGTGGGCAGAGCACTGGACTTGAAACTAGGAGAACCCAAGTTTAAATCCAGCCTCACATATTAGCTATGCAACCTGAAAAAGTCATTTAGCCTCGCTCAAACTTAGTTTCCCTACTTGCAAAATGGGGATTATAATAGCATTTGCTGTGAGAGTCTCCCAGCCAAGATTTTTTAAGTGCTTTGGGAAAATCTCACCCATTGTCAGATCTATAGAACTGGGAATCAAGGTGAGTAGCTGGATTAAAAGGGAAATACATCTAGTAGTGCACTAAGGAAAAGTGCTCAGACTGGTAGATCCTTTAGCTACTGAGGGTACAGATTGGGCTTTTACAGATTTTTAGGCTCACCTAGAGTATACAGCCCACGGCATCATTCCTCAACAGCAAAGAAATGTAAGAATGGGAATGTATGTAAGCCTTGGAGTTAAAGAAGTTGCCACAGGTCAAGTTTCTTCCTTTGGGAAGTATTTTTCTCTGATGTTAGTCTAACGAGAATTACCAGTGTTGTCAGTAAAGATGGTGGAGTCCTTCAGAAAATAAAGTATAAAATATAAAATGTCTGAAGTATAAAACCCATAGCTATATTTTCTTGGCCTCAAGGATTACTTTATCTGGGGAGATACTTCCTCCAATCTAACAGAACTTAGGTTCATGCACTTCCTCCATGTACCTATTTAAAGGCTGTTGTAAAGCTCAAATGAGATAATATAGGTAAAGTGCCTTGTTAACCCCAAAGAGGTATATAATGTTAGCTATTATTATTACCTTAGCCAGGAAGACAGTAGGCCTAAAGCTGGAGTCAGATAAAAAAAGATTCCTAAAAGTTATCAGACCGCTTATAATATTATGCTTCAGCACATCAGTGATTCCTGATCTCATCAATGGGGGTATGCTATCTCTGTTGGTCAAAACTATAAGTCATCCATGTGCTTCTTATTATGTGAAATTCTTATTCATGTCTTTCCATAGTTCCATAGAAGATATGTCTTTTTTTTCTTTACATGTTGATGGCATGTAACAACAATGTTGTCTTGCTCTGGTGGTAGATTACTCTGTCAGCAAGCAGAGATAGAGGCCCCAAGAGAGCTGGGGAAGGAGGGTAGCCTGGACAGAGATAAGCCCCAGGGACAGTGGGCAGTGCATCAGCTCCTCAAAGTAGTAGAAGCCCAATGACAGATGAGTGGGCACTGATGTGGCAAAAGACAAGCCCATTGTAAACCATTGATGACTGTGATATAAAATTCATTGGCCCCTCCACATTGCTGCCATACGACACCCAGTGATCATTGTACAACTCCTTTCAAGGGAAATCTGTGAGGATCAGGAGTGGCACAGGAGGGAACTTGTTTTATAGCACAAAGGGGAGGCAAAAGTGATTACCCCCACACACACAGAAGACCATTACAGAAAAAGAGAGACCATTCTCCAGAGACCTCTCATGAGGCAACAATTTCTTTATCCCTACCAATTCCTCCCACCCCTCCAGGGGGGATTCACAAAAGATGGAACAGGGAATACTAAGTAGATGACTAGGCGATTGTCCCTGATCTGAGATGAGGTTCTGTGACTATACAAGAAGTGTCATCATCTTTTCAGCAGCCGTATGTTCCTACTGCTGCAGCTACTTATTATGGTCACCTTTTCACATTGTAGGAACCACTGTGAACTGAAGATTGGGCATTAACCACTACGTGGAGTTGATCATTTAGATGTAGGACTCAGTCCTTTCGAGGACTCTTCCAGATTCAGTCACCCTTGAGGGAACAACTTTTATATAGTTTTTTGGGTTTTTTTTTGTTTTTGTAATGTTTCTATTTTAATTTTCTCTTCCTCCTTTAGTGCTGCCTATCTCAGGCCTCTAGAAAACCAGATGTTGGGGTAAGCCATTAACAGACCTAAAGTCATTTAAGTGGTGGAAGATCCTCCAGATCTTGGTGACTTTAGCACCAAAGAGCAAAGGCTATTTTTTCCTTTCAAAGTTTTGAGTTATATTTCTCAAGACTTAGGTGGCTCAGCACTAATGGCTCAGATGTTGATGTCATTTCCTCTTCACCTAAGTACAAAGTAGCCAAGAAGACCTGGGGAAGGGGAGTCACCAGAAGTTTGGCTAATGGATCCCAATGGGTAAAGCAAAACCTTCACTTAACTGAAATCAACTTGAGGTATCCTCTATCCCAATCCTAAATAAATCTCCTTTTTCAATTGAATGACTTGCAAGTGACTCATTTTGTTCCACTATTGAATCTAAACTATCAGGAGACTGACCTGAGTCAAGCTCAGGCCAGAACATGCTGTCCATTAGTTTTCTCTCCCCCATGGCACATAACTGGCCCAAGTCATGTTCTAGTCACACTTTTCTTTTCTTAGTGATATTTTCTTATGTTGTTTTGTGAGGGTAGGTCATCATTAGGAGTGTATTGCTGCTTACCTGGGCCCATCATGCATCTTTCTATTGCTTTCTGGGTCATTTTCAGCTTTAATTTCTTGAGGATTTTCATGTTCTAAGATTCTCAACTATAAAAAACATTGCTGGGAGAACATTTATGTTGAAAACAAGATCTTTTGTACAAGTAACAGTTGAGATCCTTAAAAGTACTATCTTACTCCCCAATGCAATCAACTCTGCTCTTTTCTGCCTTTTCAGTTTTGATTTCAACTCAGTATGTATCTATATAATTTGTCCCAAATATATACACTGATATACTGTCTCAATGAACTGGCCATCTCACTCTATTCTGAAGTCTAGAAAATAGACATTTTTCATCTATTTAACTTTTTTCTGTATATATGGCCCATTGTATTTATTGCTTGTTCAATTTACATTCCCCCTTTTCCCCCCAAAAAAGAGGTTTTGATACGGTGGAGCCAAATATAGCTTATAACTTTGTGAGCTTATAACTTTACATCCCCCAAATCCCAAGCTAAAAAAGAATTGATCTTAAAACCTAGAGTCAGGTATACCACTTTATCAGCAAGGGAGGCCTATAGGAAGTATAATTTTGTTTTTGTTTTCTCAGCTAGTAGGAAGTGCTAAATGGGAGAATGGGAGATAGAGAGAGAAATCTAGAAAATTTTTATATCTCCTAGTTTTCTAACTGACCAGCTGGGGGCTTCCATTTCCTATAACCCTACACTATCTCCTTCTAGTTGGGAAAATCCACATATCCCATCAGCCCACTTACCAATAAGGGGCTAAACAAGTTTATATGCTAAAATCACCAAATTTATAGAAGTTATGAAATAAAAACTCTTTCAAAGAGAGGGGCAAATATTCATTTCTTGATTTATGATCAGCTTTTAAAGACCACTTCTATGAAGTTGAATACAAGAAAATTGTTTCAACTTATTGTAACAATGTTGCTAGCAGCTGCTGAGGAGGTGAAAGACCAACAACAAGAGCACACAGGAGGGCTGCTAGCAGAGGTCCTTTCTAAGGAAAGCAACTTTAAAGGCTTCAAAATCTCACTTTAATTAAACATACATATATCATTCACTTAGTTTAGAGGAAAAATGGCTGGTGAAACAATTCTTTTCCATCTGCTCCTTTGCAATGGAGGTCTCCTTTTGAGCACACGTGTGCAAAGACCTCAAGCGAAAGGGAATACATATGGGTGTTGACAGAAAAAAAATTAACAGTGAGAATTGCCAAAGGGATTTTTAAAAATTGCAATCTCCACTCCTCTCCTCTAGGAACAAGTGTATAGCATATGTTTTACTAATTCAAGCCCTTGGAATTAGTTACAATTTTATTTCTTATTAGAGAATATTGAGTGTGGTTCATGTTCATAATTGTTTGTGTTCACCATTTGTCAGTCAATATTATGCCAACATAACTGTTTGAAAGCTCTGTTTCAAGAATGTGAGCCTCAGCAGTGAAAATTTCTTGAGGCAAGTTGCTTAAAAGGGAAAATCATAGAAGTTCAGACTTGGAAAGAACCTCAGAGGTCATCTAGACGCAAGGATTGAATCAAAGAGGCAGCTTGGTGGTCTGCTGGATAGAGAGTGATGGACTTGGAGTCAGAAAGGCTTGATTTCAGATCTTGCTTCCCACACTTTTTATTTCAGTGAATTTGGGAAAATTACGTAACTCTCAGCCTTGGTTTTCCTATTTATAATTTTAATATAATAGCAGAATTGTGAGGATCAAATGTAAAGCATTTCACAAGCTTAAAACAATTTATTAATGTTAACTATTACTAATACTACCAATCGAAGTATTAACAGATTCGTATCTCTGGGGTCTATCTCAGTGGCATATGGCCAATGCAGATAATGCAGTATGAACTTTTGTACACAAATTTCATGTAAGCACCAACAAGTAAAGGTAAATAAGGAAATGATTAGCAAATTGTGGCCATGAATGAAGTTTGATTTCCTTAGATGTCCTTTTGTCTTCTCTTGGTAGGTGCCTTTGCCTTCTGGAGATGAAAAGAAGGGTATAAAAGCTTGCAGTTGCTTTCTCTCCCCACTTAGACATATTGAGTAATTCTGATGCCTATTTAAATCTTAGTGTGGCCAGGCTTATTCACATACAAGGGAAATGTAGCTGATGTAAAGATTTTAAATGTCCATAAATTGATTTGTTTGTTTTAATGACGGTTCTCAGAGAGGGGCAACCATTGGACTCTTTGACTGGAACAAAAGGTGATTTTCTGTTGACAATAGGCTAGGGCTTTTTTGTCTAATTGTCCATATTCTGTCAAAAGGGTAGCTTGCCACCAAATAACCTGGTGTCCAGGACTGAGTCCAGAGTGCAGAAGATGCAGATTACATTCTCTAGTGCCATGGAGGAGTGCAATATTAACGAGTTTAGGAAAACTCATGAGTTTTAAGAGATTGAGTATTTGTTAGATTTCCTTATGCACAACCTGGCTAGGCTAAGAGCAAGAAGAATAATAGAGGGAAAACTTGTGCAGGTACTTATTTTCAGTATTTTCTATACTAGAAAATGTACCTTTCTACACATTGTCCATCTTTTGTTTTTGTTTTTTGTTTCTTTTCTTTTCTCTTGGAGGACCTTCAGCCAGGAAATATAAATATTGCCAATAGTGTAATTGGCGGATCTACTCTCCTTTCCCAAGACCAAACCCCACCCATGGGGTTTCTTTTCTGAGAGGAAAGTAGTAGTCTTAAATGATAGGAGTTAACTTAGAAGTTTGGGTCTTGGTCAGGAGAACATTGTACAGAATAGCAGCAATATTGTGACAATGATAAACTGTGACAGACTTAGCTATTCTGATAAAGACAATGACTCAAGATATTTCCAAAGGACCCATGATGAAAAATACTACCTACTTCCAGAGAAAGGACTGATGACCTCAGAGTACAGATTGAAGCATTTTTTTTACCTTTATTTTTCTTGAGGGTTTTTGTGTGTGTATTTTCTTTTTCAGCATGGCTAAAATAGTAACGAGTTTTGAATGACTTCACACATGTGATCGATATATTGTTTGTTTTCTGTAAGGGTGGGGGATGGCTGGGGGAGAATTTGGAATTCAACATTTTTTTTAAAAATGGATGTTAAAATGTATACATAATTGGGAAAAATTAATGAAATAAAATGTTTTTCAAAAAAGAGTTTTGGATCTTGGATTGTCCTCTCTGTCTACTGGTAAATGCTATGCTCTATTCATCTAGGTTTTTTTTTCCTTTGGTTTATGACTTTTTTCTCTCCAGGTGAAGGTTAGACATCTGGCCCTCTGATTCTTTCTTTTTCACAATCTTCCCCTGCCCCCCCACCCTCCTCACTTGTGTTTCCCCTCTATTCAATAAGATTAATTGTTCCAGTTAACTGTTAGTAGACATCTTAAACTCAATGTCCAAAACAGAACTCTTTATCTTTCCCTGTAAACTCTCTCTCCCCCTCCTACTTTTCCTGTTTACTATAGAGGGCAACAACATCCTCCCAGTCCCCCAGACTTGCAAACTGGGAATCATCCTGGATTCTTCACTACCTCTCACTCCCCCCATCCAAGGTGTTCCAAAAGCCTGCTGATTCTGCCTTTTAATATCTGTCAAATATGCCCCCTTCTCTCACCTGCCCCCACTCTAGTGCAGGCCCTCATCACTTCACACCTTGATTATTGCAATAGCCTGCTGGTGGGTCTGCCTGACTTAAGTCTCTCTCCACTGCAATCTGTCCTACATGGAGCCACTAAAATGATTTTCCTAAAAATCAGGCCTGGTCATGTCACTCCCCTACTCAATAAACTTTAGTGGCTTCCTGCTGCCTCCAGAAGCAAACACAAAATGATCCATTCAACATTCAAAGCCCTTCATACAGTCTTCTTATACCTTACTCCCTAACACATTTTCTATAATTCAGTGACATTGTCCTTCTGGCTGTCTCACCAAAGAGACACTCCATCTCTCAGTACATTCTCGGGGTCTTCTCTGACTATCCCCCAGGCCTGGAACACTCTTCTTTCTCAACTCTGGCTCATGACCTTCCTGGTTTCCTTTAAGCCCTGACTAAAATTCCACCTTCTACAGGAAGCCTTTCCCAACCCTTCTTAATTCCAGTGCCTTCCTTCTTTTAATTATTTCCTATTTATCTTATACATAGCTCACTTTGTATATATTTGTTTCCAAGTTGTCTCCCCCATTAGACTGTAAGCTACTTCCAGGCAGGGACTATCTTTTGCCTCTTTATTCTATCTCCAATGTTTAGTACAGTTTGTGACACATAGTAAAAGTTTAATAACTGTTTATTGATTGAATGATTGTGATGATTTTTTAATCTACATCTTTGTTTCTTTCTCCACCTTTTAACTTGCTTCATTATGCCTCTAAGATGCCAGATCATTTGACCATATACCATTTCAGTCAATTTAGACCTAAAACAAGTAGAGACCATTAATCTAAGTTCATTCTGCTTGCTTAAACAGGCAAGAATGGTTATTTAAGGTTTAGTGTTGATGTATATATTCTCAATTTATTGAAAGGTTGGTTTGTTTTTTTAATAGACTTGCCTATTTATCATTCTACATTTTAATGTCTCTATGAGGGTTAGACAAGAAGATCTTTAAGTTCTTTTTTGCTCTGACAATCAATGATTCTAAACCCCATCCTCCCTTCTGTTCAACCCACAACCCATGCGCAACTGTCATGTTCACATCCTCATATTCTCTCAACATAAAACTAACACATCTACTCTACCTACATACTCCAAGCATTTGCTTCCTAGAGACAGTTGCCAAACCCACCATGAATTTCCAAAAAGCATTTTTCCTTTCTTTGTCTCAGTTTTCTATTTATAAAATGAGCCTTGTGTATACTCTGCATTTCCCTTAGCTACGCGAACATATGAGTTTCAGAGTAAGGAGAAATTGCAGAAGACGTATTTTGGCTTAAGGTAAGGAAAAAAATTCCTAATATTCATTAAAATTTAAATATACCCCTAAACCTCTGCCTTGGCAGATAGTGAATCCCCTATAATGGGAAGGCTTTGAATAGAAACTGGATGGCTGCACCTTAGGGAGATGTTTCCTAATCAGATACAAGTTGGACTGTCTAACTTCTGATAACATATGCAAAGCTGTCACCCTTTAATCCTGCAAAAGTTTCAAGACACTCAGAGCTCCTTAGATAAAAGGCATCATACTGATAGGAAAACATAATCTATATACATTCAACTCCTGAGTTCTTCCCTTTTGACTGTATATCCTGACCCACAAAATCAAGCACCTGATTATCTTGGGCAAGTTATTTACCTTATCTAATCTTCAGTTTTCTCATCTATAAAATGAAAGCATTGGACTAGATATTTTATAAGGCCCCTTGTAGCACTAACATTCTGAGTATTACTGATATTCTCATTGATATGGAGAACTTGCTCATCCATGACTTCTCATTGTGCTCTATAGTTTCCTCCCTGTAGTACCACGTATATTCCAAAGAGTCTTCACAAAATTATTAGAAGCCTTCCTATAGATTTTTTGATATGATGTAAGTATCACTGGAGCAAATACGCTGTCCAACCATTCTCTCTCTCTCGTGCTACATGACTAATCAGTGCCATTTCTGTTCGTAGATATCTTGGATAATAATTTTTACATAGCTTCTAGTGTACAGGTGTTGATTGGTAATATGTTCTAGCCTAATCGCACCTAACATGCATCTCCCTCTATTGCACTTTGACTGACATAAACTTTAGTTCTTCTGAGCCTATGGTATGCCATGACTTACAGCCAGATAGAAAAATATTGGTATTAAAAAAGATAACCCTTTACTTCATAGAGAAGCTTGGGATCATTAAAAGCATAGCCTACTTTCCTAATTGCAAATTAAGACACTCTCTTGTTCCTATTCAATGCTAGACCTACTCAATCACTCATCTTTAGGGGCTGTCCAGGATATGTGTGCTGATAGACCAGTACTATGGGCTGTATACCCAATATCATATTCTAGACATCAAGCATTCTTTCACTTATTTTATCCTGTGTATATATTTAGATTGAACACTATGGAATGATTTTGGATCTCTTTAGGAGGTTTAGAAATGTACCAGAGCTTGATGTAATCTGTAACATTATCCATAAATAGGAGCAGCCAGAGGATATCCTCCCACTTCAATTTGGACTCTGCATTGGTGATCCACCATGATGGTGGCAAATATGGTGAGCCTATATCCCCAGTTTTATGTCTATCATACTATTAATAACCAGAGGATTATTGATGTCATTACAGCTTACTAGGAATTTGGTTTGATTTTCACATGTGCATGGAATAAGCATTGTTGGAAGTGAGTCTTTAAATGAACATTTTGTTGTGCCAAAGCAAGTTCTTCTTTTCTAGTAAACAATGCCTCATGCAATTCTGCACCTTTTAGTTAATTATATAATGATAAATATATGATCTGCTGGGGGATATTGTTTGTAACAGTCCACCTCTTTCCTTCTTATACCATATGGGCGCATATACATGTGAATGTGTATGTGTATATATGTATATATACGTATATGTGTGTGTGTGTGTGTGTGTGTGTGTGTGTGTATGTATATATCTTGCTATTTCCTCTTTGAAATCTTGTTCTAAGATGTGGGCAGTTTTCTTTTAAGATTTGTTGAAATATGGTGTCTAGACTTTTTTTATTTGGTCATAGTATTCAAATACCCCAATGACTTATAAATAATCTCCCCCTGATATGTATTCTAGGTCAGTTGTTTTTGCTATGAGATAGCTTATAATATTTTTTGTTGCCTCATGGAGTCATTGGCTTTTATTTGGTCCATTTCCATTTTCAAGGAGTTTGTTGCTTGAACAAGGTTTTGTAACTCTTGTGCCAAATTGTTAATTCCTTTTCCAATTTTTTTCTTCCATAACTTGCACTTCTTTTCCATTCCATTTTTTCCCTCAAGCAATCTTATTCTATTTATAAAAATATTCTAATTCATATCATCTCTTCCAGGAAATCTAGTTGAGTTTGTGCTCAAGCTGTGTTTTTCTCTGAGGCAATGGTTATAGATATTTTGGAGTCATTATCTTCTGTGTTTGAGTCTTGAATGTCCCTGCCATCATCATACCTCATTATGGTGGGCTTTAAAAAAAATCATCATTCCAGCCTACTTCCTGACTTCAGACTTAATGTTAGGGCTAGACTCTACAACACTTCCGAAAGAAAAGCCTTGGCCAGTCCTATTGCTGTTTTCTTAAGTTATTGAGAGTTGTTATTGCAGAATTTTAGGACAGGCTGGGTGCCTTCAAGCTTTCAGTGTTCCCAAAGTGGTCTGATCCAGGGCAAAGTAAGTCTGATTGCTGTCTCCCTAATCTGAGCTCTACAAGTTGCTGATATGAGTTTGCTTCAGAACAAGAGGAGATTGCTGCTGGGCTTCACTCCCATCAGCCAACTGGAAAGTTGCTGGCTCAGAGTATGCTACCCTTTGGTCTGGGATCCCCACCATGGTTATTCCTTTGCAGACTAGGCTAGAAGTAAGAACTTACTTTCTAAGGTCTACTACTGGCTTCTGAACTTTTTCCTTACACCACCCAGGGCCTCCCTACTCATGAATGTCACCCCTCTGCATGTGCAAGTTCCCTTCTCACTATGCCCTAGATCAGCAACACAAGTCTGGATAGTGAGGGATAAAGCTACCATTTGGCACCTGTCCCCATCTCAGTGCCCTGACATGGATATGGAGGTGCCTTGGTATGGGTCTAAGACCTCCTCTTACCTTGATGCATAGCCTCTTTCTGAGTGCTCCCTGCAACACGTAGCCCCACTCAGTGTTATAGACCTCCATGTCTGTCTCCCATATGCTGAGCTTGGCAGGACAAAGGGCTTATTGTGACTTTTTCTGGGTTTAACCATCAGGATTTTGTCTGGTACAAATTTTATAGCCTTTAGGAGGACTTCGTAGAGAGAAATTTGATATGTTGTTTCCCATTATTCTATGGTCTTGGCTCTGCCTTTTTCATACCTTCATAAAGGCTGCACTGAATATGTATAAATATTATTCTCTTAAAGATTTTGTAGAGATGAGAAAGTAGGTATAAAGGAATAGCTATTGATATTTTCTTGATTATCTTTTTTGATAACAATAATAGCTAGCATTTACTTAGTGCTTTAAGGTTTGCAAAGTACTTTACAAATATTACCTCATTTGATGCTATTATTATCCTTATTTTACAGGTGAGGAAACTGAATCATACAGAGGTTAAATAACGTTGAAAGGGTTACACAGCCAGTAAGTGTCTGGGGCTAGATTTTAATTCAGGTCTTTATAATTCCAACATCAGTATTCTATTACCGTCCCACCTAGCTACTTCTAATAACAACTCCTATGATTTTTTCCCTAAGTTTTGCTGCCTTTCTCTCTTTAAGCCAAAGCATCCTGAGAATAATCTCCTTGTCATCCTCAAAATTGTGTCTCCTCTAGCATGGACCTCCTCTCTAAGACTTTACAAATCGGTTCCTATTCTAAGTCAGTATATCCTCTGATTATAGTATTTCTTCATTAGGTAGAGGTTTCAAATGTTTACTAAGTAATTACATAGTTTGCTTGTGTTTTTTTTTCCTTTCAATTTGGGACAATAGCTTTACATCAATTAGGCTTCCTTAGGAATGGTGAAAATTTGCACAAATATTTTTTGTTCTTCTATACATTTCCAATTTTAGGGTCAATAGTTTGTTGAAATAGGTCAGGTTGAAACTTTTAATTATATATTATAAATTCTCATTGTTACTTATCATTTGCTATTAATTTTGACTTTTGCTCTAAAAAATTGATAGTCTGACCATATGCCTTACATCTTAGGCAATGTTAGAAAAAGATGCCTCTTCATTTATGAAAATTGCATTCCTTGCATTCCCTGGAAACTTCAAAACTTTGTCGTAACAACAACAAAAGCTTATGTAGTGCTTTAAAGTTTGCAAAGGGCTTCCCTCACAATGGCATGAGACAAATGTTGGAAGTTATTCTCCCCATTTTAAAAATTAGGCTACCGAAGCTCAGAAAGTTTAGATTACTTACTCAGGATTATACATAGCTACTGAGTCAAGTCAAGTCAGCAATAATTTCTTTAGTGCTTATTATGACATACTACACACTGTGCTAATAACTGGAAATACAGAGCAAAAACAAAGACCATTTCTGTCCTCAAAAAACAAAAAGTTGAGTATTAGAGGTGAGGTTTAAGCTCAGGGCTTCTGAGTCAGGGCTCTTTCAACTTTGTTTCTCTGCTGCATATGACTTAACTTGTAATGTCAATAAACTTGAACATAAGTAAACGAGACGTAGATCAGAATTTTCCCTCGTTAAAAATACAAGCATGTATACAAAATAAATCTTAAAAAGTAGCTTTACTTGGACCACTGCATAAATAACTCCCTACTTTGCATATCCATACTAGTGACAGTCTAGACCCTCGTGTCTAACATTCCAGAGCTCAGGTCTTCCTGCCTGGTTGATTCCTTCTTTCCCATACCCTTTTTTCTTCTTGAAATCTAGACATTGTTCTCAACATCCCCTATCCCAACTACAGGATTCTCCCATTGGCTGATGTTTATTCAGCTTTCCTCTTTTTCCATTTTTCCCTCAAAGTGGGATGGCAATGCTAAAACAGCTATCCATACTGTTGTGCCCCACAATTTTTATCATATCAAGTCCTTTGCCCCCAAGGTCACAACAGTGCTGAAAACAAAGATCAAGGAGCTGGTCTGTTTAACAATATCAAAGGAGTAATAGGGTCCATAGGAAGGCTCATCCTGAGCATCTGGATTGTAAGGAAGGAAAAAAAGTAAGTGGAAAATCAAGTGTAAGCATGATTCCCTGACTATCACCGTTTGTAGGCCAGGAATGTTACATATTTCCCCTAATCCAGGGTTCTATGGTACCCTTAAAGGTTTGTGGCAGGGGGGTATCTAGTCTCCTCCATTGGCTCAAGCCCTCATTTTTAGGGGCCCTAGAACCCTGGCTCCATTTAACCATTATTAAATGTGAAATTTGAATTTACAAAGGAATATTTACTTTGAAGGAATAGCAAGAACAAATAAACATCTTCCCTTCAAAACTTAGGGGGCAGGCACAATACCTCCCACACTCCTCTCTGTCTTTAAGAAGGGTAGGAGGATTGGATTTACAACTTAGGTCAGTTTCTACATAGGATTAATCCCTCCAAATTGCAAATCCAAAGTCCCTCCCTGGCTTGAGTCTTGGCTTCTTAGAGCTTCCTTGCTGTATTGGCAGCAATATCTAGCCTGGAATCCTAGATCAAAGTCACCATGGCTTGAGCTCCCAGGTCTAGGTACTCCACTTCCTCCACATAGAACTGAAAATGCTGACCTAAACAGAGCAAAAAAGCTCTAACCCTATTTCTTGGGGCTGAAGGGAAAAGGGAAGGTAGTCCTTCCTCCTAGCTTCCTTACTGCATGGTGCTCATGTGGGCAAGGCCTGCACCTCCTGAAAACAAGAAAACAAGAAAGATAGACTATCTTAATTTGGCAGTTTAAAAGACAAAGCCCATTCTAGCTCTACAGTCAACGGAAACAGTCTGTTTTCACTCATGTGGTAGAAGGATATGAAATGTTTTCTCCCGGAAGCAGGTCCCTGTCATTTCACTGGCTACCTCCATCTTAGGTGATCTGGATGTTGTGAAAGCCCAGTTACACAAGGAACACTGGTTGTTGTGAAATAGAAACCAGGGAATCGATCATTGTGTTTGTGTGTGTGTGTGTGTGTGTGTGTGTGTGTGTGTTTGTTGAGGGTTACATTTAATGTGATGTCAGGAAAACATATATATATATATGTATATATATATACATATATGTATATATATATACATATATATATATGTTTATGAGTAGTAAGAACTAATGGGGGGGAAAACCCTTTATTTTTGGTGATATGAGAATTATGCTAACTATAGTCCTCTAAGGAGTCTTTTCCCATTTGTCATTAACGACCATATATACAATAGCAAATTGAACATATAATTAATGGGCATCGGGTCATTTGAGTGGGAAGGTTTTGTTTGATTACAACACTATACTCTGCTCATGTATGCTGAGTTTTCTGTTGCTTGGTAGCAGTCAGCTATTCACAGCTTAAACAAATGTCACATTGGCTGTACACTAGTTCTTGCCCCACATGGTATGAGATGAGATATTGAATGAATCAGACTAACTGATTTTATTTTTTCACTCTGATTCTGTCATGTTTATCCAGACAGAGTCAGGTTGCTAGGCTTAAATAAAAAGGCAGATGGAAGATCAGATAAAGAACTCCTGTTCATTCCTCTCTGTTGAAAAAGGAGGAGACTATGGCTGCGGAGAGCTGAATATGTTGTCAGATTTGGTTGCTATGAAGTTGGTTTGGCTTAGTGGTTTTTACTTTTCTTTGTTATAAGGGAGAAATCGATGCATGTTGGAGGGTCTGGCTATGATGAAAAAACATGCCATCCAAAAAAAAATTAAAGTTAATGTAAATAAAGTTGAAAATCACAAAACAGAAAAAAATTAAAGAAGAGAATTTAAAGAGCCTTTAATCAAAGACTGTGATCAGTAAAGGATTTTGAGGAAGTGATGCCCTCTATAGACTGGTTAGGAAAGGAAATCTATCAAAATATAGAGTTGAACTAGATTTCCAGTATGCCATCTCCTTGCTTCAGAGCAGGCTTCACTTTAATCACTCTAAACACCTAGACCCTCCTATTGCTCTTAAAAATAAGTGAAGACTGTGGATTCTACATCCATTCCAGGAAGTTCTTTTTAAATTGCTAACATCTTTCAGTTTAAAGCCGTTTTTAAGGTGGGGGTTGCCTTCTTTAAGACAGTTGATCGATTTTCTAATTATATAATTGTTTTTATGAAGTAATCCTTCCTATAGTTGAAGATGACATATAGTCAAAGATGAAAACAAACCATCCCTTCCTTCTGCTATATTCCTACTGAAGATCAAACAATTTCATTCTATATCATGGGTGAGGATTGAGAGAGGAGGATTGGAGAATTAGCATTGTTCACCTTCGCTGACTCCACATTTGACCCACAAACAGGTCAAAAGTTATTTCATTTTAAAGAAAACAAAATCTCCTATTTAAAAAATCTGCCCCTCTGCAGTCAAAATCTTATAGCTGTTGCATGATAAAATACTATATTGAAAATTAATGACACTATATACACTTGGACTCTCAATACACTTAAAAATCATTTGTTCAGCTTCTGAGCAGTTATATTTTTTATAAATAAAAATGTAGCTAATTTATCTGGTTTTAAAGGTGGTGAATAATTTAAGTTCCTGCTATTAGCAAGAAATAAAATTTCATAGACAAGGAGCTTCTGAGGAGCCCACTGCACCTCCACAAGATATTTTTAATGACTAAATATGCTTACAAAGAAAAAAAATACTTGTCTTAGAAAATTGCAAAATGTATAAATATAAGAATGGGAAGACTTGTTCCTTTTCATTAGAGGAAAATAGAAATGGTTTTAAGTATCTCGATTCAGTGCATTTTATCATAGCCAGAAGTTTTTGTCTTTTACTTAAAAGGTATAATCAAGATATCATGGTAGTATGGATAAGATGCTAGGCTTGAAGACAGAAAGGCCTGGGTTCTTCTAATACCTCTGACACTTCTCATCCATGTGACTATAGGCCAGTTCACAGCTCTATGAACCTCAAATAGCTGTCTAAGACTATAATTTATAGACTGTCTTTTGTAAATCTAGGGAGTGAGTTTCCACATTGCCATAATCACAGGTATTTGATATAGTCACATAATCAAGTTTAGCTTTTTGAACACAAAGGCCATTTCCTTTTTTTTAACAAAATACTCTGTACTTAACAGGCTGTCCAATATGTAGCAGATATCTAGTAAACATGTTACTGGTTGTTCTCAATTATATCATTTTAATGGCAGAAAATTCAGTATTAAATATAACAAAATGTGTGAAAAATCTTTGAACAGGTAAACAAAATTCCTTATACTCATTATGTTTGGGGAATAATAAAGCTATATTTACTTATGACACAATCCACCAGTATGGATCCCTACTTAAGCCAATTGAAAATTAAATGTAATTATTGGCATAAGAACCACAAATATTCTAAGTTCTAAGAAATGTCCATGATTTAGACATTAAGAAATGTCATGATTTGCAGCTTCACAGCCAGCTTATGTTGAAGTCACTGGCAGCTTTGCAAAATTATAATGAAACCAGGCTCCCTTCCCAGGTATCTAAAAGGTCACAGTGAGTAAGCTTGACAGACTTTGAAAGGAAGAACCATGGAACTGATTCCCCTGTCCATACATATACCTTAGCCTTTGAAATGAAATTTAAAGTTCAGGTCCTAATCTTTTTCCCACAGTGTTATAGGAAAATAATAAACTCCAAATCTTATTTTCCTATAAGTGTTTTGAACATTTACTTTAGTCTTCCTAAAGTGGGAGAATGCAGAAAGCCTAGTGAAACTCTAACCCGAACCCTAAATGCATACTTTTTCTATAATGCAAAACACAAAATAATATAATATAAAATACAAATGAAAATTGCTACCCCTGCCTTTTTTAAATTTCAGCTAAAGAATAATAGAGCCTTCTCCAACCCTGTATTTTAACTCTATGTGTATCTTAGTGTTTCAAGTGTGTTTTATGCATAAACAACATATCATTGGGTTCTGCTTTCTAATCTATTCCAATATTGTCTTCCATTTTGTGTGTGATTTCATCTAATTCACATTCACAGTTATGAGTGTTAACCAGTATTTGTCTCCATTCTATTATCTATATGTTTCCTTCTCTTTTTCCCCCTTTTTGCCTACGACTGCCTCCCTTAATCTACCCTCACTCTTATTCCCCTTTTTCCCTTAAACACTTTCCTTCCTGGTTCCCTGTTGGGTATGATGAACTTCTGTATCCAACTGTGTGTACATACCTTCTTCTCATCTTTAGCCAGTTCAGATGAAAGTAAAGTTCAAGTGTCACCCACTCACCCCCACATTGCCTCTCTGTCTCCATCCCATACATTTTCTTTTTTCTGCCATTCCCTTCTTTTCTCCCTTCCTTCCTTTTGCTTTCTGTGGATTTGTGAGGGTATAAAAGCAAATAAAGTTAAATAAGGGCCTCAGTGGATACACAGAAAGGGGTAAGAGAGGGAAAACGGCAAAAAAATGAGCTACAGAAGGAGGTAAGGCAGAAAGGCAAATTGAGAAGTAAATTTAGATGAAGTAAATGAGCATAGTCACTCAAAAATTTGAGATTCCATAGAAGCTTTCAGGGCCTACGTATAAAAGTCTAGGGCTATAAAATCCACTTTAAGGTATTGGTCTCACACAAAAATGTTTTTCTTCACATGCACAATGCTTCCCAGCCATTCAGAATATTGATAAAAAAAATTCTTCCCACAAACCCAAGGAGGCTTTGTTTTACTCCCCTATAGCTAAATAAATATCTTTTGGTTTTTTATATGAATCCTCTTTTGTAACAGATAGAACATATTTATTTTATACTGGTCTCATGCTATTGTTTTGTGACAACTGGCAGTATATTCAGCATCTTTGGCAGTCACGATTTATTCTCATAACTCTTCAAGGATGATATCATAGGTCTATAGAGAGGAATTTGTTCACATGTAATCCAAACCTTGACAGTCTTTAAATGATGCTATAGGTACTATACTTTCTGTACACACTGACTTGCTTCTCTTCATGCCTAGAACTTTCTTCCTCCTCATCTCCACATCCTGACCTTTCTAGATTCCTTTTAATGCTCGGCTAAAGTCTCACCCTCCTAGTCTTCCTTAAACTCAGTACCTTCCCTCTGAAATTATCTCCAATTTATCCAGTAGATATCTGGTTCGTATATAGTTGTTTGCATGTTGTCTTGCTCATTAGACTGTGAACTTCTTGAGAGTAGGGATTCTGTTTTGTCTTTTTTATATTCCCAGCAGTTAGCACAGTGCGTGGAATATAACAGAAGGTTAATTTCACTATGTAATGCCTTGTACAAACATAGTAGGTATGTAAACATTGTTTACTGAACTGAGTTGATTTTTGTTTACTATAGATTTATAGAGCAAAGCAGTTAAACTGTTTTATCTTCTTTTTTTTTCTATCAAGAAGTATGATTTGGAGATCACAAAAGGAAAAACAAATTTGGCTAATGAGGAATTGAAACAAAAATCAAGTTAGAAGATAACAAAAGAAAACCTGTCATTTATGAGTCATCATCATGCCCAGATAAAAACTACATCTTAGAGTACTAGCACTAGAGTACTAAAAAGAAATGGTAAATGTTACTGCTGCACTGCTGTCAATAATCTTGAAAAGATTATAAGGGACAAGAGAAAGGCCAAGGAAAAGGGCAAATGTTTTATTTTTCAAGGAGGGAAGAAAAATGGAGTCTGCAACCTCTACGTCAGAGAATTTGAATTAAATTTCTGAAAAAAAATTATGGGGATTTTTAAAAAATTCAGACCACTAACTGTATTGCAAGTTTATAGTCTTAAAGAGTTGCATAGGCACTGATTGGCTAAGGGTCTTGCCCAAGTCACAGAGTCAGTATATATCAGAGGCTGGATTTGAACTCCAGTCTTCCTAGCCCAAGACTATGTATTCTACACTTCTATGCTTCCTATTATTGTAATAATTAATTAATAACTAGAAAATGATGCTATGTTTGTTAAGGGTAGCTAGGGCTTCATTAAGAATAGTTCATGCAGGGTGGAGCCAAGATGGCGGCTGGAAAGCAGGGACTTGCATGAGTCCCTCCAAAAACCTATAAAAATGGCTCTGAACAAATTCTAGAACTGCAGAACCCACAAAATAGCAGAGGTAAGTAGGGATCCAGCCCAGGACAGCCTGGATGGTCTCTGGATAAGGTCTATCGCGCATGGAGCTGGGAGCGGAGCGGAGCAGAGCTCAGCATGGGCAGCAGCAGGACCAACCAGACCCCAGACCAGGAGTGGGCTGGAGCAGGCCCTAACACCCTGAATCAGTGAGCTGAGGCAGTTACCAGGCTTCTCAACCCGCAAACACCAAAGACAACAGAGAAGGTTAGTGGGAAAAGCTGCAGGGAGTGAAAGGAGTTCACGGTTCAGCCACCACCCCAGGGGCAGCGGAGGTGGGGCAGCTACAGAACTTCAGCTGCAGCTGCTTCTGGCCCCAGGCCCACCTGGCGGGAGGAATTAAGTGGCGGATCAGAGTAGGAGTGCAGAGCCTGCTTAAGATTTCAGTCCAATCCGGGTTGGCAGTTCTTGAGGAAGGAGGAGTGCTGGTGTGGCAGAGCTGGCTGTATAGAAATAGCTCTGAAAACAACAGTGCATCCCCTCAAGCTTGGAACAAAGTACTCTTTACTCTACAAGGAGTCATACGCCAACAAAAAACTGAAGTCAAGTAAGTTGGCTGCGAACATGGCCACGCAGCAAAAACACACTCAGATTCAGTCTCAGACTTTAGAATCTTTCTTTGGTGACAAAGAAGGCCAAAATATACAAGCAGAAGAAGTCAACAAAGTCAAAGAGCCTACATCAAAAGCCTCCAAGATAAACATGAACTGGTCTCAGTCCATGGAAGAGCTCAAAAAGGATTTGGAAAAGTAAGTTAGAAAAGGAGAGGAAAAATTGGGAAGAGAAATGAGAATGATGTGGGAAAACCATGAAAAACAAGTCAGTGACTTGCTAAAGGAGACCCAAAAAAATATGGAAAAAATACTGAAGAAAACAACACCTTAAAAATAGACTAATGCAAATGGCAAAAGAGCTCCTTTAAAAGGCCAATGAGGAGAAGAATGCCTTGAAAGGCAGAATTAGCCAAATGGAAGAGGTCCAAAAGACCACTGAAGAAAATGCTACCTTAAAAATTAGACTGGAGCAAGTGGAAGCTAGTGACTTTATGAGAAATCAAGATATTATAAAACACAACCAGAGGAATGAAAAAGTGGAAGACAATGTGAAATATCTGATTAGAAAAACCACTGACCTGGAAAATAGATCCAGGAGAGACAATTTAAAAATTATTGGACTACCTGAAAGCCATGCTCAAAAAAAGAGCCTGGATATCATCTTTCAAGAAATTATCAAGGAGAATGGCCCTGATATTCTAGAGTCAGAGGGTAAAATAGAAAATGAAAGAATCCACAGATCACCTCCTCAAATAGATCCCAAAAAGAAAACTCTTAGGAATATTGTTGCCAAATTCCAGAGCTCCCAGATCAAGGAGAAAATACTGCAAGCAGCCAGAAAGAAACAATTTGAGTATTGTGGAAACATAATCAGGATAATCCAAGATCTAGCAGCTTCTACATTAAGGGATCGAAGGGCTTGGAATAAGATGTTCTGGAGGTCAATGGAGCTAGGATTAAAACCAAGAATCACCTAACCCAGCAAAACTGAGTATCATGCTCCAAGGCAAAATATGGATTTTCAATAAAATAGAAGACTTTCAAGCTTTCTCAGTGAAAAGACCAGAGCTGAATGGAAAATTTGACTTTCAAACACAAGAATCAAGAGAAGCATGAAAAGGTAAATAAGAAAGAGAAATCACAAGGGACTTACTAAAGTTGAACTGTTTTGTTCACATTCCTACATGGAAAGATGATGTGTATAATTTATGGGACCTCAGTATTAGGGTAGCTGAAGGGAATATGCATATATATGTGTGTGTGTATGTATATATATTCATATGTATATGTATATATGTATACATGTATGTGTATATATGTGTGTATGTATGTGTGTGTGTATATATATGTATATGTATATATATATATATATATATATATATATATATATATATATATATATATAGACAGAGGGCACAGGGTGAGCTGAATATGAAGGGATGATATCTAAAAAAAAACCCATCAAATTAAGGGATGACAGAGGAATATATTGAGAGAGGGAGAAAGGGAGAGATAGAATGGGGTAAATTATCTAACATGAAAGTGGCAAGAAAAAGTGGTTCTGTTGGAAGGGAAGAGAAGGCAGGTGAGGGGGCATGAGTGAATCTTGCTCTCATCAGATTTGACCTGAGGAGGGAATACCATACACACTGAATTGGGTATCCTACCCCACAGGAAAGGAGGAAAAAGATAAATAAAGATGGGGACGATAGAAGGGAGGGCAGACAAGGGGAGGAGGTAATCAAAAACAAACACTTTCAAAAGGGGACAGGGTCAAGGGAGAAAATTCAAAAAAGTGGGATGGGTTGGGAAGGAGCAAAATATAGTTAGTCTTTCACAACATGAGTATTGTGGAAGGGTTTTACATAATGATATGCATGTGGCCTATGTTGAATTGCTTGCCTTCTTAGGGAGGGTGGGTGGGGAGGGAAGAGGGGAGAGAATTTGGAACTCAAAGTTTTAAAACAGACATTCAAAAACAACAACAAAAAAAAGTTTTTGCATGCAACTGGGAAATAAGATACACAGGCAATGGGGCGTAGAAATTTATCTTGCCCTACAAGAAAGTAAGGGAAAAGGGGTTGGGAGGGGAGTGGGGTGACAGAAGGGAAGGCTGACTGGGGAATGGGGCAACCAGAATATATGCCATCTTGAAGTGGGCAGGAGGGTAGAAATGGGAAGAAAATTTGTAATTCAAACTCTTGTGAAAATCAGTGTTGAAAACTAAATATATTAAATAAATTAATAAATAAAAATTAAAAAAAGAATAGTTCATGCCATATTAACATCATTTCTTTTGTACACCTAAGCAGGGCTATTGGACAGGTAGATTAGAGGGATGATATAGATACAGTTTATTTAGGTTTGGGGCGAAATGTATGACAAAGTCTTTCATGCTATTCTTTTGGAGAAGATGGAGAGATGTGGACCAATTGTGTAGACTCTATACTTGTTGGTTGCCTAGAAAAATATTAGTTATTAATGATTACATGCGGAAAAGATAATCTCTAGGTCAGTTAGTATTGTTGATTTTGATTTACTGTAGGATTATGTTTCCCTTTCTTAGGAAATCTAACTCTAACAGCTAAGCTAACATAAAAATTTGCTTAAGCCTAAATTACCAATAGATTTAGTGAATAAATAGTTTGATAAGGTTTGATAGCAGATGAGTTAGAATAGAACATATATCCTTGTATCAATAAAATAATAATAGGGTTAAGTTATGCATTATAGGACTCTTTGTTAAAGGCTAAGTTCTCCTTTCTGACAGCTTAGAGGGCAGGTAGGTTGACTTCTATCTTACTAACTATGAGTTCCTCTTTACAGTAAGTTAGTTCTTCTTTTCAGTGAGCTACATAGACCTATAGCTGACACCCCTTGAGAGACTACTAAAAGGCCCTTCCCCTAAAATGTTCACAGAATGATAGACGTGTTCTAATCCAATAAAATGTTAACTCTAGCAGTTGTCACACACCAGAAATGCTCCAGTATGCCTCTGACATGCCAACACTCCACATAATAGCAATAACTCCATTGCATTAGGAAAGTCTAGGGGAACTAAACTAGTCAGATAACCTGCCTTGTACAATTGAGTTATATACAAAACAAGTTTCCTAACTATAGAAATAAGCTCTGTAAATCATCCATTGTCTCTGACCACTAAGAAGTCAGTAGACCTGATTTGATTGCAAATGATAACTGTGCAAATAAATCAATATACTCAGAAGCTTTGTACCTCAGACTGTTCTATTTCAAATAATAAATAAATACATGTCATCTTGGAAGGAGGTCTGTAGAGGAGGAGTCCAGGAACCAGCATATGACCTACTACTGTTTGGAATTTTTATCAGCGACTTTGATAAAAGATGGATTCAATGGTCCACATTGAATTTGCAGCTAAAACAAATTAGAAGGAATAGTGAAGAAAGTATATGGCAGAATCAGGATCTAAAAAGATTTTGACAGGCTGGAACATTGGGATATATCAAATAAGATGAAATATTATAGGAATAAATGTTATATTTTAAGTGGTTTCAAAAAATCAATTTCAAAAATATAAGATGGGACTAGATAGTTCATCCAAAAGAATATCTGGGAGTGTTAATGAATCTCAAGCATAACAAACAGCATAATGTCAGTCAACAAAAGTTAATGTGATCACAGGATGCATTGTAAAGTATATTATCCAGGCAGGATTAGGGAGGTGATAATCTTTCTGCATGGTGCCTTGGTCAGACTTCATCTAGAGTGTTAGATTTAGTTCTGGGTTCCACAGTTTAGAATGGACTTTGATAAATTGGAAAATATTTAGAAGGCAACCAGGTTGGTCAAAGGCCTCAAGGTCACATCATATGAGGATAGTTAGATGGATAGGATATTTAGCTGGTGAAAAAAAAATATTTTTCAGAGAGATAACTGTTCTTGAATATATGGTCTGTGACGTGCAAAAGGGACTAGATTTGTTTTATTTGACCCCAGAAGACAGAACTACAAGTGGGTGCTAGCCAGAAATGAAATATCTTCTCTCACTATAGGTCTTCAATGACTGAGTCACATTTGTTAGACATACTACATATGGAATTTTTTCAAGTACAAGTTGGACTAGATGACCTCTGGGATACTTTCTGCTTCTGAAATTATTTTAATTATAATCCAAATATTATAGGCTATAAAACTGTGCATATCCTTTGACCCAGAAATACCAGTACTTGGTCTATACCCTAAAGAAATCAAAGAAAAAGGAAGAGGGCTCATATTACTAAAATATTCATAGCACCTCTTTTTGTGGAAGCAAATAATTGGAAACTGCCCATCAGTTAGGGAATGGTTAAACAAATTGTGGATAAGATTGTGATGGAATACTATTGTGCTATAAGAAATAATGAAGGAAATGGTTTCAGAAAAACCTGGGAAGACTTGTATGGATTGATATAGAGTGAAGCAAGCAGAAATATGGAAACGTTGTACACATTAACAGCAATATCATAATGATAATGAACTGTGAAAGACTTAGCTTCTCTGATCAATACAATACAGGAAAACTCTGAAGGACTCTAGATGAAAAATACTATCCACCTTGAGAAAAGGAAATGATGAACTCTAAGTGTAGATGGAAATATATTTGTTTTCTTTCTTCTTTTTTTGCAGTATAGCTAATATGGAAATGTTTTAAAATGACTTCATATGTATCCATGCAATATTATTCAACTGAACATCACAGTCTCAACAGAAATTCTTTATCCATTTTATTTTTCCTGTGTGGATATGTTGACATCTGTATGTCTTCTGGGTAATTATGGATCTAAATGTGGAAGTCTCTACAGTGTTCTAGAGTATGATGAAAAAAGCTCAATGTCATTTGCAAAGAGAAGTCCCTGGAGAATTTCATATCTAGGGAGAAGAGCTTTAGCTAACAATTCTGGTGTCTGGGATAAGAAACATAAAGGTCAACCACAAGCTAAACAAGCACTTATTAAGTATCTACTATGTGCCAGGCACCATGTTAAATGCTTGATCTAGGACTTCGGGACACAAAAATCTGTAGGGAGAAATAACTAGTGGGTGGGGGGAGACCCAGGATGCCAGGAGACTACCAGGGAATGGAGTAGGGATGGACCCTACTGGAGAGGAGCTTACCTAGGGTTTGGCCATAGGAGAAGGAAGTGTCTCATCTGGTGGTTTCATATTTTAGCTATTACATTATTACTACAGATAAACTGCTGTTTCTACATCCTGAATGAGCACAAGTGCTATCATCTGCTTCAGAATTATGTGCTCTGTGGTAAAGTTCTATAGTAATCCTGCCCTTGGTCAATTTCTAATAGGGAAGCCTTTTTCCATATGGAGCCTAAGTAGGATTTCCTTTGTAAGAATGAGGAATATTTTTTGTTAGCATTCATCTCCCTTTTTTGCCTCTCTTGATTTTAATCATCAGAAGATCAAACATTTTTGTTATACTTTTGATAAACTGTTACATTTTCTGAGTTACCTTGTACGATTTCGACATCTGCATGGGAGGCACCTTGTTGGAGGCAAGCCCTTTGGGTAAAATTTTGTTCTGCTTAATAAAATTTTTCTTTAACAGTCAACAAACAATAAGTGCATATCTTAATAATGCTCTTACCTTTCTGAAAGCTCTATAGAGGCAGGGATTGTGCCTTATTTATTTATCCTTATATTTTTCCCAGCTCCCGTCACAATGCATTGCATATACTGGATATTTCATAAATAGTTGATGAATGAATTAATGAATATTTGATTGAGCAAACCCAGGTACTTCATATCTCTTCATGACTATGAGCCAAGGTGCAAGCAGGAGAGACTGAAAGAAACTCTTCATTTTCTATATATTGTGCACTAATACTTCTAATTTCACAGTTTTGGCTATTAACCATAATTTGAGTCTAACAGTGGATTTATGGTGTCTTCAATAGTAATAAATTAATGTGGTAATATAAATCTGCTAAATCCACATAATACAATCTCATCACAGTGCAGTTTGTCACATTGCTACATTCCATTAGCTGTGTTTGGAGCTAACCATGTATCTTGTCAGATGTCATTTTATTAGGAAATGTCAATAAACAATGTCAGTATTTACTATACATATTGATATATCTTGCAAGAGCAGAAAATGTGTAATATGATGGTGGCAGAAATATGCATTGAAGAATAGGTAAAGTTGTATTTCTCAAAGGATTAATAGGGTAGAAAATTTCTGAAATCTAACATTGCATTTTATGCATCTTATAGGTAATGATTTTATAGGGGGACCACTCACTCTCTCCATCAAGAAACTAAGCTAGTTTTATAAATAGAAGCCAGAATAGGTGGGCCATACCCCAAAGGAAACATAAGGAAATCTATCCATTTATGTATTCTTGTGTCTCAGATTTGAATTATCTTTTCATTACGTGTGACAAGGGACTCTAAGAGTTAGGCAAATGGTGGGGAAAGGAGACCATATTACTCAAAGTCACACATGCTTGCAGTATTTTCTCCTTAAGTTTATAGCTCTGAAATTTGGCTATAATATTTCTTGGTGTTTTCAGTTTGGGATCTCTTTCAGGGGGTGATCGGTGAATTCTTTCAATGACTATTTTGCCCTCTGGTTCTAGGACCTCTGGGCAGTTGTCTTTGATAATTTCTTCGAAGATACTGTCAAGGCTCCTTTTTTCATCGTGGATTTCCGGTAGACCAATAACTCTCAAATTGTCTCTCCTGGATCTATTTTCCAGGTCAGTTGTTTTGCCAATCAGATATTTCACATTTTTTTCTATTTTTTCATTCTTTGCGTTTTGTTTTATTACTTCTTGATGCCTCATAGATTCATTAGCTTCCACTTGCTCAAGTCTAATTTTAAATGAGTTAGTGTTTACATTTTGCTTTTGAGCCTCCATTTTCAATTGGTTGATTTCACCTCTCAGGGTGTCCTTTTCTCTCTCTAGATTCTGAATCTCCATAGCCATTTCGCCAATCTTATTCTTTAGGGACTTGATTTCATCAGTGGATTTTTTCTCCCTTTTTTCCATTTTTTCCATATTTTCTTTTAGCTCCCTAATTTGGTTTTTAAAATCCTCTTTTAGCTCTTCCAGCAGTGCTTTTTGGTCTGGAGACCAGATCATATTAGCTTTTGAGGTATCTGATGTATCTACCATGTCATTACTATCTTCTTCTATGTCAATATTTTGATCCTGCCTGTCTCCATAAAAAGAATCTATTGTCCTCGGTTTTTTTGTGTTCTTCTTCATGTTGGTTTGCCTTTTGCTGGCTTTACAACGAATTTCTATCTGTGAGTCTCAGGGCTTTCTGTCCCAGCTTTCTTATTCTGGGGGTTGTGAGTCTAGAATTATAACCTTCAGTTTCCTGAGGTGTGGGGGAGGGGTCTGGCTCCCTGGCGTCTCACTCCCTGTGGGTGCTCTCCAGCACTTGCTTTTCAGCAATGGTCTCAGCTGTTTGTTGTTTGAACTGATGACTGGCGCTTCCCCTGGGGGAGCAAGGTTACGTCTGGGCTCCTGGCTTGGCCCCCTGCCGACTCTTGCCTCTGGGACTAATGAGCTTCTAGTATTTGTCCTGTGAAGCCCCGCTACTCTCTCCTCTCTCCTCTCAGCTCTCTTTTTTTTTTTTTCCCGAGGAATTCTCTGGGTGAGGGGGGGAGGGGTTAGAGCCGTTTACCTGGCCATTGAGTCTTCCGGAAGTTCAAGAGGCCGAGTTCCTGGGTTTTGCAAGCGTCAGGACTGGGTGTTTTCGGGGCTGGTGGCGTTGCGCTGCCTCTCGTCGCTCCCAGAGACTGCCGTCCTGTGTTGGGAGGCCTGGGGATCTCTGCCGGTTTCGGGCGCCCAGCTTTCTCCCAGCCCGTCTCCCACGTGGATTTCCCGGCCGGCCGCTTCCGCCTTGGTCTGGAGCAGCTCCGCACCGAGCACTCTCCGCGCCTGCAGGTTCGTTCCTCCGGCCTTTCAGACTCTCCCGGCTCGGAAATTTGCCCCACGCAGACTGCTCGCGGTTTCTGACTCTCTCAAATCTGCTCAAATTCACTTTTTTATGGGAATTTGACAGACCTTGTGAGAGAGCTCCGGTAAGAGGCTGCCTTCATGCGGCCATCTTGGCTCCGCCCCTCAAAGTCACACATGAAACACATGAAGTTTCAGTGACACTAAATACCAAATCAACATAACCAAAAACGAACCAGGTATCAAACAAACAAACATACTATGTGGTAGGCCCTGGAAATATAAATAGAAAACTGAGATGGTTCTTTATCTCAAGAAGCTTATATCCTACTAGAATAATTGACACTTATGCTGCTAATTAAGACATTGATTTCTGAGACCAAACCAGTCACTGATTTATTGACAAGGTCATTTTGCTTTTTCAGGAAGTCCTTTTCATTTAAAAACACAAAACATGATTTTAAGCATGTAAGCATTTAAACATAAAATATGATTTCTAGCATTAAAGAATTTAAACTATTAAAAGATTTTCTAGCAGTATTTTCTAAACATTATAGTTTTGTTTTATTTTCTGCATCTATTCCTCTGTATGCCTTTCTGTTTCCGTCTCTCACTTTCCTTTGAAGGATATAAGGGTTGGGAGGAGGATGAGGATAATGAAAATGATAATGATGGCTAACATTTACATGGTATTTTGAGGTTTGCAAAGCAGTTTGCAAAAATTATCTCATTTGATCTTCATAACAGTCCTAAGAGGCAAGTGCTCTATCATTCCTTTTTTATATATGAGGAAACTGAAGCTCAGAGAAATTAAATGATTCACCCAGTGTCATAGAGTTAATAAATGTCAGAGGCTGGATTTGAATCCTGAACTTAGTCTCTCTTGACATAAATTCCAACTCGCTTTCCACTATTCCCCTCTTTTCACTATATGAAGCAAACCTAAAAGGGAAAAGGCTATCATTTTATCCTAGGCTTAACTAACAACATGAGGGAAATTTGGCATCTTTAAATTAGTAGCAATTACCAACAACACATTTTCTCCCAGGGATTCTTTTTTTGTCTTAAAAATTTCTAGAGATAGTAGACCCTGGTAAAAAGAATGATTTATCTGGCATTGTATATGTTGACTAAATTTCTTTCACATTCATCATTTACAACCTGAAATATCATTTCCATTTTCCTAAATGTCATTTTCACTACCTCAAATGTCAAAATAATAAAAGTAAATCAGCTATGTCTAATACATGTTTTTTAAATTTGTCATCTTTGAAGTTTAAGAGATGAGGTGGGCAAAAATGGTGGAACTTCCATAACGCTTTAGGGCATGCCAGAGGGAATTCTTTGTCTCTTTCTATTCTCATGCTATCCTTTCTGATCTTCTCTTCTCAGACATGATCTTCTGAATCTTTTATATAATTTTTCAAAGTCCTGACAAATATATGTTCTTGTCTTGGAATACTTCCCTTTTACTGCAATATGTTGTATCTCTCTACACAGTGAAAGTCAGTTATACTGTTAAAAGAAAGAGCATTTCTTATTGTTTTAGTCTTTTAAGTTTTAAATCGAATATCACTTTCTCTTGCAATGAGTGGCAGAGCATTTTAAAAAAATAACATTAAGTTTTCACTAATACCCCTAAAATTTTTAAAGATAAAAAGACATAAGAAGTATTCAAGTAGATTAGCTAGAGTACTACATTGTTAAGCCAAAGTCATTGGCTCAGTCTTCATATGGGTCAATTGATTTTTCACTCTGCTCCATGGTACCTCAAAACTGGTCTTTTGCTGTATTATAGATTTGTACTAATTATCACAAAATGGGGTTGGGCATAAATATGTATGAATCATTACAAATGTATAACTGTTATTATAAAAACAACTTAGAGACTTCTGAGGAGGGGAGTCAATAGCCTTATGTACCCCCCCCCTCCATTTTTTTATTATTAATAGACTAGCTTATCTTTTTTCTACCCAATATATGAAAGAAGAGTCTTTCTTTCTTATTTCTTACATAAAAGACCCTATGTCTTGTATCACAAAAGTTATCCCTTTCACATCACAACTTTCCCCATTATGGTTTTGATATATTGCAGGTTGGCATAAGAAATTAATTTATATATTCAATACCATGCCAATTAAATTACTAACAAAAATTTTACTGAATAAGAAAAAATAACAAAATTCATTTGGACAAATAAAAAGTCAAGAATATCAAAGGAAATAATGACAGAAATGTAAAGGAAAGAGATTTAGCAGTAGCAGATCTTAAACTACATTATAAGGAGGTAATTGTCAAAACTATTTGGTACTGGCTAAGAAATAGGTAGATCAATGGAATAGAGTAGACATACATTTTACAGCAGCAAAATAAACATAATAACCTTATGTTTAATAAGTGTAAAGACTTAAGATTTGGGGATAAGAATTTATTATTTGCTAAAAAGAAAATTGATGGGAAAACTGGAAAATGGTATGGCAGAAACTGGACATAACCCAATATCTTACACCATTTAACAAGATAAAGTCAAAATGGATACATTACCTAGATGAAAAGAGAAATCTTACATGAAAATTAAAATAGAATTATTATCAGACTTATGGATAGGTGAACAATTTAGTGAGAGATAGCAAAGTGGATAATTTCAATTACATTGAATTAGTTTTTGTACAAATAAAACAAATGTAGCCAAGATCAGAAGGAAAGCAGAAAATTTGGGGCAGAGGAGGATTTTACAGACAGTTTCTCAGAGGAAGGTCTCATATCTAAAATATATAAAGAACTTTGTCAAATCTATAAGACTACAAATCATTCCTCAATTGATAAATTGTCAAAGGATATGAACAGGCAATTCTTTCATGAAGAAATCAAAACAATTTATAGTTATATGAAAAAATGTTCTAAATCATTATTGATTAGAGAAATGCAAATTAAAACAACCCTGAGATATCATTTTACACCTATCAAATTGGCTAAAATGATAGAAGGGGAAAGTGATGAATGTTGGAAAGGATATAGAAAAATTGGGACACTAATTTATTGTTGGTGAAATTGTGAACTGATCCAACTATTTTGGAGAGCAATCTGGAATCATGCCCAAAAAGTTATTAAACTGCCTTTGACCCAGCAATATCACTACCTGGTCTATTTCCAAAGATGATTAGGGAAAAATGAAAAGAATCTATATGTTCTAAAATGTTTACAGCAGCTTTCTTTGTTGTGGCAAAGAACTGGAAATTTCAGGACTGCCCATCAATTGGGAATAACTGAATAAGTTGTGGTATATGATTGTGATGGAATACCACTGTGCTATAAGAAATGATGAGCTCAAAGATATTAGCAAACATGGAAAGACTTGCATGAAATAATGAAGAGTAAAATGAGTAGAATCAAGAGAACATTGTATATAGTAAGGGCAATATTGTTTTAAGAATGACTTTGAACAAATAAGTTATTTTGACTATTATAAACACACAAATTAACTATAAAGGAGATATGAAGAAAGATGCTATCTGCATCCAGAGAATAAACTGGTAAATAGAAGTATGTATAGAATAATCTTGTGTGTGTGTGTGTGTGTGTGTGTGTGTGTGTAATGGTAGCCATCTCTATGAGAGGGAGAGAGGGAAGAAAAGAAATTTACATGATAATTTTGTTGTATTTTGAAAGGAATAGCAAGTTGTACATTGTAGATTTGAAGTTTCAGGTACAATCATCCTTTTTTATCGTGCTATTTAATAGAAATTAGTGTTTTATTATATAAATTAAAAATAAAATTTAACAATAAAAAAGAAATTAAATGGGAACTTGGGGAAAATTTTGTGGAAACTGCAGGCGACATGCAAAGGGCAGCAGATGATGCAGAAAAAGTTTAGAAACTCAGAAATGCATAAAACATGTGTAGTATTGTATAATATCAACATATTTTATCTTTTAATACTATAATAATTCAAATTTCTTCTCTCGTTCAAAGGGAGAACCAAAAAATTTTACATGGATGTTCCAGATCAGGGTCTCCAGCCCCCACGATGTGGCAGGAATGACTGTGTATCCATTTGTATGTATCTCATATCACTGATATCCATTTTGAGCATGTTTATAAATTAATGTTAACTAACTTGCCCAAGATTACTCAGATGGCAAATAACAGTGTCAGGATTATTCCTTTCCTTTGTTAATCACTCTAATACCATTTTTGTGGTGTTATTAAAATTGATAGAATTTCCAAATTTTTTTTCAAATGAAAATGGCAAATGTGGGCATCCTTGGTTCATAATTTTTTATTGGAAATGTTTCTAATGTTTTTATATTGCATATTATGTGGTTCTTGGTTTGAGGTAGATATTTTTTATTATATTAAGGAAAATCCCTCTTTATTCTTTTTTAGCACTTTTATTATAAAAAAACATTCTTTATTTTACTGAAGACTATTTTCTCTATCTACTAATGGAAGGGTTTTATTTTGAAATTTTTTTATATTCTGTTATATGTATAGCCTTTCTGATGTTGAACTAATCTTGCATGCCTGGCACAAATTCTATTAGGACAGGATAAATAATTTTCTTGTTGTATTGTTATGTTCTTTAGGCTAATATTTTATTTATTACTTTTGCATCCATTAATGAAAACAGACATTTTTCTTTTCTCCTTATCTTATGTTATATGGGGTGTCCCAAACATCTTAGCACAGTTTTAATCTACTAAAGCTAAAAACTACTACTTCATCCAAGAATCAGTGCCATATTGCTTCATAAGAGGTATTAGATAATGTCCCACATTTCTGTATATTTGCAAATAACCTGTAACAAAGGGATTATTTGTTATTGGGAAGTTTGAAATAGTTTGTCTGCAAAATTGTTTAGATCAGGTACCCTGGGGTACCAGACAGCAGTGAAGGCATAGAATATTTTGGGGCAACAGTTGCAGAACCAGTTCTTCCTTTTCTCCACACTATCTTAAAAAACTTTTAAAAGAAAGTTGTCCTCAAAATAATAAAAAGTATCTACCTTAAACCAAGAGCCACATAATATGCAATGTATAAACCTTAGAACATTGTTACTAAAAAAGGTAAAAACCAAACATGCCCACATTCACCATTTTTATTTGACAAAGTTTGGGGAAATTCTACCAATTGTAATAAAACCAAAAAATAGTATTAGAGGGATTAGTTTCTGTATCATTGCTGTTTCCCTTCTTTCTCTCTTTGGTAGAAATGGGAGACATCACTAAATCTGTACAGAAATCTTGTCAAAGGCGGCTCTCCTTGCTTTTTACTGTTGTGCCATCTTACAGAAAGTCATAGTATCTCTTTGGCATAATCCTGGGAGGCTGCAGTAAAGAAGGCATTTATTATGAAAGCAAGTTCTATGGTTGCAAGTGATATAATGGAGATGAAATCAATAAGATGATGACTCACTAGATCTGGTAGTGGTAGAACATTCTAGCAATATTCTCACTTTTACATTAGGTCCAGTTAATGAGATATGATCAGTCTAGGTGATGGTGGTAGTGGTTGACAACTTATCTGAAAGATATTGGATGTACAAAGTTGACTATCAACCCCAAACTTGCAACTGCTTCTGGCTTCTGTACTTCTCAGAGGCAACATCTTTCCCGCAATCATGCTCCATACTTGAGGATTATCTTTCATTCTTTCCTTTCTCTCTCTTTGAAATCCCAAAATATTTTCTTGACATTCTGCTTTTTAAATAACTTACAAAATCTACCTGGCCTATTAATTTCCTTGAGTTTTGTCAGTGGATGGTACTGGTTCCATGGCACTAACTGGCTGTAGTCTAAAATAATGAGTTTGACCAAGCCAGTCTTCCAAAAAAAAACCCACAGGGGCTACAATTTTGGATTTTTTTTGTCAAAAACAACAATTTCTATGTCTTCAGATTGTATAAGCTTAGAAAAAACTTACTTAGAAAAAAAGCTGAAAGATTTTTTTTATTTGTTTTTTAGAGTGGGATTCTCTGTTTTACGAAGGCTGGAAGTACAGTTGGTATCCACAGACCCAATCTCAGTACTGATTGCCATGGCAGTTTTGATTTGCTCCATTTCTAACTAGGGCTAGTTCACTCCTCTTTAGGCAGCCTGGCCCCCCATGTGAGGGGTAGCTCTATTGATGCTAAATATGGTGTGGTTCAGAACTCCTGAGCACAAGCAATCCCCATGTTTAGCCACCCAGCAGGGTTTATAGGAATGTAATCTTATACCTGGCTCTGCTGACGCTTTCTCATTAGGGCATCAAATTTGACAATATTTATCACCTACTTGGTACGGTTACACTTTTTATAAAGGGCTTTGAGATCCTGGAAAAAAAATAGGCACATACATGTGCCAATACATTTGAAGATTATGGAGCATATTGAAATATTCTATTTTTACTTCTCATTGTTGCCTTCAAAAATAAAATAATCACAACCAAAAGAACATATAAGGAGATTATTACCAAGTCTTTTGTGCAATCAAAAGAAATAACTGGAGATATAACTTGTGAGTCATAATTTCTACTGGGGGAAAATGTGTATCTTATGAGTAATTTCTAATTAATTGTCTGAATGATGTCATATTTACTAAGAAAATAAGCCTATTTAACATTTCCCTGATTGAGCATCTTTTCTGGGTATATAGCTTTGTCTTTAAAATAAGTATTATGTTAATTTAAAGATTATATTCTGTGTTCTTCTCTATGTGAATAAATTCCTCTGATCTCTCCATCTTCCTCCACAAGTTTTCCTAAGGCACTTTATTTGGATCATTCCTATGCCTTAATCAATCACTAAGCTGTATTATACTGATGTTTGAGTGTGTTTTTCCTGTTCGTAGGATGGTAGCTTCAGGTCACAAAATGTATCATTTTTATGCTTTATCTTTTATCCATAGTGCCTAGCATAGTACTGTTTTTGCAGAGCATAAGTACTTAATATTTCAAACACAGTAAGAGTCAATGGTGGCTTTTGGAAGCAAGAAAATTAATGTGAATTTAGGTTAAATTAAGAAAGAAATAGTATCTAAGCCTGAAGGGACAGATATGCATTTACTCTGCAATGGTCAGACCACATGTGAAGTATTGCACTGAGTTCTGGGTTTCACATTTACATTCACATTGAGAAGCTGAAGAATGTGCAGAGAAAGGCGACAAGGATCATGAAAGACCTTGAGAGAATGCCATATGACAAAGTGCTGAAGAAAATGGAGATATTGACCCTGAGGAAGAAAACACTGAAGGACAATGTCCTGTTTTTTGTCATATAGAAGGGAGATTTGATTTGTTTTGTTGACCCCATACCAATAAGTTGATGGTGAAAAGAGGCAAATTAAGGCTTGCAGTAAGGAAAAACTCCCTATCATGGAGAAAGAGAGGCAGAAAGGTGGTACAGTGGACAGAGCACTAGGCCTGGAGTCAGAAAGACCAGAGTTCAAATCTGACCTCGGACATTTACTAGCTGTGTTTTGAGAAATAAATCTAGCTAGTAAACCGGAAGTTAAGGAGGCAGCCTTCAGCCATCAGAAATGTACTTTCCTTTGGGGCGGGGCTGGGAAGGTTACTCACAGGTTGTGTCTGTCCTTTGTTCTAGAAGAGGACCATGACTTCAGGGAAATGATGACATGACTTGTGGTTGAGTGAGGAAGTGGTGTGCATGGTCACCAGCCTCACTTTCTCCTCCAGAGCCATCTGGGTCCAGTGGCCTGATATTCACCAGGATGATTGGAGATGGCCCAGGACGCATTGGGAGACCCTGGCCCTTTTAGGTAAGGTCTTTTCAGGTTCTCACTCTGAGTGAAGTAAAGCCCATTTAGTGAATAGGTCTCTCTAAGAAGTTAATAAACGGATGGCCCCTTTAATCAAAACTCAAAAAAAATATCAGACTAGGAGGAAAAGACCCTCAGGGTTCCTGGTCAAAAGAAAGAAACAAGTTGCTTTTTACTGTTTGCATTCACTCTGTGCTACTCTCCTCTCCTCTCCTCCCTTTCCTCTCCCCTTCTCTCCTTTCCTCTCCTCACCTGAAGGTGCTCTGCCCAAAGGAAGGTACATTTTCAATGGTTGAAGGCTGCCTTCCTAACTTCAGGTTTACTGGTTACATTTCTTTCTCAAAAACCAAGCCTTAAACCAAGTTTATTCTGGATCTCATAGGTTGGACAATAGGTCCCTGCCCTCCAAGCACAAAGTGAATGTAAATACTAAATTGTAACTTTCTCCTTTGGCCAGGAACCCCGAGGGTCTTCCCCTCCCATGCTGAATTTTTTTTCAGTTTGTTTAAAGGGGCTATCCCTTGATTAACTTCTTAAAGAGACCTATTCACTGAATGGGCTTTACCTCACTCAAAGTGGGAACCTGAAAAGACTTTAGCCTAAAAGGGCCAGAGTCTCCCAATGCATCCTGGGTCATCTCCTGTCATCCTGGTGAATATCAGGCCACTGGATCCAGATGGCTCTGGAGGAGAAATGAGGCTGGTGACCTTGCACAGCCCTCCCTCACTCAAATCAAAGTCAATTACAAGTCATGTCATCATGTCTTTTTACTTGCACTTATATTCCCAGTATTTATTTAGCATGGTTCCTGGCACAGAGAATGTTTAATAAATGATGTATGTAATGTGATGTAATGTAATAAAATGTAGTGTAACACAATGTAATCTAATCTTATCTTGTCAATACCATTAGAAAGGAAAAATTTCATTATGGTGGTGGGATCATGAGGTTGAGAAAATATTAGATAGTGAAGAAGTGGAAGCAGCTAAAGCCAATGATTCTAGGAAAGTGAAAGACAGATACTATAGGTTGATAGCATGACCCGATGGAAGAGTCAAGGAAGGGATTCTATTAAAAGGCTGAGGGACATCTGCATAAGTTTGAAGGAAGGAAAGTAGCCAGTAGAAAGGGAGGAATCGAAGATGAAGGGAGAGATGGGGCAAAGTCCTGGAGGAAATGGGAAGTTTCAGGATCAAATACAAGAGTACTTGGGTTGAGCTTAACAAGGAGAGGGGCCATTTCTTCCTAGGGGACTGGAACCAAGGACGGGTAAAGAAATAAAGTATTTTTGAGGTATAGAGCAGGGCTCCCACTCATTCACAATCATAATCATAACATTGTAGATTAGGAGACAGAGGCCTAGAGAGGCAAAGCGATTTGACCAAAGTCACAAAGATAGTACACATTAGAAATGAGACTTGAACCCAGGTTTTCTGAATCCAGTGTCAGTGTTCTTGCTACTGCCCCATGCTTTTCAGACTGCTACTTTGTGGATGCTGGGAAGAGAAGGGTGGAGTCTAAGAAGATAAGTATAATACAATCACTGCTGTTAAGAAATTTGCATTACCATGGGGAAGATAGGCAAGTACAAAAATAACTGTAATACAAAGTTGAATAGGATATATCATAGGATCAGGATAGAGTTTCATAGAAATTTAGAAAAGAAAAACATCATTACTTCCTGGGGTGTTCTGGTAAAATATGGTTCTTGTTTTGGGTCATTAAAGTTCTCCAGGAGAAGGACATTCTAGTCTATGAGAACAGCCTGAGCCAAGCCTGGAAAATGAGGAAATGGTATATATATCCAAGGAAAAGCAAATCACCTAATTTGATTGAGACTTTGGTTACCCAAAAGGGTATAGTTAGAGATAAGGCTGAAAGAGGACGTTTCCAACCCCAACCAAGCCAATGTTATCTTCTTTTATGCACCAAAACAAATCCACTGCCTTATGCAAACTGGTCTATTTAAGGTGCTTAAATGTACCATTTCCATCTTTTCTAAATCTGTTCTCCCTACATGGAATTGCCTCTATCCTTTTCTCTTTGTAGCTTAAGCTCACTAGCCATAGACTCCCATGGGTGTCCTGAGCCTTCTTTTCTCATTCTGTACTATCTTACTTTGTATCTCATCAGTTTCCATGGATTGACTTATCCACTCTACAGAGATGAGTCCCAGTTCTACGTATTTAGCCCTAATATCTCTTCTGAGCTATAATCTCACATTACCAATAGCATCTTAGACATTTCTAACTTGATGTCCATTGACATCTCAAACGCAACATATCTAAAACAGAATTTATTATCTTTCCCTAAAAAACACTCCATTCTACCTAACTTCCCAGATACTATCAAAGACATCATCATCATCTTCCTAGCCACCCAGGCTTGGAATCTCAACTCCCCACTTACACACATCTGTCTTATAATTTTTACCTTCAGAACATCTTTCATATATACTCCTTTCTCTCCACTCACACAGCTGCCATTCTGAAGCAGGCCTCACATCTGGTTTATTACAAGAGCTTTCTGATTGTTATCCCTTCACAGTTCTGCCCCCCCCCCCCCCGTTAGTCCATCCTACATTAAGCTCCCAAAGTGATTTTCCATGCCTGCCCAACCACCTTTCCAAACAAAAAAGTCCAGTGGTTCCCCACTACCTCCAAGATCAAACACCAAATTCTTTGTTTGGCTTTTTGAAAAAAAATTTAAATTTTATTTTGTTACATTTGAATTCCAAGCTGTTCCCCTCCCTCCCAACCCCTAACAAGAGAAGGCCAACATTTGACACAAATACATATGTGAAACTATACAATACATAGTCCCGCATATCAGTTCTTTCTCTGGAGGTAGATAGCACCTTCCTTCATACGGCCTTTGCAATTGATCCGAATATTCATATAACTCAGAATAGCTTAACCATTCACATTTACTTCTTAAACAATATAGGTGTTACCATATAGAATATTCTCTTGGTTCTACTCATTTCACTCTTCATTATTTCATGCAAGTCTGTCCATGTTTTCATAAAAGCAACCTGCTCATCATTTCTTACAGCATAGTAGTGTTACATCACAATCATATGCCACAACTTATTCAACCACTCCCCAATTGACAGGCATCTGTTTCAATGATCCAGCTAGCAGCTGCTGTGGGGGGTGTGAAACCAACAACAACCAGCACACAGAACCACTGCAAAAGCCCAGGTCCTTTTGATCTGCTTTACTAAGGAAAGCAACATTAAGGGGTTGACAAGTTTATTTTAATCCAGCATACAAATATCACTCAGTTCAGGGGAAAAATCCAGCACCCTGAACTTCAGAGCAAATACAAAGATACATTACAAACAGACCAAATCACAATTCATAATTACCAAAAAGCATCAACATCTGAGTTCAGCTGGAGGGCTCTTAATTACAGTCGCCCAGAGTCTCCACATCAGCACACCGCCAAGAGTGAGAGCCCCAAGCAAATGGCTCTGTCTTCCCTTTTTTATACAGTTTCAGACATTATCAAATGTCATCTGAGTGACCAGAACTTAGGCTCCTGTGATTGGCTCTGGAGTTAGCACCTCCCCTTAGGATCCTGGTTGCTTCATACCCACAAAGGCTTAGTACCTAATAATTAGGGGTTTGGTACAAACTTAGGAGCAAAGATCTAATCAGGCCTCCCTTAGTTAGCCCCACCTGGGGCCCCAACTTAGTTACCAATTCACACCCACATAGGTTTAGCACCTAATAGGGGTTTGGGCCTGGGGCTTAACACCTAGTAAGACTCAATCAAAGACACTTAATTAATCATTTTAAAACAGTAAGAAAGTCCCAACTTAATTGATATTACGGCATCCCTGCAATTTCCAGTTCCTTGCCACCACAAAGAGAGTTGCTATAAATAATTTAGAACATATAAGGTGTGGGGTATTTTTTTTTTTGCTTTTTCCCTGATTACCTTATGGAATAGACCTAATAGTGCCATTTCTGGGTCAAAGGTATATACGCCCTTTTATAACTCTTTGGGCATAATTCCAGGTTGCTCTCCAAAATGGTTGGAACAGTTCAACAAACCACCACAATAAAGTGAGTTACACAGTTTGTTTTTTGTTCCCCAGTACATATAAAAGTTAAGTTTACATTCTATTATAGTCTATTAAGTGCGCAATAGTTTTATGTCTAAAAAATGAGCATACTTTAATTTTAAAAATATTTTATTGCTAAAAAATTCTAACCATCATCTGAGCCTTCATCAAGTCATAATCTTTGTTCTGGTGAAGGGTCTTGCCCTGATGCTGGTGGCTGCTGACCGATTAGGGTGGCAGTTGCTAAAAGTTGGGGTAGCTGTGGCGATTTCTTTAAATAAGACAACAATGAAGTTTGTTTATGTGTTGGTTCTTCCTTTCACTTAAACACTTAGAAGCTATTGTAGGGTTATTAAAAGGCCTAATTTGAATATTGTTGTATCTCAGGGAACAGGAAGGCCTGAGGAGATGGAGAGAGACAGGAAACAGACATTTAGTGGAGTCAAAATACACACAATATTTATCAATTAAGTTTAGTCTTACACGGGCATAGTTTGTGGCACCCCAAAACAATTATGATAGTAACACCAAAGATCATTGATCACAGATCACCATAGCAGATATAATAATATTGAAAAGGTTTGAAATATTGTGAGAATTACCAAATTCTTGGGGTTTTGTGTTTTTAGGGGTTTTTTGGAGGGGTGAGTGCCAGGAAATTGGGGTTAAGTGACTTGCCCAAGGTCATACAGCTAGTACATGTCAAGTGTCTGAGGCCGGATTTGAACTGATGTCCTCCTGACTCCAGGACTGGTGCCACCTACTGCCCCGAGAATTACCAAATTGTGACACAGAGACACCTTGTGAGCTCATGCTCTTGTGGGTAAAAATGGCACCAATAGGCTTGCTCCAAGCCTGGCTGTCACAAACCTTCAATCCATTAAAAAAATTCTCCTCCCCCCAAAAAAACCCACAGTATCTGCAAAGTGCAACAAAGCAAAGCAAAATAAAAGATAGGCCTGTATAAGATCTTTTACGGGGACATGGTGTTTAAAAATTCTCATTTTCTCCCACATAGCATGTGTTCAATAAATGTGTTGACTAATTGATCACTGATTGGCCCGCCCTGTCTCTTTCCTTCACACCTTTCCCTCTTATTTCCGCCGTTCTGTTTTCCCTGTGGTTTCCCCTTTATCTTCTCTAACTTTGTATATCTTCATTTTTTTCTATCCCCTGAGGAAATTATTGTAGTTTTTTAAAAATTAATTAGAGAAGGAAATGTTAGTACTTACTTATTCAGTAGTACACCGTGTAAAAATGTTAATATGTAGGGGAGGAGGTTTTTTTTTTTCTTTTTCTCTACTTAATTAGCAAGACGCTAAGGTCTCAGAGTGATGGACATCCTTGTAGGCTAGTTATTGTTGTGTCAGGACCCACTACCATCTTAATCTCAGCTGTAGGATAATTGAGATTGAATTTGGAGCTGTTAAGGTATCATAAGAACTGTCAGCACCTTGGGCTTCATGAATAAAGACTTTCCTAAAGTATTTCCAACATAATACCCTCATGAAGGTTAATTGCTCGCATTTAGCCAAACTCAATCAATCAACAAGCATTTAACAAGCGGCTACAATGTGCCAGGCTTTGTGCTAGGTGACCGACATACAAAGACAAAAATGAAAGAGTCTTTTTTCGCAGTTAATCCAGAGGAGGTAACATGTACAAATACCAGTAAATACAACATCTATATATGGGCTCATGTTGCCTTTCAAACCCAGAATATCCAAACCCGGACTCATTCTCTTTCCCCACAAATATTCCTCTCTTCCTAACTCTACTGTTTCTGTTGAGGCCATTACTGATCTTCCAGTCTCACAGGTCTGTAACCTTGAAATTACAGTCAACTCCTCACTTTCCTTCACACCCCTTAGCCAATCAGTTGCCAGATCTCCCCTTTTCTATTTCCATGACTTCTCTTGCATTTAATCCCTTTTCTCCCCACTTCAGATCAGGCTCTCAGCACTTCTTGCCAAGTGTAATTTTAACGATCTTCTAATAGTTTTCTCTGCCTCACAACTATACTATACACTGATGCCAAAATAATTTTATATAAGCACAGATTTCTAGTGGTTTCCTCTAACCTCTAGAATAAAATCTTCTAAGGCATTCAATAAGTACTTTGTAAGCACTTACTTTAGCAGGAGCCCTGGGAATACCAAGGAAGGGAAAAGAAAGCCCCTGCTCCAGGGAGCTCACAATGGAATAGCAGAGACAACATGCAAACAACTATGCACAAACAAGATGTGTGTGTGTGTGTGTGTGTGTGCGTGTGTGTGTGTGTGTGTGTGTGTGTGTGTGTGTAATCAACAGAGGGAAGTTATTAGAATTAAGAGCAATTGTGAAAGGCTTCCTTCAGAAAGTGGGATTTGAAAAGCTGGGATGTTACGGAAAGCAGGGAAGCCAGGAGGCAGAGATGAGGAAGGAGAGTATTTCATGGATAGGGGACAGCCAGTGAAAATGACCAGAATGAGGAGGTTGAGTGTATTGTATGAGGAAAAGCATGATGACCAGTGTCAATGGATCTCAGAATACATAGAAGGACATGTATCAAGGAAATGATGACTTGCAGTTGACTTGGATTTGAGTGAGGGAGGGCTATGCAAGGTTACTTTCTCCTCCGGAGCCATCTGAATCCAGCAAACAGATATTCATCAGGATGACTGGAGATGACCCAGGATGCAATGGGAGACCCTGGCCGTTTAAGGCCAAGGCCTTTTCATGTACTCACTAAGAGTGAGATAACACCCATTCAGAGAATACACCTCTTTAAGAACTGAGTCAAGGATGGCCCCTTTAAGTAGAGAAAAAGAAAAAACAATCAAGCTGGGAGGGGAAAACCTTCAGAATTGCTGTTCCAAAGAGAAACAGTTACCATCCACATTCACTTTAAGCCAGAAGGGCCCAAAATATAGCCATTAAGTGGGGCTTGGGCAGGGGGCATGTTATAAAGGGCTTTGAATGACAACCTTTCACAAACTGTCTCACACCTATCTTTTGAGCCTCACTAGTCATTACTCCTCTCTCCTACTCTGAAATCCAGCTAAATCCTTGTCATTCCATTACACACACAGGGCGTTCCGTCTCCTTTTGTGATGGTCATCCCTAATCCTGTGAATGCACTTGTTCCTTGCCCCAGAGAATCTCTTTCTTCCTGTAAGAAACATCTCAGGTACCTTCTTCAGCATGGAGCCTTTCCTCATCCCTCAACTGCTGGGGCCCTCCCTCTAAACACTAGTTCAGTCATTTTCAACTCTTTGTGACCCTATGTGAGGTTTCCTTGGCAAAGATGTTGTAGTGGTCTACCATTTCCTTCTCCAGTAGATTAAGGCAAACAGAAATTAAGCAATTTGCCCAGTCACACAACTAGTGAATGTCTGAGGCTGGATTTGAACTCAGGTCTTACTGACTCCGGGCCTGGCCCCTAATCCGCTGAACCACCTAGCTGCTCCTCTGAAAACTACCGCATGTTTAACTACTGACATTTCTTGCTTTATGAAAATTCTCGTTACCCAAATTACTGAGTCCTCAGTAGTGTGCCGGCTGGGCTCTGGCTCCCCAAGTCAGGCAGCTGCAGCTGTGGCAGGGGCAGCCAGGCACCGAAGCTGCTCCCACAGTGGGTGCAGAGCCCAGCCATAGGAGCACCAGAAAGGGAGGGGAATTCTGAGGAATGTTTCACTTTCATTGAGCAAGAGCTGGCTTTTTTATTTATTGATATTTATTCATATACATTTGTGTATGTATACACATATATACTTGTCTCCCATTTGAATATAAACCCCTTGCCAGTAGTGCTTATTTCATTCTTTGTACTTTTATCCCTAGAACCTAGCACATTGCCTGCCCCATAGTATTTACTTCCTACACACTTGTGGATTGATTAAGTATAAGATAAAGGAGCCCTTCTGTATTTCTGAGCATTCTGTATATACCGTTGACTTTTTGTGATTACTTTTCCAGTGGAAAAAGCGTTGGTGATACTAGGTTCAAACTGTAGTACTGCTGTTTGCACCCTGTGTGACCTTGGCAGGTAACTTAACCATGCTGGGCATCAGTTTCTTCATTTGGAAGAGGAAGTTGCAATACATAAACTTTTAGGGTCTTTCTAGATAAAATCTATAAACATCCTGTGATGCTAAGCAGTTGTCACTGCCTCTTATTTATCCCCACCCTGGTATGGGCAGAGCTATTCCTCTTTGAGGGAGAGGGGGTGACTTTCTCTCCCAACCACTCCCTTATCCCCTAAAGGAGTGATTTCCCTCTCAAACTGGACCTTGGGAAACACTGAGAAGAGACATATCAAAGGCCTAGCTAGTCGCCAGCGATCCCCTCATACCCAGACACTTATTCCTTGCCTAGGGGAGGATATCCATGTAAGTTTTCTCTTTTTGGTCTGGGAAGTTGTAACTAACCAATCAATCAATCAATCTCCTTTTTAGTTATGATCCCCTAGCCAGTAGGTTGCTGGCAGGCAGGCAGGGAGGAAGGAAGGGAAGAATGAAAGGAGGGGAGGAAGGCTGGAGGGTTGGAAGAAGGGAAGCAGGGAAGGAGAGAAGGAGAGGAAGGGAAGGGGACGGTAGAAAAAAAAAGATAAAGGTCAATCTCCAGACCAATTGTCCATCCCATCTTCTCTACTACATTTGAGCAATGACACACATAGATCAGCAATGAAATGGTTAATGCAATGTCAAGTTTGAGACAAAGGAAATAGGTAAACAACTTTTAAGAAACAGAGATATGTCCCAAAAATACTGCTCATGCCTTATCTGTAAAAGGGGAGAAGGGAAACCAAGATTCACTGTTTCGGGTCTTGTTCTTCAAATGGCTTTCAGCATTCCTATGGTCCTAAGGCCATGCCCTCCATCACTGATGTCCGGCTCCTAGTCCCATTTCTACTTCTATGGGGATTATTCTCTGATATTTTCCTGTAGCAACTTTATCTCCCTTCTTCCACCCTAGCCTTCTGTGGCTACTCCCACACCTCTCCCCACCCACGGGATGGAGAGAGTTAGCTTATCACTCAAAGTCCAGAATTCAGTCTGGGTCAGGAAAAATTTGGAAATTAAAGAGGAAATGCTGGGATGATTTCTGCCTGAAACCAGCAGATATCCATCTCCTATATCCTTAGCACCTTGGCAATAAGATAACACTAAACCTATATGTTGAAGCACCTAGGACCAGCTGTTTTAAGATCTTTAGATCACACATACAACTGTAAAAGGAAGGTGTTAGAGCACATGACTTCCAAGATCTCTTCTGCCTCTAAATCTTTGATCCTATGTTCCTTATCTCATTTCTTCCTCTATATAACCTGAAGTAGGTTAGGGTTGTATTAATATTCCAGTTGGACAGAGAAATTCATTGTCCAGTCCAAAGTTACCCTATCGTTAAGTGGTAGAGTTTAAAATTGAACTCAGGTTTTCTGAATTCCCATTAAGCCTCTCATTTTACTATAACATAAAGGAGAGATAAAGGAAATGGACCTATGATATTATTGGTACAGGGAATTCCAAGGTGAGAATCCCGGATAGCAATAAAGATTGTCCCCTTTTCTATAGCAGAGAGTTTAAGAGGATAGTCCAAGGCACAGAGAAGTTAAATGACTTTCCCAGGGTCACACAACCAGTATGTTTCAGATGTAATTCTTGAACTCAGGTCTTCCTGGCTTCTAGACTAGTCTGTCTATTACATCACACTGCCTCTCAATATAAAGAAAGTACTTTGAAGAGTAGAAATACAAATATAAATGATTCTTATTCTTCTCAAGTCAAGTACCCCCAAAAATGTCATCGGAAGACCAAATTTTAGATACAAAAGGGCAAATTCATCAACAAATATTGATTAAATTAAGTTCAAACCAGTTTTAAAATCCTTTATTAAATATGTGTGGGCATTGTGTTAAGTGCCTAGTCCCCTACAATAGTCATTGTATTATTGTATTATTTTCTTTTAAAAGAAGGACTTAGGATGAAGTTCACTAATTTAAAAGGACATACTTTCCTTGCCCCCCTTCACAGGTTGGGAAAAAAAATATCTAGCTTCTGCATTTCTGGGGCCATGGAAGGTAAAGCAGATGACAAGTAAGAAGATGTTACACACACACACACACACACACACACACACACACACACACACAATCTTATACCCAAAGATGTGAATCTAAATTAAGTTGCCTGAGCCCAATTAAATGGCCAACACATCTGGATACTTTCAACAATGAACCTGCCAAGTTCACGTTCACTGGTTTGACAAAAACACTAAAGGAAAACTGAAACATTCCTATAAACTTTCTAAAAAGGCTTTTTCTGATTTGTTAGTATACTGATCTTCAGTAGGATTTTATGAAAAATGGTTTACATTATAAGAAAAGTCTTAAATCACTTGTGTTATAACCTCTGAATAAAAGTTTTTCATGATTGATGCTTTTACCATTTGAAAACTGTGCCTATGTAGGATATTGCCTCTTATACCCACTAGATGTCACTATGAAACCTGAAATATAGTTTAGATTTTTGTTTGAAATAATGTATTAGTCTTTTGATGTCCTCAAAGGCTAAACCTATAAATGTGAAATTGACTTAAGACCATATGATCAAAGTAACTGTCATCTTTCCTTGCATATGGACAACTGCAGCCACAAAAACAATTTCCATCTGAACATCCCCTATTTAAGACACGAAAGTTCAAAAGTAACTTTTTTATAGGTTCCATCCATCAAATAAATCTTCTCTCAAGCCTCTACATCAAAAAGAAATATTTACCTTTGTGGAAGTGCCCCTGAGATTAATGTCTGTTTTGTATGAGTTACCTTACCAGGCAGATGCACTGGACACAGATTAAGCCTGTTTGCTGAAAGAAGCCAATCAGGAGCCTGCAGTGAGCCAAGTCTTGCTCACTCCCAGATGTCTTTGCTGGTGTTCGCTGGCTGACCTTGCTGATCTGTAACCCCACCCCACCCCCCCCACAACTGGCCCAAACGAGCATAAATTTCCCCTGCCTCTCCTGGCTATGGGCTGCTTTGTACCTTGGGTGGGGGGGAGTGCAGGGAAGGAGGTGTTGGCACTACCATCTGATTTTCCTCCTAATAAAACTTTTCTGCTTTCAAGCTAGCTTGGACTGCTCTGCATTTAGAAGGGTGGGATTCTCCCGGTTGACACCTTCAAGGATAGCCGAGGTCCTAAGTGAAACAGAACCTGCTCTCCTTTTGAGAAAATTGCAGTGTCCATAGTAGCAGGCATGTTTTTAATCTTTTCTCTTTAAAATCACAGTCTGTGAGAACTTGGAGGAACTTAAGGGATATTCTAATGCAACATCCTCATTCTAGAAAAGAGAAAACTGAAACACAGAGGGAAGTGACTTGCCCAAGGATACACAGTGAGTTCCGGGCAGAGCCAAGATTCCTGACTCATAGTCTAGGCTTCTGCTATGCTGTGCCAAATTTTAATAAAAATAATAATCAAATATGAAGGTTTATAATGCTAGGTAGTTCAACACAGGGTTCTCTGCAGAAAAGGTCCTGGATTTGGAGTCAAACTGAATGTCATCACTGCTGCTTATAATCTTCGTGATCTTAAACGAGCAAATAAGTAACTTAGCCTCTCTGGTTTTTAGTCTTCTCGTCGATAAAATGAAAAGGTTGGAATTCATCACACCTGTAATTAGAAATTTTGGCACCTTGGTGTATTAGCAAGGCAATAAATACAACATCAATGATAATTGTGAATATGCCTATAAAGTTCTGTATTACAAAATATGAGAGACTCTCCATATAGAAGGTAGAAGAAGTAAAACATTTATTCAGATACCAGGGGACCAGAACCAATATCTAAACAACCAACTCCCACAACCAATAAGCCTACTTTATCATAACAGCAAGGAACTTAAAACACAGTATCACAGCATGGAGCCTTGCCATCCTAAAACCAATCACCACCACCCCTGCTGGGGCCTTCCCACAAACTCACTCACAGCCACCACATGTCTGCTCTTTCCCTCAGCTCTAACTGCTCTCTCTCTCTCTCTCTCTCTCTCTCTCAGCATTTCCTGTGACAGACTTTCCTTTTTCTCTCATCAAGCCCCTCCTACCACATTTGACTTAGGCTTCCTGTGACCTAAGCAGGCAACATGGCCTATTAGTGGGTTGGAATGATCTTCAAATCTAAATTGTCATTTACATTTGGTATAACTGCCTCAAAAATTAAACTTTGTAATTCATGTAAACATAAATATTTAAGACAAATTTCATTGAGCAGGAGGGAAATTAGTTAATATAGTGGCTCGCAGGTGGAAACACCTTGCAACTTCAGATTTATACTATTTATCCTCACTAAATAGGTGCTGAGCTCAACTGTTTCTAGCTGCTGGAAGTGCTTGTATTAATGTTTTTTGCTTTCTAAATTTCAGGATACTAGGAAAACTCAGATTGATCCTTTTTTCTAAATGAGATGATCTCTAAGGTTTTTCCCAACTCTATATCCTATGATTTTATGACTTTTCAAATTCTAGGCTTATCAGTGCCCTGAATACAGAAGTTACTTAATAAATGTTTATATAATTGTACTGAACTGGAAAAAATATATATTATTAAACCAATTTCACAGTTAAAAGGTGGGAGAAGTATAGCTGACAATAATTTGTATGCAAAAGATCTGGGGGAGAGTAGCATGGTTGATATAGAGTTGGCATCCAAATCAGGAAGCTGCAGGTTCAAATGTCTCACCTTTGACACATACTGAATATTGGCTGTGTAACCCTGGACAAGTAATTTAACTTCTCAATGCCCCAGGTAACTTTTTGTGATGGATAAGCTCCAGAAAAGGTCCCAACCTACAATGCCAGAGGGAGTTTCATCATGGGATTTTTCCTATAAAAGTGACCCCCCAAAAATCATTTAAAAATAATAAAAAGACCTAAGAGATCTTTAATGGAGTGCTATCTTAATGTGAGTCAATAGTATGATATGGAAGTCAAAAAGCTAAAACATTATTCTGCATTAATAGGGCCTGAAGAAGGAAATAAACTAGGTAGGTACTGTTATTATCCCCATTTTGCAGTTGAGGAAACTGAGGCCAACAAAAGTTAATTGACTTGCCCAAGTTCCAAAGCTAGTAAGATATCTGAGACCACATTTGAACTCAAGTCTTCCTGACTCCAGGCCCAGCACTCTATCCACTATGCCTCAATAGTGGTATAGCATCTAGAACTATGTAGGTAAGAGTTCCACTGCACATTGCCTTAGCTAGACCACATTTGAAATTCTGAATTCAGTACTAGGAGCAACATTTTGTCTAGGACCTTGACACAGTAGAATATGTTCAGAGAGGAGTAGTCATCATTGTTCTCAGGTAATGCCTTGGCATGAGGGGGAGGTTGAGTGTGAGTGGGTGAGTGGGTGTGTATTGGCAGGGGTGTGTTTTGAGGTGAAGGACTATATCTGTTAGGATTGAATTAAATATAGAAAAACATTATAGAAAATAGCTCTATCAGAGCAGCTAGGTAGTACAGTGGCTAGAGCATTGGTCCTGAAGTCAATAGGACCTGAGTTCAAATCCTACCTCAGACACTTACTGTGTGACCCTGGGCAAGTCACTTAACTCTTATTGCCTCAAAAAAAAAAAAGAGGATCAGTTTGGATCTGGAAGAGGATCAGTCAAATTCCTCCCCCACAGGAACAACCCTTAGAGTGAATGCCTCAGTACTTTATCTGACTCCACGATATGACATTACCTAAGACATTATCTGTGAGGTTATTAGAATCTTATTGGAACACAGAACTGGAAGGTGTCTCAGAAGGTCATCTGGTCTAACTCATTCGTTGTACAGATGAGTAAAATGAGGTTGAAAGAAGATAAATGGCTTCATAATGAAAGAAGAATTGTCGATGTAATGACAGAATTCCAGTAATGTCTTTGCATTCCTACTCTTAAGATATTTACTCTTTATTAAATTGAGCTGAGCTGCCACCCTGGGACCTTTCCTTCTAAACAAAGCCAACTTGATCCAGACCAGCTTCCAAAGTAGCTTAGGATGTCCTTAGGGCATGAAGGGCAAGATAGCCAGAATAAAGTGCTTTTCCTTGCTCAGATTGCCAAGGACAGCTGGTATTTCATGCCATGCTACCTTCATGCCATGCTACCTAATATGACCCCCACCCCCTTTTCTTCTAAAAGTATGGGAACCTTTCCTGTAAGTCTCCTGCTGAACATCCCCCAGGGTGGCATGTTTGTGACCCTGTTATCTTGATTAAAGATGCTTTATTTTTATTCTTCCACTTAGGAGTTTGATTTATTTCAGGACTTGACAGTGGAATCACAGATTTAGAGCCAGAAGAGAATTTATGCATCATCTAATCTATTCCCTTCATTTTGCAAAAGAAGAAGCTGAGGTCCAGGGCAGTTAAACAATTAGCCAATATGACATGGGTAGTATCATAGGCTGGTTTAGGGACCAGTCCTTTGACACTTGAGCCAGTGTTTTTTTTTTCCATTTTACCATAATCCCATGCTCTATGAGGGGAGGGAGAGAGTGGGCATGGTAATTAAGTTTAAAGTAGCTGATATCTGGCTGTTACTAAGGGAAAGCTTTACATTCAATCCATTGACTAATAGAATTTTAGAATTGGAAGTGATTATAGATATTCTCTAGTACCACCCCTAATTTTACAGACAAGGAAACCAAAAGCCCCTTCAGATAGAAGTTTCACCGTACAAAACTGCTTTTTCAAAACAAGATAGAAATTTTTAAAATGTAATGTTTGTTTGGAAATGGACACTAGAAACCAGAGACGTGCTGGTAAATGTCTAACAACTGGCTCTCAAAAAAAAATCCGTGCAGGATGTTTTTTAAAGTTTAATCTGCATTATTAACATTTTCCCATCACTTTCTTAAGACCAAACAGTCAATAAAACAACAAATTAAGTCCTGGTTGGTAGTATTTGATGATTTCAAGGTATAAATGCTTACTTACACTTCCTATTTAGCAACCAGCTTTTGCAAGTCACTATGAGAAGGCTCTAGCACACCCTTACTAGAAACACACTTTAAGTTCTTTCCTCTTGATCTTTGCTTAGATTTAGGGATACAGAGTATACTAACACAGGAAACCATGCATTTTGTGTCCCAAGTAATTCATATAGGATTGACACTAGGAAAAGGTATATGTGTATCCTGACTTCTCAGTTCTGATTTAGAAAAGATCCCCAAAAAGCACTCTACATTAGTGACCTTAACTTCAATTTGTGACACAGTTCTAGATTGTATTATTAAAAGGATGGTTTGTGGACTTTTAGAGAGATTAAAAAGCAGTGATCATTACAAGCTGGCATCAATTTACCAAGAACAAGTCATTCCATACTAACTTCATTTCCTTTTTTTTATAGATTGACTAGGTCAAGACAAAGGTAGAGATGAAGTATACCTTAACATTATCAAAATATTTGTCATGGTTTCTCGTGGCAATTTTGTTGACAAGATGTGGACCTAGAAGCCAGATAATAGGTTAGTTGAATTTGCAACTGATTGAATAAGAACCAAAAAGTAGTCATTAATGGATCAGTGTCAACCTGGCCATCTCTAACAGATGACCTCAGAGATCTCTGCATAACCTTCTCTCTGCTATTCAATCAATAACATCAGTGAAGGCACAGAAGGCATGCTTATTACATTTGCCTATGACATAAAGCTGGGATGGATAGGCTAACACAAAAAAATATCTTGACAGGCTATAATAACAAGCTGACTATAATGAGATTAAATTTAATAGGCTTAAATATAAAGTCTTACACTTACATTTTAAAAAAAGTCCACTGCATAAGTATAGAATGGGAATCGTTTGTCTAAACAACAATTTGCATGAAAAATATCTGTAGGATTCATTGAATTATAAGCTCAATAGAAATACACCATATGATATGTCAGACAAAAAGGCCTGGGCTTCATTTTGTCAGCTCCATGTCCTGTGCTAGAGGCTTTTGCATGGCAGAAGGGGCCTAGGTATTTACCGGCGGGCATTTCTCACTTCTGCAGTTTATTGCTCCTACCCAGACAATCTGGGAACTACATTCTTTAACAGTATCCAACTTTTTTCACCAACAACTCCTTTTGTTGATTTTGTTGGATGTGATTCATAAACTGCAAATAATGAAAAGACCTATTGACAGGTCAAATAAAACAAATAAATGAGCTCAAGGAAAGTGGCAATTGTCACCTAGAAGCAGTTCTCTCCAGGGATCTATAACCTTAGTCACAATTCATGACTTGATTAGGGCACCTAGAAGGCTTGGCCTGTATGTGGTTTCAGGTTGCTGTGGTTTCTCCTGTTTGAATACATAGCTCCTGTGGTCATCATATATAGGGTAGCTCTTCATTCTATCTCCATTTCTCAGCAGCTTTAGGTTGATGACAGTGGTCATTCACACCCAATGCCCCTCCCACTTCTCCCCATCTCTACCACTCTGCACAGCATCACTCTCAACTGTTGCTCCCTAGAACAGTAATCTCTAAACTTTTTGACCTTTCCTCCATCAGCAAAAAATAAAATTAAATAGTGGAGATTTAATTACATATACTCATTTATAATTTACATGTATCTACTGCTCCAAGATTCATCACGTACATTATAGAATGTGATAAATTGGGGGAGGGAGAAAAAAATTTGAAACTCAAAATTTTTTAAAAGTGATTGTTGAAAACCAAATAAATACTAAAAAAACAAAATTTAAGATCCTCCTCCAAAATGCAATAAATTGACATTGAAAAAGAGATTAGAGAAAGATGATATATTTCATCCTAGAGTCAATAGGGACATACAGGAGTTTACTGAGTAATGGAGTGACATGGTCTGACCTATATTCTAAAGGTAGCTGTGGAAAAAAAAATTCAAGAGGGGTTAGACTTGAATGGGGGACATCAGCTGGGAGACTATCGTGATAGTATAGGTTAGAGGTGATGAGAACCTGTACTAGGGCAACGATTATATAAAGTGGAGAGAAAAGAATAGATGTGAGAGATGCCATGGATGTACAAATGACAAAATTTCCTTACTAATTGTATCAGTGGGGTGAGGGAGAGTGGGGAGTTAAAGAAAACACTAAGGTCATGAACCTGGGTGACTGCTAAAATAGTGGTATACTGGGATAGCTAGGTGGTGTAGTGGATAGAGCATCAACCCTGGAGTCAGGAGGATCTAAGTTCACAATCCAGCCTCAGACACTTGACACTTAATAGCTCTGTGACTCTGAGCAAGTCACTTAGCCCCAATTGCCACGCGCGCGCACACACACACACACACACACACACACATACACACACATGCAAAAGATAGTGGTATACTTTATGATAATAACAAAGTTTGGAAGATAGGCAGATATAGGAGTGGGGGAAGGGAGCAGACAATATAATAAGAGCTTTAATGAAAATCAGAACCTATTTCTGCCTAATTATCTTGCGAAATTCACCCTATTCCACCCAAAACCAAAAGTGAAGAGATAGAGTTCTTACTCATGCCCTCGGAGCCCACTCTTGCTCCAGGGATGCCTATTACAACCACAAGGTAACCTGTAAGGCTAGGGGTGGGCATTCTGAGGGGACAGAGGATTTTCCCTATGATAGCTGTATAGCTACTGTTGTGAATGCTGGGATAGATGTTAGATTTTAAGTTCCTTAGAGGCTCCTGCTCTACTCAGTAGTTAGGAATTGGGAGACTGCAAAGTAAAAAGAAGGAGGTGGAATGGGAAAGCTTTAGGGAATAAGGTTAGAAGATAGGGTTGTGTCAGAGACAATAAGTCACGTGATTGGCTATCGGAGAGGGTGAGAAATAACCCATCTTCCCACCCTCTGATGGGTTGATCACACACCCCTTGGAGTTAGCATACGGCCCCCAATTTGGAGGCCATTGCTCTAGAAAAGGGATTCTTAACATTTTTTGTATCGTGAACCACTTTGGCATTCTAGTGAAGAATATGGACCACTTACTAGAACAATGTTTTTAAATGCATGGAATAAAACATATAGCATTATGAAGGAAAACAATTATATCTAAATATAGTTATCAAAATAATTTTAAAAGGCCCCATGCCCCAGACTATGAACTTTTGTTCTGTTGTTCTTAACTATTAGTTCCCATCACCACCCCTCCTCCTAAAGGTCCAGTTAACTCCAAGTGTGGGGTTCCTGAAGTCCCCTTTTACAGCTCTTGAACAGCACTAAGTCCAAGGAGTAAGACATGATGAACAAAATTTCCTTTCTGGATCCCACTGAATGGAGTCATTCCAATTACCTGGGGTTCTTTCTATCAATATCTAAGCTGAGAGAGTAGGTGGGCCTTCAGGAGAAGCCTGGAAGTGAAAACCACATCATCACCATTACTGGCACAAGGAAGGAGAAGTTTTCACTGTCCTCACTTCATTGGCATAGCATCCAGAATTAGGGAGGTGATGGTTCTGAAGTACTATTTCAGACCAAATCTGGAGGACTGTGTTCAACACTAGGCACCATTTTCCCACAGCATTTTATAGTTACCATAGAAGCATGAAAAGACCTGAACCCTGAAGGCAGACCCAAACAGACCCACCAATAATCACATAGCCCTGGATTAATTCTTCACTCAAATGGCTTTTTTTGCCAGCCACCTCCCTCTGGGGAAAAACTGTCACATAAGAGAAAAAAATGCACTTTCCAAATGCATCCTTTACAATTCAGAAACCAGGCATGGTGCAACTGCAAAGCTAATTTGTGGTAGATAGATTGGGGGAAGGGCTGGTATGTGACAGAAAACCTCATCATTCAACTATCACTGGACAAAGAGAACAGTTGGTGGGGAGAAGGGAAAGCTGGTGTCCAAGCTCTTGCCTCATTGTGGGTCAAGCAGCTGCAGAAGGAAGATTGTTACCTTCAATCCTATCATTAGAGTTTCATTGGCCAGACATAGACTTTACATTGTTGTCTACACTACAGCAGGGCTGGCACCAGAGGCCATGGCCAAAATGAATGGTGGATGGGATGGATCCCCCAGGGAGGCACACAAATGGCCAGCCTTTTAAAAGACTTGATAAAGAAGTTCATACTTAAAAATTCCAGGTGGCAGCAGCATCATCCTTTCCGGTGTGACAGGATCAGGCCACAAGCTGGTAATTAATGACAGGCACAGCTGAAGCAGTTCAGTGTAGGGTGGGAAGCAGTTCAATGTCAGGGAGATCAGGCAGCTTGAATTTTTTTTTTCTAAAGGAGAAAAACAAGTCCTGTCCAGTATTGCTCTTTGGCCAGTTGCTGGCCAGTCAGGCAATAATATTGCTCAGAGAAATACTGTTTGAACTGGCAGCAAACAGGCCAAAAATGCAAAGTACTTAAACAGACGAGCACAGGCAAAGGACAAAGTACAGATGTACAAGGTCCCACCCAGAAGGGGACAAAGTTTCACGCAGAAAATATCTCTAGGAAAAGCAAATACGAGTGGATAGAATAGGATGTGATTCAAGAATCAGCACCTGTCAAGATAACAATGTTGAAATAATGAGCAGAATGGTTTAAAAAAAACCCTGAGAAGACTTAAATGAACTGATGAAAAGTAAGGCAAGCAGAACCAGGAGAATATTGTACAAAGAAGCAGCAATATTGCAACAATGATCAATTATGAAAGACTTAGCTCCTCTGATCAAGACGATGGTCCACAATAATTCAAAAGGAACCCTGACGAAAAATGCTACCACCTCCTCAAGAGAAAGAAATTGAAGCATATTTTTTTTCCACTTTCTTTATTTTTCTTGGCTTTTTTGTGATGTGGCTAATATGGAATTATGTTTTGCATGACCTCACATGTATAATTGATATCATATTGCTTGCCTTCTCTGGGGGGCATAAGGGAGGAAGAGAATTTGGAACTCAAAATTTTAAAAATGAACATTTTTTTAAATTGGACATGGTTGGAAAATATTTAATGATTTTTTTAAAAAATAACAATGTTGAATTGAAAAGATAACAGCGCTTCTGTTATGGTAGCAGTTACTGATATTGGGAGGGTACATCAACAAATGCCTCAGCTTTCCATTGAATCATGCAGCTTCCTGCTACAGGTAATTTGAACAATAATATACTTGGAAGTATCAAGAATCCTCTCCTTTCTCCATTTTGCTTTTAAAGAAAGAAAAATCATAACAACCTTCTATAAATGAGGGATTCTTAACTTTAGGGAGTCATGAATACTGTTGGCAGTCTGTTGAAGCCTATGGATCCCTTCTCAGAATAATATATTTAAACGCATAAAATAAAATACATAAATTTACAGAGGAAACAATTGTATTGAGAAATTAACAAACACAGTAAGTATTTTTTTCAAAATCTACAGACCCCAGGTTAAGAACCTGTGTTCTGTATGCAGATAGTGCATTTATCAATGGGCCTGACATGAGTTTAGGACTGAGGAAATCTTCATCTGCAGAGAAATTGCAGAGGGGAAGGTAGAAGAAAAAACTCAGGGTGATTTCTGCTGTCAAAAAGTGAAATGAGTTTCCTCTGGAGGTACTTTGTCATTGGAACTTTCCAAGCAAAGGCTAGGTGACCTAGAAGATTTTGTAGAGGAGATTTTCATTCAGGTATGGTTTGGAATCTTGGAGGTATCATCCAATCTGAATCTTCATTTGTACATTAAGGCTGTTGCATTCTAGAAAGAGGACACTTTGGGAAGATAAGAAGTTAGAAGACCCAATTCCACTGACCACTTCTCAGGCAGTCAGTCATAGAGGGAGTTTTACAAACAATTGCCCAAGGATCATACTTATTGGAGCTGGTGCTGAGGTGCAAGGGCCCTGAGAGAAAAACACCAAGAGGTAACCTCTATTCCATAGTGTGGAAGATCTTTACCTGCTATCCTGGTAAATGCTACTTTTCTTTCTGATTCAGTGATCTCAAATAATGGCAAATGTAGAGCTAGCCAAAGAGAATTAAGGCTCAAGGCAATAACAGAGACATTAATGACTGCATCTACAGAGTTTCTATAGTTCACACTATGTCAATATCCATTTAACTCTTGATGACAGATTTTAGGAAACATTTGTCTGTTTAAGGAGCAATATCCCTCCCTCAGAAAGGCTCATCATGGTCCTAATACTTACTTAGAAAGCTATTGGAAGCAACTGGAAACTATGAACAAGGGTGTAGTGGATATCTTCATGTAAGTGGAAACCTTCACATTGTGTCTTCTGGCAGTCATTTCCTCACCTTTATTGCATGAGGACACGTCGTAAGTATCAGCAAAGGTCAAAGTCAATTAAGCCTTGAGGGGTTTTCTTCCTGGCTGGCTTTTATACTGGCAACAGTGATCAAGGTGTATCATCTTGCCTCACTTGTTTTACTTGTTTTTAAAGACTACATTCATCTTCGTGTGAGGAAGAAGCTGGAAGGACAGGTCAGCTGATGTACCAGCTGGAGAAACTGAGTTGGCATAAACACAACTTGTAGTCATCATCTACATGCCACTGATTTTAGAAAGCCATCTGGAATACTGTTCTACATATGGGGATGAAAGATCTGGTCCTTATTCAATTTCCTAGGAACTTTGAATCCCAGCATTAAGCTTGGAGCAATATAGCACCACCTTAACAATAGCAAATGTCCTTAAGTACGAAATGTTACAGCTCAGAGGAATCATAAAGTATGTGAGCTGGCTTAGATAGGCAAAAATGAAGACTATTTTTTCAGTGTCTGCAAAGTAGAGAGTGGTAATAAGCCTGAGGAAGATTGAGGTCATGAACCTACCTCTGTGGCATTAAGTGAAGGCATATATATGTATAACTGAAGTTTTATTATTTCATCTTTTAAATTGGACAAGATGACCTCTCAGGAATCAAAAAAAATCTATAATTCTAGAAAGCTTATTTAATTTTTGCTTGTGGGTCCCCAATTTCAATCAATACCACTAGCTGGGACTGAGACAGATCTATCAGAGACACGTTATTCATCTTCTAGGTGAGTTTAAGCAATCCTATGAGCCACTCTAGCCATCACATAGCAAAGCAGGTCCAACGAGCAGTTCCTAGAATTCAGACAAACCTGGATTTGATGAAGGGTCCTTGAGGTGAGGGACTGTTTCATTCTAGCTTTGTATTACATGTGTGCTATATGCCTTGCATGTAGCATGTATTTAATAAATGTTGTAATGAATTTTTGCTGAGTAGGACATTTTGTAAGCAGGGGGCAATTAGACAGCCATCTAAGCTTAAGCCTGAGTAAGCCATGTAAAGATATATTGTGGTAAAATAGCTCTGCCTGATTATTAGGGGGTGGGGGATGAAAATATGCTGTTAACATAATGTGTCAGTGTAATTGTTTAAATGTAATTATTGGGTAAGTTGCAGAATGTGACCATCCATAGATTATGCGTTGATGCCCTCTTGTACTTATCTGTGTGCTTTCACAACTATGTGACATTCCAGAGCAGCAACTACCTTCGGCTTTTTCCTGTTCTCCTTGCTTCTCTGTATGACACCTCCAGACTACCTGATATTTTAGGCATCCCAGAGCTGTACTGGGCCCTGCTCCCATTCTCCTGCTCCCCTTTCCCCTATCTCATCAAGCTGTGTTTAGACCAGACACCTAACCTGACTAGTTGTTCTGGCCTCCTATAAGGAAAGGAGCAGGCTAGGTGTGTTACCTCACCTTGTAGACTGTCCAAGTGAATTCTTTCAGGACACTGGGACCACTTCTATTCTTCATCATTCTGGTTCACCCCAACATTTTGGGGTGCCTGTGAATCCTGAGTGGGATAAGTGAAGACCTCTCATAAAATCTGAGCCTCAGCCTTTCTGTAAATTGAGTGATATGAACGCTTCTCAGGAGAAACACCTTACTAAAGTAGCTTAGACCCTAGACCCGAGTTTCTATGTGCTAAAGTCACCTCACTTACAGGAATCTGAAACTTAGAGCAGCCTGAACCCCCCCCAACCCCACCCCAGCATGAGCCTCACCAAATAAGGATAAAAGTGTTTTTAAGAGTTGGCATTGGATAAATTGTACCTGGGGTAGTAGATTTCCACATTTAGATTGTGAGCCTGGACTCCACCAATGACAGTAAAAGGTCAGTGGTAGGGTGGGGGTTGTTTGCATTCGGGTATAAAGCTAAGTTTTGCCCTCTGGGTGCTGCCTCTCCCTACCAAGTGTCAATTGGCTTGGAGACCGTCCTTTCTCACGAGTTGGTAATAAAAAATTTTCTGTTTCTACCTTGAGAGACCTCTTACTCTTAATTAATTGTTGGCAGGTGGTCTCACCCCACATAATCCCATCATCATCACTCTACTAATTATGCTGCCTATCCAAGTAGTGAGCTGCAGAGTGAGAAAAATCTAAGCTCCCAGGACGCTCTTTGTGGGCCAAATGCTTCAGCTTACTGTTGTTCACACAGTATAGATGAAGGAATTAACTATATAATTATGGGAAGAACTAACCAAAAGGCCCACCTATCAAAATTTGATTGAAAGAATCAACCAGGACAGAAATAGGACAAGATGAGAGAGCAAGCCATTTCTGGAGACTAAGAGTATGAAGATCATGGTTAGTACAGAGCTTGAAATGATAGACTAGATACCAAAGAATCCTTTTTTTTGGTAGTTCCCAAGATAGGCAGGCAAGGCTTTCCCAAACCACAGCCAGAAGGTATCTCAAGAGACCTGAGATGGCAGGCTATGGGAAGAGAGTCTCCATCTACGCCCTAGACTTCGTACTAAAGACTAGTGAAATAGACTCTAAAACAACAGCAACAGGCCAACCATACACTAGCAATGGAACTAGAAATTGATTAAAATCAAGGCCCAGACTGAGGAAAAAAAGAAAGGCAGCAGTAAATAATGAATGTCATGCAGCTGCTGCTGAGGATAAGTTTAATGAAAGAATTTTTGTTAATTGCAACACTTTTATCCTTTACAGCTGCTTTCATAAGCCCTCCCCAACTGTCTTAAAGAGTTGTTGAGCAGTAAATCTTTAAAAAACTAAGAGCTTAGCATACAATTGACCAATTGATAGTACTGAGAATCTAAGTGGAAATCCCCATGTCTAAGACCTTGAGATTAAAAAAGGAAAGAATACTTGAGTTAAAAGAAAAAGAGGAAGATTTAAGCAGAAGACTCTGAGGAGGAGAAATGTTTGTAAAACAAAGGAAAGGAAATGGAGGTAATGACAAGGGTAAGCAAGAAATGTGAATTTGGGAGTTAAAGGCACAAAAATCTAACACAAAAATTCTTCAGGGTTGTTGGCCATAAGAGTTACTAGTAATGACAAATGACTGAGGATTTTTCTTCCAGACAGTATGGACAGACTGAAAAATTCTGCAATGACTTGAGTGGATGGCGTTTGTCTTGCCACCATGGCCAAATAATTGTTATTTATGCTCAAAATGAAGGCTGTTCTCCCTTCAAAAAGAGGAAGAAAAGAAGGCTTTGGTCATTTGACACATTTTTGATTACTAGGAACAGTGACTTTTGAAAGCCCAATGTGAAATGAAGAATAAAGTATTTCATAGTCAGGTAGGTGGTACAGTGCAGAGAGTGTGGGCGTTAAAGTAGGAAGACCTGAATTTAAATCCTTCCTCAGACATTTAATAGCTATGTGAGCCTGGGCAAATCACTTAGGCTTAATTTCTCCCTTGGTAAAATGGGGATATTAATAGCACCTCCCATGAGGACTGCTGTGAGGTTAAAATGAGATAATATATGTAAAACACTTTGTAATCTTAAAGTGCTACATAAATACTTGCCATTAATAATAAAAGGGAGGAGGAGAAGTAGAAAAAGAAGAAGGAGAAGAAGAAGAAAGAGAAGAAGGAGAAGAAGAAGAAGGAGAAGAAGGAGAAGGAAGGAGAAGAAGAAAGAATTGGTTTAGTTAAAAAACAAAGACAAAATAGCACTTGAAGAGATGAATGGGATTACTGTCCTGTTTCAGAAAAATGGACAGTAGAAGATGTGAGACAAATGAAGAAGAGGGGAAAAAAGGACGATTCAACATGGGGAACTAAAGAATAAAAATGAAATTCTTCCCAAAGAAGAGGGAAGACAACCCCATTCTCTGATAAATACTAATGTAGATCTACAGGTGACCCCTTACCTGTGGCAGTGACAAAGAGAGCTGATGGGTAACTTCTGACTGAGGGATGCAGAGATGGCTATCTGTTGACCTGACAGTAACAACAGAAGAGTCTGTCATCTTCCCAAGGCTTATCTCTAAGATGTGATGAAAAATTCCATAGACTCTTGAAATCTTCTAGTGATTGATTTGGCTATTAAAAAGTATATATGTTGGCAGAAGGAATCTAGAAAAAAAACTCCTAAGAATTATGAATTCTTGGGAAAGAAAACGAAGAGCTTAGGTACACAAGTAGTGTTTTTATCACTAGCATTGATCCTTTTGATTCATAGGCTAGGGCTTCAGAAGAGCAAGACAGATTTCTGAGGTGAATAGTTAGTGAAGAAAATGATGTCTGAGACTGGGATATGGATTTCTAGATTACAGCCTAAAATATAGGAATAAAAATAAATGGAAACAAGGGAAGGAAGCAGATGATAAAGACAACATGGAACTAGCAAAACTGTGCCAGGTGAACTAAAGCTCAGAATGAACTAAGGCTGGCAAGGAAAATTCACAATACTACAAAGGTTTGTTTTCAAGCTTTGCTGGGGGTGGTACAAGAAAAAGAGATTCAGTGAAGGGATAGGACTTTGTATTAGGCTAAATAAGATGACAATGATGATGGGTAATGGCGAGAAGAAAACTAATCAGTTATTTTGTTTATTTGGAAACAATAGAAAAAAATTGACTAATAGAGACCTAATATCCAGAATACATAGAGAGGTACTACTAGAGCACCTATTAGAGACTGGACTTTTTCAATTATAGGCCAATGATCTTGACTTTGATTCTTAGAAAAACACTAGACAGTATAATTAAAGGGATGCTTAGTGAAGGTCTAGAAAAGGAAGCAGTGGTTGCAAAATGTCAGGATGTGCCATCATGAACCATTCATGTCAAACTAATGTCTTTACTTTTTTGATATGGTTATTAGACAGTTCAGAAGATTGTTGTAAATATACGGGGTATTCCTAAAGTCTGCACACATAGGCAAAAATGTGTATTTTCAAGAAATGAAATGAATGAAATTTTCAACCACATTTTATTTAACCAGAATATCAACAAGTAACACCTTCAATATGATTTCCATCGTTTGTGATGCAAAGGTTGATGCACTTTACAAGATTCACATGAACTCGATGCAATAACTCCACATTGCTGTCAATTTTCCTATGTGTCCAGACTTTAGGAACACCCTGTAGTATAACTAGATTTTGGCAAAACATTTAACAAAGTATCTCAAACTTTCTTGTAGAAATCCGGGCTAAATAATAGTACAGTTTCTTAAACTATCAGATATCATCTCCCCTCAATTTTTTAAATGTGATCTCAGGAGGTCACAAATGGAGTGTTCCAGGGATTTGTACTTTTCTCACTGCCGCCAAACATTTTTTTTTGCAGGGGGGAAGGCAGGGCAATTAGGGTTAAGTGACTTGCCCAAAGTCACACAGCTAGTGAGTATTAAGTATCTAAGGCCAGATTTGAACTCAGGCACTCCTGACTCCGGGGCCAGTGCTCTTCTCACTGTGCTACCTAGCTGCCCCCTGCTGCCAAACATTTTAAGTTATCATGTGGATAAAGGTAGAGTTTACAAGCTCATGAAATTTTCAATTGATTTGAAGCTGGAAAGGATAAATAGCATGCTGGATGACAAGGGTCAGGATCTCAAAAGATCTCAACTTGTAAACTATATTGTAGATGTGATTATTATTCTGGTAGGTGTTGAACTAGAAAGCTTCTGAAGTTCCATTCAAACTCTGAGAAAATGTGATTTTGTAAATCAGGGAAAGAAGAAAACTAGTAATCTTCCTACAAGAGCCCTAGGATTTGGGAAACTCCTTTAAGCTAAGAGAAGTGATAACAGAAATCTGTAAAGGGACTGAGACCTGAGCTTGAAGATGAGGGAAAAAAGCATTCAGGAGACCAATGATATCACAAACATTAAAAGCATCATTTGAAGCAGAGTCCTGCAGCTCTGGAGTATTTGCAGAGAATGACTAGGAGCCAAGAGAAAAGCTTAGAAGCAATCAGAGGTCAATCCATTATGGGGAGTTTCTTCAGGCAAAACCAGAGGTAAGCTATATAGATTCTGTAAAGGTATATAAGACAGATTAGATATAGTGTATAGAAATCACTTCTGTTCATTCATTTCACCCACATTCATGCATATTGAGTACTGTCATTTGCAAGTACAATGGTTCATAAAGAAATGGAAATTGAAATTCCCCAAAGTTTAAACACTGGGCCCCTAAGCAAAATGTCTAAAAGAGACCTCTTCCCTCTACTCTTTGTTCATTGAAAATAGATCTCTAAAAAAGAGGAGTTAGCTCCTTCATTGTTACTCCAAGACAAATGTAGGAAAATATAGGATAAGTTTAATAGATTTAATATGTGATGACACCTAATAACAACTTCGTGGTCATATAGCCATTCATATTTTTCCAAGTTCTTTTCTTCCATTATTTAATTTGATCAACATGAGATTGTTATGGTAAGAATTGGGGATATTTACCCTAAGGAGAAGATTTGGAGGTGGGGTGAGCCAAATAACTATCTTATTTAGTTGAAAGACTGTCATATGGAAGAGGGGTTAGACTCGTTCTGCTTGACTTCAGGAGGCAGAACAAGGGGTTAAGGGGGAAGCAGTAGGGAGGCAGATATAGCCTGCCTGGATATAACAGAAATGTTCCAGACAGTGACTGCCCCAGAGTAGAATGGCTCACCCAGGGAATTATAGATTTCCCCAATTGGAAGTTTTCCAGTAGAGGCTTGATGAGCACTTGCCAACAATGATTTAGAGGAAATTGACACTCAAGCAAAGTTTGAATCACAAGGAGTCTGCAGGTCCGCTTAACATGAAATCCTGCAATTCTAGTAAGCAGTCACAGAAACCATTATTACTCCCATTTAACAGAGGAAGGAACGTAAGTGTAGAGATGTTAAGTGACTTTCTCAAAGTCACAGATATCTAATTAATATATAAAGTGTTCCATTAAAAAAGGCTCTTATACTATGGAGTCATATACATGGTGTCAGGCATATAGTCAACGTTTGGTAGTTACCCTCAACAGACAATAAGTTGTTTTTTTTTTAAGAAGCCTAATGTTCACTCACAGTTAGTTCAAGGACCAGAAACTGTTGATCTGATCCCGTGTGCTCTTCCCTGGTTTGGTAAATCCAATCTGAATATAGATATTTGCCCTGCTGTGGTACCTGTAAAATTTCAAAGGATATAAGATCCTGCCCCAGGTTTAACTTCAATACAGACAGAAACTTTTTTATTTGTTTGTTTTTATTCCTTTCCTTCTTACCTTTTTGTTCAGCAAAGCTTGCAGTCACCAGGCAATACCCATACTTTAGTTCTAGGCAGCAAAGTTCATGCCCCTTTTCTGTTGTTCTGTGACTTCAGTTTTCTGTTTATATTTTAGGATTGTAAAGCTGTGATGTCCCCTTTATTTTGCGACTGGGGAAAGTGAGATAGAATTTAAGTGACTCATCCAAGGTCACAAAGATAATAAATGGCACCATCAAGATTCAAAGTTAGATCCTCTGATTGCAAATCCAGCACTCTTTCTACAATAGGACTGACTGTCTCCAACCTAGTGGACTTCTAAGACTGGTCCCAAAAATCTCAGGGTAAAAATAATGGCAGTTCTGTGGAGGCAAAAAAATGCACAGCCTGCAGATCTAAAAATAGACTCTGACAGGCCTACAATGTATCATACTGAAACCTCTCTGCCATTTACTGTAGTCAGGGCTTTTTTTAGTTGAACTTGGAAGGTGAATTATTTCAGCCTTTATCTGTACTTCATCTTGGCAGCTGGAAAAAAAAATGAACAGAAGAGGGCATCAGGGTCCTTACTCATATCATTTCATAGTGTGGTCCATTAAAAGATAAATCTGAATTAAAAAGTTTTTCTTACTTGAAACTAGTCCCTAAGACTCCCCCATAGGAACAAGTGAACAGGTGTGGTGGTTTTCACCAGTGGGGACATATTATAAATAAATTAGGATGAAGAAGTCACATTATTTCACTTCTTTTGATTCCTCCCAACCTGGATTCTCCAATCTATGCTTCACCCTCAATCCAAATAATATTTTTTGAGTCCCAGTTTATGCGAAGATTACATTGTCAATGAATTGAAAAAATGTCTCCATGCCTTTGCTCTTACTCTTTTCTATGCCTCCTACTTTTCTCTTCATGGCCTGTATTTCTGCTCATCCATTAAATCCCAAATTCAATGCTACCTCCTCCATGAAGACGTTAAAATTCCAAAGCCCTTTAATCATAGCTAACAAAACCAACAACATTTATATGGCTCTTGCTTTGTGCCAGGCACTATGCTGAGCACTTTCCAATTATTATCTTATTTGAGAGATTTAGCACCTTTAGAAGTAATTTAGCCTGTAACGGTCTCTTTTTGGGGTGGATAGCATCTGTGATTTCATCAGTACAGGGAACTCCCAGTTTGGAAACTCCTGCCACAGATGCAGATCAGCCACTCTTTTATAACTTGTTGTCTCAGGTAGGGTTTCTTAATTTGAGATTTGTGAACTTGATTTTTTGTAAATAATTGTATTTCAGTATAATAGGTGCCCTTTGTAACCCTATGTATTTTATTTTAGGCATTTAAAAATGTTAATTTGAAATAAAATCAAATTAAGGGATGAGAGAGGAATATATTGAGAGAGGGAGAAAGGGAGAGATAGAATGGGTAAATTATCTCGCATGAAAGTGGCAAGAAAAAACAGTTCATTGGAAGGGAAGAGGGGGCAGATGAAGGGGAATGAGTGAATCTTGCTCTCATCGGATTTGACTTCAGGAGGGAATAACATACACACTCAAATGGGTATCTTACCCACAGGAAAGAAGGAGGAAGGAGATAAAAAGGGGGGACGATAGAAGGGAGAGCAGATGGGGGAGGAGGTAATCAAAAGCAAACACTCAAAAAGGGATAGGGTCAAGGGAGAAAATTGAATAAAGGGGGATAGGATAGGAAGGAGCAAAATATAGTTAGTCTTTTGCAACATGAGTATGATGGAAGGGTTTTGCATAATGATACACATGTGGCTTATGTTGAATTTCTTGCCATCTTAGGGAGGGTGGGTGGGGAGGGAAGAGGGGAGAGAATTTAGAACTCAAAGTTTTTAAAGCAGATGTTCAAAAGAAAGTTATTTTTACATGCAATGGGGCACAGAAATCTATCTTGCACTTCAAGAAAGTAAGGGAAAAGGGGATGGGGGGTGGTGACAGAAGGGAGGGCTGACTGGGGGATGGGGCAATCAGTATATATGCCATTTTGGAGTGGGGGAGGGTAGAAATGGGAAGAAAATTTGTAATTCAAAATCTTATGGAAATCAATGCTAAAAACTAAAAATATTAAATAAAAAATGAAAAGAGAATGAAAAAAGGCAAAAAAAAAGAAATAAACAGATCCAAAGGTTGAAAAAATGTTAGTTTGAAATCATGTCAATAGACTTTCACCAGATTGCCATGGGAGACCATGATACAAAAAAAGGTTAAAAATTCCTGACTTAACAGGTATCTCTCAGACACTGAGAGGTTAAGCGAAAGAGCCAAGGACTTGATTCTAAGTTTTCCTGACTCCAAAGTCAATCTGCTTATCCACTATGATATGTTTCTGATCGTGTTGTACCATGTATTGTAGTTATCAGAATATATGCCATGCCCCCTTACTGGACTAAAACCTCCACAAGGATAGGGATTTATCTAAGCTCTGTATATCCCTAGCACCCACCCATCTGCCACTGTACTATACACAGAATTAATATTTAATAAATGTTTGATTTTTTTTTTTTAGTATAGGGAGTGGACCTGTGATTTGATTACTTTAGGGAACTACCAGATAAGGAAATTTTCCCTATCAAATCAGGTGGGCACTTATAGTCTTCTGGTTTCCCTGGGCACTAAAGGGTTAAATGATTTGCCCACAGTCACACAGCCAGTACCTGGAAAAGGTAAGATTTGAACCTAGGACTTTCTGGTTCCAATGCCAACTCTGTATCCAATATGCCATGCTGCCTCTTAAGAAATTTGACTTAAACACTAATGAACAGCAAAAGAAGACATAGTTCCTTCTAAGAACTTAAATAAAATTTGTAGTGAGTATATATGTGTGTGTTTATGTCTATACACACACATCAATCAATCAATAAAAACACATATACACAAAATCATATAATGTATGCGTACACACAAGCATATACTTACATGTGTACCTACAATGTAAGCATAATATATGCATGTTCATATATATGTATAAGCATAGCGATATCCATTAATATACATATATGGCATTGCATCATGTGCCTATACATATACATATGCACATACTTATACATACTCATATGTACACATATGTATGCATGCATACATAAAATATCCACATACATATTCATATACATATACAGGCACCATCTTGAAATGGATAAGGAGGCAGCCTTAATTGAAAATGAACATTTTCAGTTAACTGGAATTTTCTAGGTTTGGAGGAATATAGAATTAAATATTATATTAGAATATGATATGTAATGTGTGATATGATTAGGTATGGTATATGATTTGAAAATACATATAATATGAAGTAAAAATATTTGTTATGAGAATAATCCTTTCAATTTCCCCCATTTGCTCTTACTTCTACTTGTCCTTAAATGTTAGAATTTTTGTAAATTGACTTGTTGCCTGGCTTGCCCGCAGACAGGGTCATTAGACACAGAAATCATCAAAGAACATCTTCTAAGTGGTAGGGTTTGATATCTGTGATGGTGGAGGGAATATACTGACATTATCAACAATCTGTCACCTGCTTTGTACCTTTCCTAAGGATTAGGAGAAAAGGATACAGAGGCCTAGGTCCCCATTCAAATTTCCAAAGAAAAGGATAAGCCAAGGGAGCAAAGGAAAGTATTTCTTTACATAGCTCTCCATGTTCACAAAAAAAAAAACAACCAAAAAACAATTTGAACAGAAAGAGGCCCCCTGGTCTAACAAAGGAGATATATAAACGTGACCCCCCCCAATAAATAAATACATAAATAAAACTAAAAATGTTCCAGTGATAATTTCTTTATTGGTTGTTCATCAATTTAACCTCTTGGGCAAAGGAGGAAAGAGTCATTTTGAGTAGAAAAATGGAAACACTAAAGGAAAAGTGTAGTGATATCTGCTGAATGGACTGTGGCACAATGTAAATTCTCTTAAGTCAAGATTGTGTCATTTTTTGCCTTTGTATTGGTAGCTTAGTACAATACCTTGCATATTAATGACTACTTGGTGAACTGAATTGAACTGAATTTTCTACCAGTAATCCTAGACTTACTGTTAGTGCCATTTTATTACCCAAAGTAGAGTCAGGACTAGGAATTTTTGCATCTGAAGTTTTTTCTTTTTTTAAGGTGTTTGCACTGGATTTATGATTTCATCAGTATAGAGAACTTTCAGTGAGGAACTTCGCCTACTCAGTGTCTATTTGGCAGCTTATAGTCTTAGAGAATTACCTGGGCACATTGAAAGGTTAATGACTTTCCCAGGGCCATACCTCAAGTGTCACAAGGTGGACTTAAACCCAAGCTGGCATGATTCGGAAGACTACTACTCTTTTCACTACGCCAAGCAGCCCCTCTGCACTTTGGGTAAGAATTGAAATATGTTTCTCCATGTTTAGAAATTGGGTATTCTATGTCCACTGGAGTATTTGAACCCACACAGTAGTACATGTAATTTGACTAATTACAAAACAAATACCTTCAATTAAAAAAAAGCCATGGAGGGGAGGGGTTGAAAATCTTTGCAACAACTTCCTCTCATAAACATTACATTTCCAAGAAATATACAAAATGATTTCAAATTTATAAGAATAAGAGCCATTCTCCAACTGATAAATGGCCAAAGGCTATCAATAGAAAGTTTTCAAAGAAAGGAATCGAAGCTATCAATAGCTACATTAAAATGTTCTAAGTCTTTACTAGAAAAATGAAAATAAAAAGAACTGAGGCTCTACCTACAACTCACCAGATTGGCAAAAGTGACAGGAAAAGGAAATGACCAGTATTGGAAGGGTTGTGGGAAAACAGGCATATTAATGCACGGTTGGTGGAGTTGTTAATTGGTTCAGCCATTCTGGAAAGCAATTAGGAACTATTCTCAAAAAATTACTAGAACCTACATACCTTTCCATCTAGTGGTATCATTATACCATTACTAGCCCTATATACCCAAAGAGATCAAAGAAAGAAGAAAAGAACCCATATATACAAAAATATTTATAGTAGCTCTCTTGGAAAGTAAAGGGATGTCCATCAATTGGGGAATGGCTAAAAAATATATATGGTTTATGAATGCAATAAAATGCTATTGTGATACAAGAAATGATGAAAGGGACGGTTTCAGAAAACCTGTGAAGACTTGTATGAACCATTGCACAAGAAACTAAGTAGAACCAAGAGAACAATTTATAAAGCAGCAACATTTTAAACACAATTTTGAAAGACTTAATAGCTCCATGTAATGATTAACCACAATTCCAGAGGACTGATGGTGAAGCATGTTACCCATTTCCCAACAGAGAAATAATAGACTCAAAATACAGGACGAGACACACATTTATGGGCATGGCCAATATGGAAATTTGTTTGTCACAAGAGTTTTGTTTTCTTTTTTTCTCAGTGTGACCAGGGGGAAGGAAAGAAGATAAATTCTTTTTAACTGAAAAAAAAAATTAAAGAATATGTGCACTTATAAAAAGCAATGTAAAAATTGTATTTTTGGGGCTCCTTGCCAATTACACTATAGGTAGTTATTTTCCCTTCCTACCAGTCATCTTGGTTTTGGCTTGATGCCATGTAATTTAATAAAGGGTGGGAGGGAGGAGACAGAGAAAGACAGAGAGACAGAAGACAGAGATAGAGAGAGAGCTGGTGAGAGAAAGAGAGAGAGACAGACAGAGAAATTAGAGACTCATTATTCAGGGGAAATAAGATATACCAGTTATTAGAATGTGAAAAATCTGATTTTTCTAATGACTTCAACATAAGATGCCACACAAAATGTTGTAGGATTCTAAGACATACATATGGATTATGACTTCTGGCTAAACACTTATTGCAAATAATTCAACAGAATTCTGTGTCTTGTATGCAGACACTTTGATAAATACAATAATAAAACAACAAAATGACATGTTTTTCAGGCAAACACTTGATAAATGTTTGTTGCATTAAATTCCTATGAATCACCTCGCTTCACAGCATAGTGAATAGATTCCTGGACTTGAAATCAGGAAACCTAGGTTCAAATCTGATATCAATTACTTACTAGCTATGTGACCCTGAGGAAATCACTTAGTCTGGGCCTCAATTTCCTCACATAAAAATTAGAGAATTAGACTAGATGGCCTCTAAAATCCTTTATACCTATAAATCTATTATTCCATGATATTCAATAGATGCATTTATATCTTAGCCTCCTCCCAAGTACATAGTGGCATAATTTGGAAAGCCCTAAACAAGTGCAATGTGAACATGCATATATTAAACACCAACTGTGTGCCAGGCACTATGCTAACCACTGGGGATACAAACAAAGGCAAAACATAATCCCTGCTCTTAAGGGGTGCACATTCTAATGGGAGAGACAATAGACCAGCATCTATGTATAAACAAGATACAGTTAGGATAAATTTGAGATAATCTTACAAGGAAGATACTAGCATCAACAGGGATCAAGAAAGATTTATTTCAGAAGGTGGAATTTTATTTGGAATCTGAAATCCTACCTTCTCCCACCTTGTGCATATTTTGCATGTCCTCTAGCATCACAGTTTTACTGTACACTGTTTCCCGAACTCCTTCATGTACGTAATGTTGCATTAAGTTCAATTTGATATGCATCAGCTCATCCAAGGCCAGAGGCCATACAGAAGAAAAGAAATAAAGATTTTGCCCTGACAAAGCTTATAGAGTAATTCATATGGATTATTAAATAAAGCATTTGTTTTCTTTTGAACACAGGGAGAAGCTATTATGCCCTGTCCACTCTACCTTATCCAAATCATACCAATCTTTCAAGGTCCAACTAAAGTCTAATTTCCTTCTTCATGGTTTCCTCCTCTTCTTAGAGCCTGAACTAATATTTCCCTTCTCAGAATGCTTTTAGAACACGTAGTCTGTACCATGCAATTTGGCACACTATTTTACACTGTCTTCTGTAGCCACTTTCCCTGTAATGTCATTTCTGCTACTTTCATCTCTTCCAACCTGATTGTCTCACTTCTGAGTTCAAGGAACAATGACTAATGCTTCTCTTGTATTTCCCACAATGATGTACTCACAAATTTTCATTGATAGGTCCAACTTTTTGTGAAGGAGTTTTACAGAAGATATTTCCAAAGTCTCACCCAAATAGAGGATCTAGATTTGAGTAACATGTAGGCTAGGAATTCAACTTATATGCCTATGTCCTCTAAAAATATCATCATAGAAGATTCGGTCATATCAATTTGGAAATACCTGCCTTTCATCACTAAGGCTGTTTCCAATTGTTGCCTCCAGTTCCTTTTCTCTCACTCTCTTATTAATCCTGTCATCTGGCTTCATACCTTATCATTCAACCAAAAATCTCTCTCCAAAGTTAGCAAAGTTTTTTTTTTAAAAGAAAAAATGTTCATTATTTATTATTTTTTTTTAGTTTGAGCTCCAAGTTCTCTCCCTCCTTTCTGCTGTCCCCCAGTAAGAAGGCAAGCAATATGATATCAATTATACATGTGAAATTACTCAAAACATAGTTCCATATTAGTCATGTTGCAAAAAAGCAATAGAAATAGAGTGAAAAAATTATACTTCAATATGCACTCAGTTCATCAGTTCTCTCTCTACAGGTGGATGGTATTTTTCATCATAAATCCTTCAGAACTGTTTTGAATAATTTTCTTGATCAGAGTAGCTAAGTCTTTCACCGTTGATCATCATTCTAATACCACCATTACTGTGTACAATGTTCTCCTGGTTCTGCTCACTTCACTTTACATCAGTCCTATAAGCTTTCCCAGATTTTTCAGAAACCACCTTGCTCATCATTTCTTATGGAACAATATTATTCCATCACAATCATACACCACAATTTGTTTGGTCATCATTGACTGGCATTCCCTCAATTTCCTAATGGTCTCTCAAGCAACATCTCTGAGACAGATATAAATATGTCTTCTTTATACACAGTTGTTTCATGTGTCTGCCCAACTAGAATGTGAGCTCTTGGAGAGCAGGGACTGTCAATTGCCTTTCTTTGTATCCCTGGTGCTCAGCATAGTAGGCTATTAATAAATGCTAGGGTAATAGCAGGCTAGTTGATTATTCTGCCCCACCCGAGCAAAGTAAAGTAATTCCTCATCTTCCTAAAAACAACCAATAACAACAAAACTGAACAACCTCCTGCCCTCCCCCCCAAGCCCCAACACTATCTGGACTTCTTTCTATCCGCTTTGTAAAATGCAAACCCGGGTTTTCTTTGCTTAAGGACCCCAGCTTCACCACTGCTCAATTAAAATTCTTTTCTGGTCCCTGGAAAAGTTACGCCAGGTGAGAAGGAAGCATAGATCAGGCAGATCTCCGTAGAAATAGGACCATCTGGCACTTGCAATATATTTCCACTTTTATTCCTTACAAGGGGCAGAGAGACAAAGGACAGACACAAAGAGTGCGTATGACCCAGTTCCTCTGGAAGTTTTAGCTGGTTGTAGCTCTCACCAAAAAAAGAAGAAAAAAAACTCAATTCATCTATCAGACAAAAAGTGGGCAGTGACCCCGCCCTGGCCTACAGATTTGGAAAGTGGGGACTGTGGAAGAGGGACAAGCCGCTCTCCCTTAGTGCTTCCCTAATAACGGAATTCAAACTGGTGCAGAGACCTGCCGGGACCAGGAGGGGTCGCTCTTCCCTCGGAGCAGTCACCCCTTAGCTGCCAACACCTCCCACGGTCAGTGCTTTCCCAACCCAGCCAACTTATAACAGCCCCCGGGCGAGCAGGAGGGGAGAGAGCAGAGCCTTGGCAGAAGCTGTTTGTAGAAGGAAGCTGCCGCTGTCGGTAGTACCACAGAGGATCCTGGAACCTCCCAGACACCGGGGACTGTGGTGGCTTGCAAAAGGGAAGAAGAAAGGAGAGTTGGACGCTCCGGACTGTCCGAGTCGGAGCACCACCCCCAGGGACACCTGTTCCTCTCCCTCCACCCCACTCTCCACCCCCTCCGACCCTGCGCCACCCGGCGCGCCCAGGCGCGCAATGAATCCCGTGCTGGGCAACCAGACGGAAGCGGCCGGGCTCTTCTTGGCCAACAGCAGTGACTCGCTGGAGCGGGTCCTGCGGTGCTGTACCCAGGCGTCCGTGGTGACAGACGATGGCTTTGGGGAGAGCGGGCAGGACGAACGGAGTCTCTACATTATGCGAGTGGTGCAGATAGCGGTTATGTGCGTCCTGTCGCTCACCGTTGTCTTTGGCATCTTCTTCCTCGGCTGCAACCTGCTTATCAAGTCGGAGGGCATGATCAACTTCCTAGTGAAGGATAGGCGACCATCCAAGGAGGTGGAGGCTGTAGTTGTGGGACCTTACTGACCTTCCCCTCCTTCGCCGCAGCTTGTTCTCCCCCTCCCCCCAGTCCTACCCACCTTGCCAAACCCAGCCGCGCCTCTCAACCATCTGAGATCTGGCGAAAGAAACTTACGGAGTGATAGCCTCCTAACGATTCTTCGGCTGCTGCTTCGGTCACCGTCTCTTCTACCTAAGGGATGAAGCGACCTCTTCATCTCGCTCGGTTCTTTGAAAGCCTCCCACCCTAAAGAGGAGACCTCACCAGCCTCTGTGCACTTCTGGGACAGTCCGGCAAAAAGTAACGAAAGAAAGGGGTGGGGAGGTTGGTGGAGAGCAACGGGCAATAACTTTCTAGTTGCTGGGAGATGTCCCGTCGCCTGAGATCCGGGGAGATCGCGGTGAAGGGAGAGAGATACGCACCTCAGCTTGCATGTGGGGACGGGATCTTGGGGAAAGTGGAGAATATGGGGAGGGATGGCTGAGTCCCTCCGGCAACGATCCGACTGGTCTCCTGGCCTGGAGCCGCGCTTCCGAAAATGTGACCTATGTATATACAACGCGACAGACTTCACAGCAATGACATGCAAACTAAGCAAAACAAACAAACAAACATTCCCACATTCAGTCCCCCCTCCACTGGAGGGGACAATCGGTAACTACATTTTGATTGTAGCGCACTGTTTTAAGGGATATTTTGCTTAAGAAATAATTATTATAAAAATTTGATAAGTGTTTTCCTTTTTGTTTGGCTGTGGGTCTGGAATTTTGTCTTCTTGAGGGTGAGGGGATTAATGGGGGGATGGGCTTCACAAGGGAGGAGAGGGGAGAAGACGGGAATCGAGGAGAGAGAAAAAAAAAAAGCGCCCGCGAATGTGAATGTTGCGAATTGTCTTCTACTGTCGCTTTTCCTATGCCCATCGTAGTGTGCAGGGCTGGCCTGGAGCTGGCCCATGGGGTCCAGGGAGCAGAAGGGGTAGCATGTGAGAGAGTACTGCACGAGTTTACGCAGCAAAAGTGCTTTGATCTGTGGCACAATTTTTATTTTTTTTCCTTTATTTAAATTTTCTGTAATAAATGCATATTCAAAAAATGTTCCCTCTGCTGACCTCCTGGTGCTCTTTCGGCGATTAAGGAAAAGGAGGGTGAGGGAGAGGGGTGCGCTGGTGAAGGGGAGTAGGCGGCGGTAGAGTGGTCTTGGGGAACTCAGGTTAAGGAGGACACAGCTCAGAGGGACTGGGCAGGTGCATGAGGGAAAGGACAGAACAGTGAAGCAATCTAAAATTTTTAAGAATTCCAGGAATCCTTAAACACTCTATTGAAGCCATCTGAAGGCAGCAAGCTTTTGTTTTCGATTAAATCATCATGTTTTTCATATTATTTAACATTTCGTTTAGGCTGTCAGCTGAGTCAGATAGGACTTCAACAAAGCTACCTTGGGAGGGTCAGACTTCCTTGCGTTGCTCCAGTGGGAAAACAGGGCTTAGATGCTAATGAAAGGAAGAGAGGACTTGACTTGTCTTCTGGGAAGGTGACTTTACCCCAATTAACGTCACAAAATGTGTTTTATAGTAGTTGATGGGATTTTTTTTGTTTGCGGGTTGATTTATAAAAAGGAAAAAAATGGACTATAATATTTTCCCCTGTGGCAAATTATTGATACCAATTTTTATGATGCCTCTTGGCCTAATATTCACTATTTCTCTTTTTCCTTATAGAAATAAATGTGGGTTTTGGAAAAGGAGGCAAGAGAGAGAAAAAGAGACAGAGAGAGAGAGACAGTGAGAGAGAGAGGGACAGAAAGAGAGAGAGAGAGAGAGAGAGAGAGAGAAACACTCACACAAAGACAACCCCACCAAATACACAGACACACAGACATGCAGCACAGGTACACAAACACAGTCACAGAGAGATACAGAGTCACACAAATGGATTTAAATTATGTACATATAATTTGAGAAAATGCCCTGCTCCCTTCCAGCAAATAGGAGTTAGCCAAGGTCCTGAATACCTGGACAGGCATGACGTTTATACATCAAAAGTTAGGAAGGGAAAAAAAAAAAGATGGAGCTACAGGTGGTCAGTCCCATGGACAGGCCATATGTGGGTCTGGGCAGTTGGCCCAGTTTTGTTGACTAGCAACAGGAATCAGTGACTTTTGAAAGCACAATGCAAACAAGAACCATTTACTGAAGCTTAAGCTTTACAATGTGTGCTGTTAATCCTTAAAAATGGGGCAGGGTCCTGGAATACTACAAGAAGCTAGAGGATCTATTATTAATTCCATAGGATTAAGGGACAGTATAAATTATTTCACTGAAGAGATTTTAGGAGTGACACTGATTTCTGGAAATGCTCTTCACTTATTCTAGAAGAACAATTGGTATAAACAATGTCATTGACCCAATGACACTGGCTATCAAGTGCTAGTCAGTGACCTGTCTGGCTGCCAAATGTCCCTGTTACCCCTCTAGCAAATCTTGCCATTCAGCCCAAGGCAGTTACTTTTAATGCTAATGGAAAATCTGGCTAGAAAAAAATAAGAGCTTATTGGCCTCCCAGGGGTTCTAGATATTCAAATATAAAGGCCACATCTTTGAAATCTTTTTTACTACCTTTTGCCACTGGTAGGAGAGGGGAAAATATGGCACTCTTGCTAGGGAAATAGTATACAATTTATTAATTAACAGATGGAACTTTCTATGATATGGTATAGTGTCAAGAGCATTGGTCTTGCAATCAGGAGATCTTGGTTCTAATTTTGGCTCTGTTACCCTGAGCAAATCATATTGTTTCTCTGGCCTCAAGTTTCTCATCTTTAAAATAAGTTGATTGGATGAGATAACCTCTTAATTCTCTTTTGGCCCTAGTATTCAGGGACTAAAGATTTACCTGCTCAGCATCTTACTAAGGAAGATTTAAGTCTATTGCTCCATTGGTTCCAAGGGGAAAATGACATACGTTTACCCTGTCCTTTGAGATGAATAGTTTGGATCATAGTTTGGAAGCTGGAGGGGATCACTAGGCCAAGTACAACCCCCTAATTTTATAATTGAAGAAACGGAAACTCAGAAGGATTAAGTGACTTCTCTAGGGTGACAAAACTACTAAGTTTCTAAGGAAGGATTTGAACCAAGGTTTTCGTGATTCCAAGTCCTGGGCCTATCCACTATGCCATGTAGTTTGTGCTACTCTATCAGCTTCATGAGATGTGTTTCTGTGTATTCATTTCCCACTATTTTTGCTGATCCAGTCAAAAACTAGTCATTTAGAAATAAGCAGGGTATGGCTGGTTGAACTCTTTTGTGTCCTGCTGAGTGTGTGGTGCCTTTGTGTAATTTGGGCCACTTTGGGAGTTCCAGCCTGCCTAGGAATTTATTTGTATATGACATATATCCCCTTTAAAACAGGACCAGGTCTAGATCTGGGAGGTGCTGGGGTACTTAAAACTTGGGTTCTTGTCTGGAGACGAGATCTTTTTCTCTTCTTTTCTTGCTTCCCTCATTGTTCTCCTTGTCTATTACATCCTCTGCTTCCTCCAGCCCATTTCATAGGTTCCCTACATTTACTATTCAGTTTAAATTTTCTCCCCAGTCTTTTGAGATTCTGATATCAACCAGACCTGTGAAATTTACACTTTACATAGGGTAGGTCTATATGTGAATGTGGATATGTGTGAATGTTCATAGTCTAGGATGTATGCTTCATAACAAAATTCAGAGGGTACAAAAAATTCACAGCCTTGGGGATTACTTGCCTCTAGCAATCAGCTTCTATCTTATCTGTGGTGGGAAAAATGACCCCTATATCCATTTGTTACTTAGAGAGATGCCAAGTGGTTCTGGTTTTTACAGATATGCTGATGGGAGTGAGAAGCTTTTTACACCCATTATGTCCTGATGGCCACGCAGCAGTGGTTTCTCCAGGCTCCCAACCTTCCTCATGCCTGTCTGCCTTTGCCACTATTTTACTTCATCCAAGTCTAACAGCTGTATGAAAATGGCATTTTATCAATCCCTGAGGCTAGGGGATGATAATCCTTTCCCACTGACACACTACAAGGTACAGGGGGATTATTCCACAGTGCAAGTGATGCCCTTCCTAATTCCTCTAAGCAAGGCTAGTCCCCAGAAACAGGAGAACATGAGAGACAGATGGAAGAGGCCACATGATTTTGCTACCCTGCTCTCACTGCCAGAACCCTTGGCCATAGGTAAGAGGCTAAAGGAGATACATTTCTCCAGATGCGTGGTTAGTCTGATATGTGTCCTAAAGAAAGAGCTCCTAGGGAAACAGTATGTCTAAGAGCCACAACTTGTAAATTAACACTGCCACACCCCTACACGTTGAGTGATCTACCTTCCTTCCTGGGAACACTTCCTCAGTCTTACTGAAATTATCTCCAATAACTTTATCCTGTCATTCATGTGTTATTTTTGTATTAGATACAGAGCTATTGCTTTTCAGATCAAATGTGTGAATGAATCAGTGAACAAATTAGAGGGTATTTAATAAATGCTTACTATGTGCCAAGAATTTTAAGTGCTAATAATAAATAGAAAATTAGAGATAGTCCCTGCCCTCAGGGTGCTTACTTTCTAGTAGGGAGGGAATACATGCAAAGAAGGCAAGCTAGGGGAGGGTACTGTGGTTTGAAAAGCTACATAGGGGAGTGCATTGACACAACTTTTCTGGCTATAAAAACAATATTGATGTGGTTATGGTTCCAGAAGTGGAATAGCTGAGGATGCAGGGCAGTTTATGCGTAAATGGCCTAGGAATAAGAGTCATGTTTGGCATTGGCTTGGCCTGATATAGTGGACTACATGAAAAACTCACCAATCAGAAGGGTGTGGGGAGCAGGCCCAGTGGAAGTTCTGGGGGTAAAGGGGTTAAATCCTCCGCAGCATGCCTAGAGAGAAAAGAAAAAAAAATGGGAATGCACTCTCTTTGGGGCAGTCTAAGGGAAAGAAAAGCAATCAGTTCTCCTGCCAAGCCAAAGGTCAGTTCTGCTCCCAGGGGAGCCTCCTGGTGACTGATCTCCTCATGCCTCAGAGCCCTCTGTTCTCTCTCTCCCCAGCCCTGTGGAGCTGTTCTCTGCAGCTGGCTCTTGCAATGGGACAGTATAGCAAGCAGCAGTGTACATTCATGTTGTACTCTGTTGTGGAAAGAACAGTGTCCTGAGAGTTCAGAAACATGGTCTGTAATGCCAGCTCTGACATTAATCTACTGTGTGACCTTGGGCAAAATTCTCACCTCTTTGGGCAGTTTCAACTGCACTTTGGATTTTATCTATAGGATCTTTTCAAGCTCTAAGATTTAGTGCTTTCTAGTATATTTGATGTGCTTTATAGTCGATTTCACTGTATATTTGGAACATTCCCTGGCTCTCATATTCTGAATACCCTCCAAAATAGGAGGTATTATTTACCAATGAAATGACTCTTCAGAACCTCCTGGAGCCTGTGTAAATGACTTCCTTAGAGGTGATTGACAAATCCCTAAATATCCTGAATCTTTCTTTTCTCAATAGGTGAAGTTTCAAGAAGCCAAAATGGGAAAGAAGTGGCTTATTTATTCATATGTGATTCCTCTTATACTAAACCAAAATTAATGTATATTCCTGTTGAATACAGCTATGTAGGCATTTTGGAGGCCAATTACAAGTCTATTTCCCCCCCCCCAAGAGAACATTTCCCTTTGGGGCTAGTGATTCTGGACAACAGCTGCTTCATGTGCAATTTAATGCCTTGCTTGGCTCCCAGCTGATGAGATGGGTCACTCTGGGGGTTGTAATGCCAGGAACAGATTGCAGGGTTTGGTCTGTTCTATAAGATGCTAACCTGGCTTGAAAGCCTATTGAAGCAACAAGCCTGCTGCAATCCCCCAAATGGGAATTCATGAGTCTTTTATCTACCTGCCAAATCTCATTCAGACAATTTGCAAAACAGTTCTAAAGTCTGCTCCCACAGCTGCATTTTCCAATGCTCACATTTAATTGTTTGAAGCTAATTCCATCTAGGTGGCCAAGGGCTTTTAACCTTTTCCCCAATATTTTTCTTGCCTTAGTTTAGCTATCAAATTAGCCTTAAAGGTTCTAAAGGCATTTTCTTAGCATCATTCATTTATGTATGAAAATTTTGGACAAGCTAGGTTTAGTAAGTGACTGCATAATTCATAACACAAAATTACTCACATAATTCATGTTGGTACCAGTAATGACAATAATATTCTAAATTTATTTTGCTTTCAGATATTCAGAACTATTCGAAGACTGCTATTAGGATAACTAAGATAAGAGTAAAACCTGCTTGCTCTGTAGAGTGTATTGAAATGATTTAATTATGCTATGCCACACATAAACATTTTAATACATAAAAGTAGTTTTATAGTGTTTCATATTGTGGTGCCATATTCAGTTCCTATTATAAGTTGATTTACTGTATTTATTTGATGTGATTTATTATATTTTAAGGGTTTAAAAATTAAATCTGGAGTCTAGAAAGTCAACTCACTACTTATTTACAATAATCAAGCCTGACCCCAGAAAAGAGATGAGAAAATATATCTCCTCTTCTTTGAAAGTGGGGGACTATAGGTGCAGGAAATCACATAAACTGTTTGACTCCTGTCAATGTTTTGGTTAAACTCCCTGAACTGACTTTTTTCTTCTTTATAAAGCTCTTTATTAAAAGGGATGGATTGTTGTCGGGCAGTGAAAAGGGATATGGGAGTGATATGGAAATAAAAGATATGAATAATATTTATTAAAGAAAGTCAAATTCCAAGGAAAGATTGGGGTTATGTGAGGACAAACACAAGAAGATAGATGGAAATACATGCCTACATCAAGAGCTATGTCTGGAAAAGATATCCATTGGTCATTGGCCCCAGGATATGTCTATTATGACAGACAGCTCAACCCAACAACTCAGTAGGGGATTTCCTATACATAATCCCAGAAAAGTAGTGATTCAGACTTCATTATCCACAAAGATAACCAGGGAGTCTGAGAAATTCTAATTTAGAAGAACAACCACCAAGGACTACTGGTTTAAGTAAGTAAAAGATAGGTATTCTGGAGGGAAGATCCTCTCCCTCCCACCTCAAAACATAGGTTCAATAGCTCCATGTACTGACAAATCCTGTTTTTGTGTGCCCTTGGTAAGCCTAACAAGTATTCATTTCACCCATTTCATGAGGTTGTCCCTGCCTGAACCTCAAGACAGAGTTCTTGCTTGTTTGACCTTGAACTTGGCCTTACCTGAAGTCATCAAGAAGGCAAAATTTATCTCATTATGGGATCCGTAGGTCCTTGGCCAAAGAGTTTAATTAATTAATAGTTCAAAGGTGAGAAAAGCAAATGTTTCATCATGATGATGATGATGTTGATGATGATGATGATGATAACTGATTTCATAAGTTTTAAGTTTGCAAAGGACTTTTTAATACATTATTGCAAAACAAACTTCTGAGGTATAGCTATTATCATCATTTTTATTGATGAAGAAACAAAGACTTAGAGAAGTTAATGACCTACTCAGGGTCCCACAGTCAACCATTAAGTGATAGAGAAAGGATTTGCCTTTCAGTCTTCTGGATTCCAGCACCAAGTGGAATACTTTGTACTTCAGTGAGTATTTAATGAAGGTTTGCTGAGTTCAGTTGAATTGACCCTGAATCCAGTGCCCTGTCCATTCTGCAACCCTGCTTATCTAAGTGCAGGGCTCTAGGCACAGGGGGAAATGGGGAGCAGAGAAAGTGGTTAAGAGGGTGCTCCCCCAAACCTGGGGTTCCCACAGCCAAAGTTATGGTTTGCAAAGGACAGAGGTATCAAACACAAGGTAAGTTAACATTCCCAAATGGACTTGAACCAGATTAAAATGGAATTTGGACATATTTAACAGATTAAGTAAAAATACAATAAAACATAGATAGCATTACATTTTGAAATTAAGTCAATATGTGGCCCTCAAGGATCATTATGTAACATTTAGTGGGCCCCATTTCTATCTTAATTTGACACTACTGATGAAACATTCTAGAAAGGATAAGGTGCCTAACGGCTTTGCCAGATAGAATCTACATTGGCTACCTACCATCTACCTTGACTTTATATATAGCTTATATGGTATTAGGCCAGTCATCCTTGGATAAACATGTATACAAAGCCTGTATTAACTGTTAAAAATTCCCCCCATGAATTGGTCCTGCCATTCTAGAAAGCAATTTGGAGCTACATTAAAGGAAAAAAAGTGATTAAAATGTTCATAGCCATTGCCCCAAAGGCCTCACTACAAGACTTCTACCTCCAGATGGAAAGCAGAAAGAAAAGTCTCATCTATACCACATTATCAGTAGCAACACTTTTTGTGGTAGCAAAGAAATGGGGTAGAGGGAAGTATATGCTTATTGATTAGGAATGGCTAAGTATACTATGGTACATGAATGTAATGAAATCTTACTCTATGTAAGAAACAAAGACTATGAAGAATTTGGAGAAGCAGGAGGAAACACAAAATGATGCAAAACAAAATAAGAATTAGAAAAAAATAATATATGCAATGAAAACAATAACACAAGTAAGAAACAACAGCAAAAAATATGAAACAACATTGTGTAATTATAAGGAACAAGCTTGATCTTAAAGATAAGAAACTACATCTTCTATTTTTATTATGTATTTGTATATAATTAATTTATTTTTTGTTTTCAACATTCACTTCCACCTTCTCTTCCTCCTTCCCCAAGACAGCATGCAATCTGATATAGGCTCTACTTATGCATTCATATTAAACATATTTTCACATTAGTCATGATGTAAAGGAGAATTAGAACTATGCATTCATATTAAACATATTTTCACATTAGTCATGATGTAAAGGAGAATTAGAACTAATGGGAGGGACCACAAGAAAGAAGAAACAAATGACAAAAGAAAAGGAGAGCAAATAGCATACTTCCATCATCTTTTGCAGAAGTGGAAGACTGTAAGTGTGAAACAATTTGCATGCTGTCCAGAACATTTTCCCTATTTCTTTTTTATTCTTTATACCAATTCACCATTCTTTGGAAGGTGGTGGGGTATATTAGGAAATGAAGGATGTAAAAAGAAAATATATGAATAATGCTAAAAAAGCTTAAAGTTTCCTTAACTTTGTAAACTTAAAATGCTTAAAAGATGGATTATAACCTATTTGGGGGGAGTAGGGAAAGGAAGAAGTCACTTTTGCTCGCTTATTTTCACCTAAACTAGGTGGTAAAGAAACCTAAGTACAAAGAACGCAGGATCTGGAGTCAGAAGACCTGGGTTTGAACTGGTTCTGCTATATAATAGGTGTGTGACTTCGGGCTCTCCAAGCCTCCATTTCCCCACGTATAAAATTAGGGGGTTGTACTAGATACTTTGAAGTCTGTTCTACCTCTAAAAGAAAGTACCCAGATCAACTAACTGGGAATATGAGTAAGTGAGTATCTAGGACTGCATTGTGAAGGCAAAGGGTCAAGTTATAGGTACAAGAGTAAAGGGGACAAGTTAGGAAGCAGGGGCATAGTTCCACTCTCATTAAATATTTTTTTCTTTCTATTTATTTATTTGTTTTCCACCAACAGTAGCAGTACTTCCCCTTAGAACTGGTCTCCTCCTCTCCCTCTGTGAACAGGATAAACTACTCTGAAAGAAATATTGATTTTTAAAAGACCAAATCTCCAAATGTCTGATTAGTTTGGTAAAAGGAGCCCCCGGGATCTTGTGTCTCCTTTAATTTATTTATTTTCCTATAAATTGAACAGTACTATACAGCTTATATCCTAAAATTTATTGGTCAAACGCCACCCTTTGCTTTCTCCTGCTAAATCTCCCAATTTCTCCATTATTGGTGTACTCAATATTTTGTAAACATTTTGACCGGCTTGGACATCTATCAAGTGAGATTAAATAATATATATTTTCAAATTATCTACCTTCCACTATTTTTGTTTCCACAAAAAGAACACCCATACATACACCCAGAAAATGAACTGCCTCAGTATGATCATCAATAAGTACTTTTTTAAAAAATCTGACTCCTCAGGTTTCTACTTCTCTGTCTGTTATCTGGAGCTGCAGCTGGTAGTTCTTGAGCTGTGACTAGTAGTCCTCAGAGTAGACCTAACATATCTTGTAGACCCCAAAGGACTGACACATCAATGATCATGTTTGATAGAAGCATAGACAGCTCTAGGAACTGAGATAAGTAGAATGGGAAGGAATCTCAATTTGAAGAAGGCCAATGTTAAGTCATTAGAAAATCAAAGTAAGCTACCAATTTGTTTCCTCTTACTAATTACACAAGAGGAATATTTTCTGTTATTGATGACTCATTGTCAGGGAGAGATTGGAAGAGCAAAAGAACACACGCAATATAATGAGAAGTTAAAGGTCCCAAATCCTCTTTTTAGGGCACTTTGCTTTCAAAGATCGTAGACCAAGAACTGGAAGGGAACTTACATATGAAGTCCAACTCATTCATTTGTACATGAGGGAACTAAGGCTGAAAGAGTGACTTGCCCAGAGTCACGTGGCTAGCATGTGTCCGAGGCAGCATTTGAACTCAGATCTTCCTGACTCCCTAGTCTGGCACTCCACCCACTGAGTCTGGTAGACACTCTGTTAAGAATGATAATAACTGATTTGATATAACATTTGATATAACAAATGATATAACATTTGAGCATTTGTTAAGCAGTTGCATACATTATGTCACTTAAGCATCAAAACAATCCTATGAAGTAGGTAATGCTGGTCCTGTTATCATCTGCATCTTACATATAGGAAAAGAAGTTGAAAAAGGTTAATTGCCTTATTCAGGACCAAACACCTAACAAAAATCAAAAGCAGGAGTCAAACTTATAGGTCTAACCAAGCTGTATCTTTTATGAAGATTTGGGTAAATCAATCCAATGTAACCTTGACCTACCAGAACCCCACCTTCTCCACAATTTGCTTTGTTTCTCTGAGTACTAGTCATATGACCTTGTCATACCGGAATCCCCCTCCCTCGCCCCAAACCATGCAAATAAAAAGGCATACTTGGAGACTGTACACAATACAGTGTCCCAAACGTCTTGGTGCAGTTTAAGCTTTAAAGCTTTTAAATTAAGGCTTAAAACTACAATAAGACTTTTGGGACACCATAGAAGCTCTTTTCATTATAGCAAAGAACTAGAAACTAACAGGGCTTACCCATTAACTGGGGTATGACTGAACAAATTATGGTATATGGATAAAATGAAATATTATAATAACATAAGAAATAATGAAAAGGGTAGTTTTAAAGAACCATGGGAACACGTTTTGAATGGATAAGCACAGAGTACATAAAACCAAGAGGAAAAAAAAATACAATAATAACAATGTTGTAAGGAAAAATGACTTTGAAAGACTTGAGAACTCTGATCAAGGCAATGAGTAACCACCATTCCAAAGGAATAATCATGAAGCATGCTTCACACTCCATGACAGATGACAGGCTCAAGGTACAAAATGAAACACACAATTTTGGACATGCCCCATATGGGAATTTGTTTTGCTTGACTATACATATTTTTATGAGGATTTTTTTCTTTTTCATTGAGGGAGGAATTTGAAGGGAGAAGGGAATAATAAAAGGGTTGACCCTCAAAAAAGAAAGAAAAATAAAAAAGTCAGTGAATTGAAATTTTTTTAATACACAGAAAAGAATAGAAGGAAATACAAACAGGATGGCTATTAAAGTGGGAGTGGGTGGGAGGGGTGCAGGATTACATAAAACAATGAACTTGGAGTCTGCAAGATCTGCCTGCCTTGGCCACTTAGTCATATCAGCCTAGGCAAGTACTTGATTCTTCCTCAGCCTCAGTTTCCTCATCTGTAAAAATGGGGATAAGAATCCAACTACCTTGCAGGTTGGTTATAAGGATCAAATGAAAGAATACCTTTAAACTGCTTTGCAAACCTTAAAGCTCTATGTAAATGAAGCATTACTGTGTTCTTAAGAAGAAAAGCAAGCTGTACATAATATTTAGTCTCGTACAATTCTTCTGTTCTACTTTATATGAGGAAATGCTTATTTTATTTGGTATTGGCTAAGTTCAACATACATACAAAAATATTGTATATGTTATTTTATTCTTTTTTGGTAGAGAATCTTTAAAAACAATAAACAATAAGCAGTTCAGAAAAGAATATCTACCCCATGACTGTGTGCTCACAACTTCTCATAGATGTTATCTACCTCCAAACGGTGTATGGGCACATTATAAAGGCAGGAGTGCTAGGAAATATACAACTCACTTCATTTAATCCTCCACCCTTTGAACAGGCAAAGAATATAGGAAATACAACAAAATGCCAGTGCATGCTTGGCATATGGAATTTAAAATGATAAATCATTAGATGCTGGGTTCAGGAATTCTGGTTCTGGATTTTGGCTTCCCTTACAACACAGGACCTGGGAATTTGAGAGAGCCTTAGTTTACCCCAAAGCTTATAATCTGCCTCTTTTCCATTTGGCTTTCTGTCACTATTAGGGACTTCGGATCAGTCCTTGACATTGCTACCTTATCATATCAGGAATAGATGAAGCAGATGGAGGCAGGTCCCAGCAAAGAGCTGGCTGCCATTCTACTCTGTCTTCTTTCTGACCTTGAGTTCTCGACTTTCTGTTTCCAGTAGTCCAGGGATATGTCTCATTCATCTTCCCTCAGGTGTTCCTTATCCCTTCAGTTCTCATCATTTTGGTCTTACAGATATTACAGTCATTAGATCAGTCATATATATGTGTGTATATATATATACATATATACACACACATACACATACATATTCACACACATATATGTGTATATGTATATATACATGTTATATATACACACGTATGTGTATATATACATATGCACACATGCGTGTGTTTAATTTCTGGTTACACTAACAACACTCTTTCCTTGTAATGCTCAGAATCTCACTTTCTCTTCTCCCTTCTATGTATGTCTCTGTGGCCATATAGTAAGGGGAGAAAACCCTAAACAAGTAATCAAGAGACCCATGTTCTAATCTAACCTACCCACTGTCTGTGAATAAGCCACTTGAATTCTCTAGATGAATAAAACAGAGCTAACACCACCTGCTTAAATTCTCTCACTAGGTTGTTATGAAGATCAAAAGAGATAATGGATATGAAGCCCTCTGAAAATTCTAACAGATATTTCAATGTCCTGCCACTCCCCAGCACCAAATTTGTCCTTTCCAAACCTTCTCTGTTCTTTTTTTCCTAATTTCCTTTCAACTGAACTTATTCCAAACCACAATTGCTTCACCATTTGGTTTTTAGAGCTGCTTGCTACAGAATCACTGCACCATCATCACTTATTTTCCAGACTCCCCAGTGGTATTGTTGTCTCTACTTTCCCTTCTTGTGAAAATTACATTGCTAAATATGACTAGCTTCTAGAAGATCCACACTTTCATGTGCCAAGACCAGCATCAACTCTTGCCTTATTTACAACCAGAGTCAAGGGGGTATGTAAAAGGTTACGCATCTTTCAACCATAAGAAGACCAGCATTTGAGGAGTTTAGTTCTCACCATATAGCCCATCACAACAGGTAAGCATATTTCATTTGTAATAGTTCTCCCCAGAAATGAACCTGGATTTTCCCAACAGAGGGTCTCTGATTTTGCAACAGGGATATATACATGCATATACACATATGTGTATTGCCAATATGCACATATATGTCTATATGTATGTGTATATTTACATATTTGTATGCATGTACATGCATGTATGCATATGTGTATATATCATAAACCTCAGAGAGGATACCACTTAATTTATATATGATGCCTTCTTTTGTTTGGCATGGGACTAGCTCCAAAATATTTAATATTTATCTAAGGATGTCAGAGAAAGGCAGCTTTCCTTCCTTTAAGGAATTATTGTAAAGCACTGTGTTCCTGGCATTTTTTTATTATCTAGCCAAACCTTGACTGATTACTTTATATACAACAGCTTGATGATTGTTGCTTCTCCAGAACAGTTTTTCTCTATTATCTAATAATGGGGATGTCTCTGTTTCTCTGTCTTCTAATATTTTTATATCTTAATGTCTAGCCATCGTAGCAAACTTCATTATTCAGGGATTTAGGGAACTTTGCTGCTATTCTACTCTATTTGAAGTGTCAATTACATCCAACATTATGAGCTGCTACCTTTCTAGTTCTGCTTAAGCTTGCTGTATCTTATTCTGTTTTATTTCTAGGACCTAGGGGTTTGGCTTCTCTTTCCTTAATTATTAAAATCAGTGAAACTTTCTCTTTTTTATTTTTAGTATATAGTGTTTTCTGAAAAAAATTAAAAGGACAGACTTTTAATGAGAGTAAGGTTATTGGAAAATAACTGCTTATTTAAAAAAAAACTTTATTATCTGATCTAGGGAAGTAGCCATGAGAGCTGGTCTCAGAATTAGGAAGACCAGTCCTGCTTCTGACACATATTGGCTGTGCTTCTGGGCAATTCACTTAACCTCTCTAACCCAGAAAACTCTCAAAGACTGTAAGTTGCAGAGCTGGTACCAATCTTGCACAAGCAAGGTCTCCTTATTAAGAATTCCCTATATTAATGAAATCACAGTTGCAGTAAAAAAAGAAATCAAAAGAAATAAAGGCAGCATAGTATAGTGGCTAGATTTTTCAGCACAGAGTTATAAAGACCTAGTTTCAAATTCTGCTTCTGATATTTAATAACTTTGTGATTGATTCTGGACAAATCCATTAGCCTCTGCTTAATGAAAGCAATTCCCTAGGACTTACATATGAAGTCATAGACATGTTGCTCTCAGTTGGCGGAGGAAGCCCTTGCACCAGGAATTCCTTATACTGACAGAAGCAGCATTCCTTCATATATTCATGTCTCTAATTAAGTACTAAATTCAATCATCTCCCTTTAAGAAAACCCCATATTAAAAAATCCACATTTATAAATTAAGGAATTATAATTCACATTATAAACAGATTCATTATTTTCCAGGAAGATTAAATAATTTCTTTAAATAGCAGCCTATTGTATTCCTTTTAAAATTTTATTCAGTTTAAAAAAAGTCAGATTCACAAATAACTTCTTAAAAACATTTGCAAAAAATAGAGTATTATTCATACCTACCTTCTATATGAGGTAGTTAGCTGCAGCAGATGGTATCTTACTATGCTAAGGCATGAAAATATTGAATTTCACTATGCTGTTATCAGGCAAGTGCATGATTACTTCCCCAACATCATATTTTTTTTTCTAAAAGCAAACAAAGACTTCAGTGAGTTTATTTGTATAAATATGAACTGACCAAGCAAAGGACTGAATACTGATGCTGTCATCCATTATGGAATTAATCCTCCATTGATGGTGGGGGTGGGAGGGGGGATTATATAGCAGTTCAGAACAGGATGATTTCAAGAGAAAATGAAAGTTTTCAGTTTATGACTTCTGTAGGCCTATAAGGGCTGATGAAAGCCTGGAACAGGGTAGAGAAGGAGATTATGGAATCTCCATCCCTATAGGTCTGCAAGTATAGGTTCAATACTCATCTATATTGGATGGTGAGATGTGCCTGGAATAGATAACCTTTTTGGTGCTCCCATGTATCAATGAAATTACAATGAAATGACAAAGCTTAAAGTATTTGGCCAGCTTCAAGGCTGTTTTGCCTTTCTGCGGTCTATCTTGAGAACAAAATAAGAGCAAAATATACAGCTGCGATATTGGATTGGAAACTTAAAAATAATTATTTTAAGGCATTCTTCCATCTTACCTGACGCCAAAGCACTAAACCTCATTCCAAGGCATTTACCTGCCCTTTCCACTCTGCCATCCCTTTAAGCTTTGGTCCCATATATCTTCTTTCATATCTTTCACAGTTAAACTTTTGCTGCTATCTTGTCAAATCCTTCTCACTCCTCAATACTTTGAAATCTAGTCTCCACTGCCACCACTCAGCTGAATCTGCTCTCTCCAAGACCACAAATTTGATGATCTTTTTTCAATCCTTATCCTTCTGGACCTCTCTGCAGTGTTTGACACTGTTGACTATTACCTCTGCCTAGATATTATCTCCCCCCTGGGTTTTCATGACACTGCTCTGTCTATAGCTATCTTCCTCCTTATCTGACCAACACTTCTCTTCTCAATCTCCTTTACAAGATTACACAGGATTCTTTCTGGATCTTCTCCATTTCTTTCTCTATACTCTTTGTTGATGGCATTATCTCCTAAAGATTCAGATATAATCACTATGCAGGTGACCCCCAAATCTATATATCCAACCCTCATCTCTCCCCTGACCACCAGTCCTTAATCTCCAATTGACTGCTTGAAATCTCCCACCTTGGTGTCTTCCTGAAGCCTTAAATTCAATATGTCCAGAACAGAACTCATTATGCCCCCTCAAGCCTCCTTCTAATTTTCCTGTTTTTGTCAAGAGCACCACTATTTTCCTAATCACCCAAGTTAGCAGCCTAGGAGCCATCCACTCCTCTTCACCCTCACTAACCTTCAACAATTTCCAATCAGCTTAAGTCTTGTCAAGTCTACCTCATCAACATCTACCTTTCTCTCTACTCACAATAACCGTCCTTGTTCAGGCTCTCATAATCACCTGGTCTATTCTAATTGCTTTCTAACTGATCTTCCTCCATCTAGTCCCTACCCTCTTCAATCCATCTTTTACAGACCTGCAAAGCTTCTCTCTTCCTCAGATTTAAACACGTCATTCCCCTGCTCAAGGAGCTATCCCATTTCCTCTGAAATAAAAAACAGAGTCCTTGGCTAGGCATTTAAAACCCTTGAAGTCTTGCTTCAGCGTTCCTTTCTAGGTAGATTACATATTACTTCCCCTTATACTAGAACCCAATCAACTTACTTGCTATTCTTCTTACTTGACATTCCATTGTCTCTCCATGCCTTTGCACAGAGCATTCTGCATGCTTGGGATGCTTCCTCTTCTCTCCTAATCCCTTTGGAATCACTAGGTTACTCTTAAGATTCTGTTTAAATGCCACCTCCTTCAAAAAATGCTTGTTGATTGATTGATTTGGGGGGATATTCATCATGTGTATAGAAATCACCTTACATATTTTCTGCTAAACAGATGTTTAAATGAATTGATGTGACAGGCAGTTGTATCTATCAGTTACAGGAGCTAGCTGGTCTTTTCGTGAGTAGAGGAATCTTATTCAACGAACTTAAAAAAAATCTAGTGAAACTAGTTTCAGCCTTAACATAGTAAAGTCCTCTATTTTCAGTGAGTATATTTTGGGCATCTTTAGCATCATCACTCCACCCACTCTACTGTTTTTTTTTCACTTCTGAAACATTTTTTGAGCTTTTGTTCAGACAAAGGCTCAGACTAATTGTAGATCATCAAAATGCACACCCCCTAGAGGGACTTTCAACATTATTGCAGCAAAATTTCATATTTTCTCCACTCCCACTGAGGAGCCCTCAAATATAGGGCTATTACTGCATTAGCAAAATTGTGAACTTCTGCCTAAGTGATCCACACCAACCTGTTATGTAGGAGTAACTAATGAGTAAATGACTACTGTTCCTACATGTTATACTTTGAGGGGCTTGGAAAAGCCCCTACTCCAAAACATTTAGCCTCTGAGGCTAGAGTTGTCATCCTATGATTTGTTCTATCTCGGTGCCACATTTCACAGGAGGTCTTCTTTTTAAAAGTATGCATATTGTTAAGACTTCTAACATGCAAATCTCAATATCTAGATGTAAGCATTAGAAAGGCTGATGCAGTCTAAGAATAATAATGATTTTTATTACTATTATTAATAACAACAACAATAATAGCTAACAGTTAATCTAGTGTTTTAAGATTTCTAAAGCACCTCATCTGCATTATTTCATTTGAGTTGAGAATACTGGGAAGTTAGGGGTAGAAAGAACAGCCATCCCACCCAGCCAAGGAGATTTAGTTCAACTCAATTCAATGAAATGCAATTCAACATGCATTTAGTACTTACCACATTTCAAGTGTTGTTCTAGGTGTTGGGTATACACACACACACACACACACACACACACACACACACACAAATGAAGCATTCCATACTTTAAGAAGGTGCAACTCTATAGGCTGGGGAGGGGGATTAGGAGGGGTAGACAATATGAATACAAATAAGCAAATGCAAAGTATATACAAATAAATATAAAGTAAATTGTATAAAATACGTCAATATGTATGTGCGTATGTGTACATCAAACTATCAAATTGGTCCATTGCCTGGACCGTATATAACACATACATATGTGTGTATACATACATACATATACATATGTACATATATATACACACATATATAATATCAAACCATCGAGTTGCTCCATTGCCTAGACCATATACAGATACATACACAGGTGTATGTATGTATGTATGTATGTATGTATGTATGTATGTATGTTGTGTGTGTATACATACATTATACATATACATACATGCATACAAATATATTAAAAATGGACATTTAATGAACTCAAAGACTTTCAAGTTTTTGTGACAAAAACCCCAGAACTTAAGGGAAATTTCAACATATAACATCCAGGAAAAATATAAGGTGAACATTAAAAACCAATTATAAGGAACTCAATAAGGTCAAATTCTTTGTATATGTGAAAATACTATCAGTAGTCTTATGATTGCCATCATTATTTGGGTAGTTTGAAAAGAAAGGTGTGGGTTGAGCTGAGTATGATGGGGTGATTCTAACAGAATAAAACTGTGTAGGGAGAGATAAAAAGGAATAATTAGTTCATACAAATGAGGCATAAAAAATTGATACAGAAGAAGATAGTAGGGGCGGGAAGGTGGGTAGTGCTAGAAACGTACTCTCATCAGGAATGGGTTAAAGAGGGGACAACACACACATATATGTATGTATGTATGTATGTATACATATATATGTATATACATACACATATATATGAGTAAAAAAAGTCTTCTAAATTCAGAAAGAAACAAGAGGGCAAGAGGATAGGGTAGGAGGAGAGGGTAAGGGAGGAACTCCTAGAGGCGTGGGTAGATTAAGGAATAAGAGGGCTAGGAGGACTAGGTTTCCAATAGAAGTAAAGCAAAGGAGTGAGGAGAGATAGGCTAAATAGGGTGAGAAGGGTAGTGAGGAAAAATAGGAAGGAGAAAAATACACAATGAGTACTTGTAGCTTGAAATGTGAATGGAATGAATTTACCTATAGGACAGAAATGGATAGCAGATTAAAAATTTGAATTCGATAATATGTTGCTTGCAGTAAACATTATAAAAATGAGAGATACATGCAAAGAAAAAATAAAGGGCAGGATTAGAATTTAGTGTGTTAAAAATTGGGGATAGTAATCATGATCTGAGATAAAGTTAAAGTTAAAATAGATATAATCAAAAATGAAAAATAGAGAAACTACACTATGTGTCAGCAATATTATTCAATATTATTTTAAACCATTTAAAATACCTAGACAGTATAAAATACCTGAGTATATATCTGCCAAAACAGACACAGGAACTATATGAACATAAACATAAAACACTTTTTATACAAATAAATTCTGATGTAAATGATTGAAGTAAGATTTACTGTTCATGGGTAGGTAAAGCCAACACAATTTTAAAAATGATCATTTTACCTAACTAATCTATTTATGCAATGTCATCCCTATTAAATTACTAAACATAATTTTACTGAATTAAAAAATAATAACAAAGTTCATTTGGAAGAACAAAACATCAGGAACTTCAAAAAAAACCAGGGGAAAAAGATGTAAAGGAAGTAAATTCAGCAGCATCGGACCTTAAACTATATTGTAAGGTAAGAGAATTGTTGAAGTATAAAAAGTATAATTTTGATTATTTTAAATTAAATTTCTTGTATAAATAATATCTATGTAGCCAAGAATAGAAGAAATGCAGAAAATTGGGGGGAAAGCTTTCATAAACTATCTATCAGGATGTGATGGGCTTAGAATATTGCTGTGGTGTAGGAGATGATGAGTTGGTTGATTTAGAAAAACATGGAAAGATTCGGACTTCTGAAGCAAGATGCTCTCAAACTTCAATAAAACATATGATAGGAGGAAATAAGCGTAGTACTGTCTTACATATATGTGCATGAGTGTATTTGTGCACAGACATGTATGTTTATGGATATCAATGTATATATGTGTATATATATACATATAAATATCATTCTTAATTGTAGTCTTCTTTGGGGGGGAGGGAGGAGGGAAAATAAAGTAAAAAGTGCACAGTGGAGAACAAAAGAAAACCAACAAGTAAGCAAAGAAAAGCTGGGCATCTTTGAAAATAATGTACAGTATTTATTATATAGGTTTTCTTGAAATGGAAATTTATGGTTTTATATTGAATCCTCTCTTATCATCTTTGTGTACATGGCAATGCTTTTTTTTCTTTTCTAATTTTGTATTTAAGTTTAAATTTTTTTTAAATTTACAAAAAAAGGTGTGGTGAAGATGGAGAGCATTATGGATGCAAGACACAGCCTGTGCAAAAGCATGGAGGAAGGAGATGAAATACCAATCTGATTAGAATGTAGATTGTGTGTTAGACACTAGAGTCATCATAGCAAAATTCTTATGCTCAGGATGTTAGTAGATTGAATACTAATTCCTTCCCTTGGGTTGGATAAAAACCATCTTGCACGGTCATTTTGGCTAGTATAACAAAAAATGTTCTGTGATTTAGGTGCAATGAGGTGTGCAAAGTGCTCTGCAAACCTTAAAGGGTTACATAAATTTCAACTACTGTCATTGTTGTTAACGTGAAATTGAAGCTAGAAGAAGTTACACTTGAAATGATTCTGTGCCTCCTCTAGATAAAGGTAAAAACTCTCAGTTTCTTTAAGATCACAGGATTCTGAATTAGGAGAAACTATATTAGAGCTCATCTGGTCTAAACTCTTTACAGAAAAAAGCTAAGGCCTAAAGAAGCTAAGGGTCTTGCTCAGTAAACAGATAATACAAGTAATGCCGTACTAGTAATAATAATAGAAGTTAACATTCATATAGGATGTCCCAAAAGTCTTAGTGCAGGGCAGTTTTAGGCTTTAATAACAAAATTGCATCCAGGAGAGAAAATAGATCCAGGAGAGATAATTTAAAAATTATTGGACTACCTGAAAGCCATGATCAAAAAAAGAGCCTAGATACCATCTTTCAAGAAATTATCAAGGAGAACTGCCCTGATATTCTAGAGCCACAGGGCAAAATAGAAATTGAAAGAATCCATCGATCGCCTCCTCAAATAGATCCCAAAAAGAAATCTCCTAGGAATATTGTCACCAAATTCCAGAGCTCCCAGATCAAGGAGAAAATATTGCAAGCAGCCAGAAAGAAACAATTTGAGTATTGTGGAAACATAATCAGAATAACCCAAGATCTGGTAGCTTCTA